>NC_029774.3:104879404-104899673 GCF_000817695.3 Arachis duranensis | reverse complement strand
CAAGCTTTTCAAAATCACCAATCAAGCTCCAATATTCACATATACACAACCTAAGCCACAATCATCATATCCATACACCACATCTCAAAACCCAAACATCATAAAACAACAAAATTACACTAGGGTTAAGAATCTTACCACACCCAAGGTCCAAGGAGACAAGATTAACCTTCTCCTTCAAGAGAGTTGGGTCCTATAACATCAAAGAACCCAAAATCTCAACATTTCACCCATGAAACTCGAAATTAAGGGCTGAGATTCGAACAGCAACACGTGGCTTACCTCAAGATTGGTTGTATGGGTTTTGTAGAGCTCTCCGCGGTGAATGCGTGGCCGCAAACGGGGCGGCAATCGGAGCTCTAGATCAAAAGTTATGGTGGTTTGAAGATTAACCAAGGGAGAGAACTTGAGAGAGTGTTCTTCCTCCATTTCTCTCTAATTTCAGCTTGTGTGTGTGACAAATGAGGAGAGAGAGTGCTGAAAACTAGGGTTTTGGTTAAGTTATGTTGGGCCAAGGGCCCACTTTGGGTCCAATTGGCCCGGTTTGGCCCGTTTGGTCCAATCTTGGTCCGAATTCTATAAAATTGGTACCAAAATTCTCGTCTCAATCTCCTCTATCACATTTAGCCATAAAAATCACATTTTAGGCTTTCTAGAATAAATTCTCATTTATGGGTAATTAGCCGTTAATTAACCGGGTTTTACATAGAACAAGTAGCAAGTAATCACAAGTAATCACATAGGTAAACCAAGTACAATATGCACACCCAAACAATGTCACATAGATGCATATGATGAATGCCTGTCCCTAGTGGCTGATGATATCATCTGTCGGTTATAGAGCCAACCCGACAAGTCCTGGTAGCTAACCATTGGACTATCCCTTTGTCGCGCATCCCCAACTCGAGTTATACTCATAATAAACTTGATCATAATCATGATCCATATCCATCACCTTCACTGGTGAATATTTACGGGGGTGAGTTCATCCGGGACTTTCACAGTGCCCGGCCACACTTACGACATAGGGTCAAAAGAGCTTCGAGTCTCAACCTGGAGCACGTGGTGGCTAGACACTGCTTTCTCCCAGGGAAACTCTTATCTCCAATAGTGGAAGTGCAAATCTCAATTATCAATAATTCAGCATATACATGCATTCATTCTCATCCATGGATCAACATCCATCTCAGCCATCCGGCTCACGGTTCAGTCTAGAACCAGCCAATATTCATATTATACACAGCCATTCCGGCTCACGGTTCAATCCAGAACCAGCCAATATTCATAAGATACACAGCCATTCCGGCTCACAACAAAACAACACTTCCACATTCAACATCATCAATTCGTAAAATCGGCATTTAAGCCATAAATCACTTTTTCTCAAATCGTTTCACTTTGAAATCAAGTTTCAACTCTTTTCAGCCTTGGCTTTTAGAAATCTCGTTTCTCAAATCATCTCAGGCTCATAAGCCACTTTTACTCAAGGTAAATTCCCCTTTGAAAATAATGCCACTCTCGACATCCTCTTTTCAAAACTTTCATAACCATGGAAAGTTAAAGATTCATTTTGAAACATTCAAAATCATCCATCCAACAATGAGATTTTATAACAAAATTTCTCGGTAGAGTTCCAAGTCTTTAGGGGAGAATAATATAACTCATTTTGCCAAATTCATTTAAAATCATTAAAACATTGGCTTTCCGATTTGAGTAATAAAATAGGGTCTAAGCCAAACCAAGTCACGTAATCATTTACTTCTTTCAAAGCCGTTTCCTTTACTTAGGCAAAACCAGCTTCAACCCCCATGATAAATTCTAAAGCGTTTCAACTGTTCAAAATTGTTTTAGTCTTGCAAGAATTCAGAATTCAAAGAGTACTTAAAACCTTTCTCAAAATATTTCAAAATGAAACTTGTCAATAGACATTTAGGTTCTTTCAAAGTCATTGAAACTCTTCTAATTGAAACCTTCAAGTCAAATTCAAGGGCAATAACCTTGTCACATTTAAAACAGCTTTAAAACATAAGTTTCATCTAAATAACTTTCTCCTGAAAGAGATATAATGCCTTTCTTAGAAAGTAAGACTAAATCACAATTTCCTCTTTAATAACTCATTTCAAAAGCATGAATCATCCTTTTCTTGATAATTCAAATAGAATAGTAGAAGTCTTTAACTCATCATTTCTCCAGACAACATTTCAATAAAGACTCGAATTTTATAGAAATTTCGGCAGCATCTCCCCTAAAACTTGGACTTTTGCCACCCGGTTCGGGTCCCAACTAAACCGTTTCTCATTCCTTTTCAACAGCTCAAAACCAGAAATCAATTCAAAAGCAACCTAAATCCAACAGCTGCCTCAGTGGCATATCTCAAGGAAACCATTTGAAATTCAACTCAATATCAACCGATTTAACTCATTTCCAAAGTTTAAAAGAATCGGTTCAACAACAAATCATTTATCAAAACCAAATCAATTAAAGCAACCCAGGCTGAATTTCAAGAGTATTCTATCTTTCACATCATCAAAATAATTGACTCAATTCAAACCAATCCTCAACGAATTAAACGCAAATCCATAACCCAAACGCGTCACAGTGTCCTTTCTGCCTCAACCCGAAATCGACAATCAAAATCCCGGTTCCGCGTGTCTTTCTCAATAGTAGAAACAACCTCAACGCCACAAGTAAACTCAGATTCTAACTCCTATAACCATCAACATTAAAATTACTTTATTACACAGAATAGAACACTAACGCAGAGCTTTCGAAACAGGAATACTTACTGAAACTAAGAGAGAACAGCTGAACCGAACTGCAGTGCCCTCTGAACCGGTTGGGCGGTGGCCCCGGCAGCCACCTTCAGCGGCTGCGGCGACCCGACTCCGGCAACGGTGACTGAAACCAACATGCCGCAACAATAAAACTCTAGAATCTCACCAGAAACAAAAGCCAAATTCGAAACCCTTACCGGCATTGGATCTCGACGGCGGCAGAGGCATTTTCCGGCGACGGCAGTGGGGTCTCAAGTGGCAGAAATGGCCAGAAGCTCCGGTGTGGTTCCAGCAGCCACAACCACTTCTCCGACAACCATTCACGACAGGCGACGACCACTGCAGTAGCTGGCTAGACGGCGGCAGCTTCTGACGGCAATGGAAGTTCCGGCGGCACCAAGACTTTTCACAACGGGCTGAAGTAGCAGACACAGAGGGGGTTTCATCTCGCTTCTCTTCGTAGCTGGCAAGGACGACTACCCAGCTCCGGTGACGGCGAGCTCGCGGTAGCAGCGGCGGTATGCAGGTGCGACGGCGGCACGCAAGGTAGCACCCCTCTCTCTTCACCGCGAGCTCCCTCTTTGCGCAACGCCTCCCTCTTTGGTCTCACACTCCCCTTTGGTCACGACATGAACGAGCGGCAGCAAGGAGGGTTCGACTGACTCGAGCAGCGCGGCGGCAGCGAGCTAGGCGGCTCTTTCCTCCCCTGCATGTGCGCTCTCCCTTCTTGGTCTGTCTCTTTCTTCTCCTCTGGCTTCGTGCTCGTCGGCAGCGCCGCTGGGGATCACAGAAACAGCGGCGGCGGTGAGTGGGTAAGGGCGGGGCGGCAGCGATGGCTGGGCAGTGGTCACGGCGCAGCCCTTCCCTCTCTGTCAGATCTCCCTTCTCAAGCTCCCTCCCCCATGATTTTCTGTTTCTGTTTCCTTCATTGGGTTGCGGGTTTGCTGAAGGAAGAAGAAATGGTGGCGGCTGCTATGCTTGGAAATTAGGTTTTCATCATTTTGAAAACTAGGGTTTGTGTTAGGCTAGGGGTAGTTTAGTAATTTCAAATAAAAGTAGGGATAATATCGTAATTGAAACTCAATTAAATCCAACACTAATTATATATAGAAAATACTATTTGTTCATCTCGTTCACAAATTATTTTCAATAAAATATCCAAATCCAAAATTGAGAAATAATATAATTAATTTCTCTATTTTCCAAAATAGCAGTATTAATATTTAAAATATTTCTTATCTAATCCAAATCATATAAAATCCTTATTATTTCATAACTATCAACTTTATACTTTAAATATAGAAAATAATCCAATAACTATAAAATTGGATAATAATCATAACTCATCTCAAATCCAATAAATCAAAACTTGCCTTAATTACCTTTAATAAAATAATTTCTAAAATTAAGGATATAAATAACCATATGATTTGAGACTTAATCATAATAAGACTTTTCAGAAGTTCTGGGTCTTACACGTTCAGCGCCAGGAGGGGGAAGTTTTGGCGCTGGTTTTTCTCCTCTTGGGCGCTAAACGCCAGGCTCGCCATTTAGCGCTAGATTTGTCAGTGATTCCAGAAGAAAAGTATAGACTATTATATATCGTTGGAAAGTTCTGGAAGTTTTCTTTCTAACTCCGTTGAGACTGCATCAATTGGTTCTTTGTAGCTCAAGTTATACTCGTTGCAATGTAAGGAGGTTAGGGTTGACAACATCTACTATCCTTTCTTTGTTGTTGCACACAACTCTGCCAAATTCGCCCGAAATTCACCTGAAATCATAAAAACGCTACAAAAACTCAAAGTAGCATCCAAAAAGGATTTTTATACTAAAATACAATAAAACATAATGAAATCTAACTAAAAACAATTAGAAAATGCTAGGAAAAATGGTATAAGATGCTCACACATCACAACACCAAACTTAAACTGTTGCTTGTCCTCAAGCAACCAAAACAATATAGGACCAAAGAAGAGAAAAATTTTAAGACTTTGAGTTGTTAAATGAAGCTCAGGTCTTAGTTACGGAATGGGGCTTTTGACACTCTATTTCTGAATAGCTTTGGCATCTCACTATCCATTGAAGCTCAAAAATATCAGCATCCGTTGGAACTAGAACTCGGATAATATTATAGATTCCCTTCTTTAGGCTCTAACTGATTCTTGAACACATCTTTTTCTTTTTCTTGGTGCTTTGCACCTTTGAGTCTAGCCGTGACTCTAAGTATTTTGTTTTCAAGCTTAACTTGATACACAAACACTACAAGCACTTAATTGGGGAACCTTTTGGGTTCAAATTTTTTCTTGCTTTTTCTCCCTGACAGTGGTACTAAGAGCCTTAGACATACTCTGTAACAGCATTGGGTCACGACTTTAAGTGTTCATTCTCAAGAGTTACTTGACACTTTCACACCACAAGCATATGGTTAGGGAAAACCACTCTTTTGAGCCTTAGATCAGTTTTGACCCTCTTGATGCTCAAAGCCTTGGACCCTTTTCTTTTGATATTTTTTCTTTTTATTTCTTTTTTGCTATTTGTTTTGCTTCAAGAATCAATCTATTTTCTTATTTCAGAGAATCCATAATACTTCCCTAAGTTCTTGTTCCTCAAGAACTAATATACTCAATTCCAATATCAAATATGCACAGTTAATTCATACATTCAGGAATAGAGATAGTGTTACCACATCTAGGTAACTAGAACAACTCATAATATATAACTCAAGTCTCATGCATTTTACTACTTCTTTTTCAAAAGATTTTTCTTTTAAGCTTAGTAGACAATACATGAGACATCTTCTAACCATAAAAATTTTGAAAATAAACTACTAAAGAAAAAAATTCTAAGAGTGATCATGCAAGCCTAGAAAGGAAAACAGAAAATAGAATGCAATATTGAAAAATAGAAAGAAAGGGAGAATGAAACTCAACCACCTCAGTGCTGGTGACTTGCTCAGGCTGTGCTCTTCTGTGAAGATGATTCACCTCCCTTTGGTGCCATTGATGATAATATAAACCTAGAGCTCGCTCTACAACACCAAACTTAAAAAGTTTGCTTGTCCCCAAGCAAAGAAATCTTGATCCCTTTTTGGCGTTAAACGCCAGGAATGCTTGCCTTCTTTCTGGCGCTAAACGCCTAGCTTGGCGTCTAGTGCTAGAGCCTTCCTGCTCCAGGGCACTCTGTTCTTCCTTCTGAGTCCTCCTATCACTGTTCTAAGTACTATGCATGATCACAAACATTAGAAAAGCTAGAAAAACTATGAAAATCAATGACAAATAAAAATTTTCTAAAAGAAACTCAAACTAAAGAAAACTGAAATAAAAACAGAATTAAATTAAAGGATACGTATAGTTGGGTTGCCTCCCAACAAGTGCTTCTTTAATGTCATTATTTTGACACTTGATTGTTGAATTTTCTTCCTCTTCTTCCAGTTGGTTAAAAGAAATTACTCCAAGGTAGAAGAGAAGAAGATTAGTGCCCTCGGATTTGAATTCCTCCTAACAAGCTTTCTTTTATTATTATCAACTTGATTCGTAGTGCTTATTGGGGTAGGGGTTGGATTCCTTTCTTGTTGACCTTCTTTCTTTCATGGATGTGGTCTTTTGTTCCTTGGTCACAATCCCCTTTTCAGTGCTATCCTTGATTATCTTCACCACTCTGAATTTAGGACTTGGGTGTTGTGTGATAGGTGGAGTGTACCCTTCATCAAGAACTTCTTGAATTGGTGGTTCAATGAACTCACCCTCTATGCTACTCTCTGCTTCACTGGAGTGTAAATTCCCATAATTGTTTCCTCCCTTGCAACCTCCTTCTTCATTGGGGTTTCACTTGGTACAGGGGTCTCTTTTTCTTGTTCTTGTACCTCTAACTCTTCTTCTTTTTCCAGGGCTTGAGTGTTGTGCAGTGTTTGGAAGGAACCCTTCATCAAGAACTTCTTGGATTGATGGTTCAATTAAATTAACCCCCATGTAGCTCTTTGATTCACTGGATGATGGACTCCTTTAAATGATTCCCTCACTTTTTGTATGAGTTTGCAATGATTCTTTTGAGAGGGACTTTGCATGTTCTTTTGCCACCTCTTGTACCCTTTGAGGGTATGGCATGAGCCACTTAGGCTTGTATTCGGGAGCCTTAGGTAAAGCAGGACGTGTATCAAGAGAGATCGGAAAAGGGTTATCTGGATGCCTTGAGGGGGTGTTCTTTAATTTTTCATGGGTGTTCAGCGCCTTTTCTGGCTCCACTCTAGGTGTTCAGCGCCCTCCCTAGCACTCTTTGTCTCTGTCCAATGCTTGGTAATCACCTCCACGTGCCTGTCTATATTTTTGACACTCATTCTCATATCATGTATATAACTTTGAGCAGCATCCCTTAATTCTTTTATGGTAAGCTCTAAAGCTAATAGTTCTGAATAAGGAGATGATGATTCTTTATATGAATAATGAGATGGTGGCTCTTGATATGAGTAAAAGGAGCATGGTTCTTGGTATAGATAGAGAGGTGGTGGTTCTTGGTATGAGTAAGCAAGGGGTGAGGATGGAAATTTTTGCAAAACTTTATCTGTTACTTGCTGCAGTTCTTGGTAGGCAAGATCAAAAGATGATGGTTCTTGATATGAACAAGAAGATGATGGTTTTTGATAGGGATAGATAGGTGGTGGTTCTTGGTATGAATATGGATATGGTGGTGATTCTTGATAGATGGAATACGGAACATTGACATTTCTTTGCTCTTGACCTTGCCAACCAAAATCCAAGTAGTTCCTCCGTCTACAATAATATGAATCCCTTCTTGAATGTAAGTAGTAACCCATGTGATCTCTTTCCATTATTTTTCCTATATATATATATATCGAAAATAAATAAAGGAAAATGAAAAGAAAAATGAAAATAAAATATAAAGGAAAACAAAAATAAAAGAAAATGAAAATCAAGAAAATAAAACAACTAAGGGAATACCAAACTTAATTTCGAAAATTAAGAAAAAATTTAACTAAAATAAAACTCAAATTTTTGAAAATTAAAAGGAAAAAATAAAAATAACTCAAATAAAAAATTAAAAACGACTAATCTAAGAAATCAAACAACCAATAGTTGTCAATTACAGTCAATTTCCGGCAACGACACCAAAAACTTGGTGTGCAAATTTAGAACTCGCACAGCTTAACCGGCAAGTGCACCAGGTCGTCCAAATAATACCTCAGGCGAGTGAGGTCGATCCCACGAGGATTGATTGACTGAGCAACAATATTCAAATGATTGGTTTAGTTAGTTAAGTAGAAAAGTTGGTTTGGTGGTTTTCAAAATCATTAAACAATAAAATAAGAGTAAAAAAAAGTAAATAATGAGTTAGGTGTGAAAATAATGTGAGAAAATAGTTAAGGTCTTGGAGATGTTTATCTTTCCGGATTAAAAGTTCTTACCAACTATTTTAACAATGAATGATTCATTCTATGGAAAACTATAAGTGATCAAACAATAACCTCTTAGCGATTTAATCTTCTCTAATCCTCATCAAATGCCACTCTCGTGGTCACTCAATTATGATTAGAGGGTTAAGTACAGAAAACTAGTTTAACGCCTCCTAATTACCCAAAGCTAACAGGATTTTATGTTACATATCCCAATTAGTTCATGTAAGTAGTAATTTAGGAGGAATTTATTTTCAAGCTGTAGTTCAAGCAAGTAACTCTCTCGAAAATCACAAGAACTCATGTAGAAAAGGGTCATACTCTCGTTCCACCCAGTTCATAAGATTAAGAACTAAAGCAATCCTTAGAATTGAATCAAAATATTAATTAAAGTAGAAGAATAACAGTTCTAAACCATAGAAATAAACAGAGTTCCTAACCTTAACCAAGGAGGATTAGTGGCTCATGACTTACAGAGAAAAAATATGAAAATGCGGAAGCGAGGAGTCCCCCTCCCAGAGGAGAGATCGAATGTGTCCTCTGGGGAAGAAGGAAGTCCCCTATTTATAGTAAAAACCTCTAAGACTAAACCTAGAATTCAAATTCAAACTAAATCAAAATAAAATAAAATCTAGATCAAATCAAATCTTTTGATTTGAAACTAAAATAAAATATTGAATTCTAAACTTAAAATATATTGCTTGTAATTAAAAATTACAAAAATAAAAGATAAGATAACAATTAAGAGCTAAATCCAACTAAAGATGCTTCATGAGTGAGGGTGGACCCGTCCTACTAGTGTTCAGCACCGAGAGTGTGCCATTCTAGCGTTTTGGTGGGCGTTCAGCGCCAAGAGGGAGAAGTTCTGGCGCTAGTTCTGTTCCTCTTGGGCACTAAATGCCAAGCTCAACATTTAGCGCCAGATTTGGCAGTGATTCCAGAAGAAAAGTATAGACTATTATATATCGTTGGAAAGCTCTGAAAATTGGCTTTTTAACGCTGTTAAAACTGCGTCAATTGAACCTCTGTAACTCAAGTTATGTTCGTTGGAATGCAAAGAGGTCAGAGTTGACAGCATCTACTATCCTTTCTTCATTGTTGCACACAACTCTGCCAAATTCGCTCGAAATTTACCTGAAACTATAAAAACGCTACAAAAACTCAACATAGCATCCAAAGAGGATTTTTGCACTAAAATATAATAAAACTTAATGAAATCTAACTAAAAACAATTAGAAAATGCTAGAAAAAAGGGTATAAGATGCTCACGCATCATGCTTCTTGTCTTCTCGTAACCTATCATTTGTGAGATTACTTGCTCAAATTATTCGATTAAAAGCACAATTTTCAGAAAATCCAATCAAAGCAATTCGTCTTGATAATGCTGGTGAATTCACTTCCCAAACCGTTGATACTTATTGTATGGCTAATGAAATAAGTGTTGAACATCCAATACCTCATGTTCACACACAAAATAGGTTTGCATAATCACTTATTAAACGCCTCCAATTAATTGCTAGACCTTTACTTATAAGAACAAATCTCCCAACCTTTATTTGGGGGCATGCTATTTTACATGCTACAATACTTATTCGTTTGAGGACAACATGTTACCATCAATTCTCTCCTATGCAATTAGCTTTTGGCTAGCAACCAAATATTTTCCATTTAAGAATATTCGGTTATGTAATATATATATGTTCCCATTGCACCACCTTCTTGCACCAAAATGGGACCCCAAAGAAAATTGGAGATATATTTGGATATGATTCTCTCTCTCTCTATAGTGAGGTATCTTGAGATACAAACTGGAGATGTATTTAAAGCTCGATTTGCAAATTGTCATTTTGATGAATCAAAATTTCCAATATTAGGGGGGAGAGAATAAGCTTCCTGAAAAGAAACTTAATTGGAATGCATCATCTTTGATGCATTCAGATCCTCAATCAGGGCAATGTGAACTAGAAGTTCAAAAGATTATACATTTGCAAAGAATAGCAAATGAATTACCTGATGCATTTTCTGATACAAAAAGGATAACTAAATCTTATATACTAGCTAAAAATTCTCTGATTTGAATTGATGTGCTAGTCAGACAAATGGCCACCGAAATAAATTCACATCAGAAGCGTGGTAGGTCTGTCGGTTCCAAAGACAAAAATCCTCAAAAAAGAAAAGAGGTAAATATCATTCCTGTTGAAAAAGATAAAGAAATAGTAAAGACACCTATAGTTTTCCAAAATTATGATATAGTTTTGATGCCAGAAGACGTTCAGGTACCTGAAAATTGTGAAAATGACGATATCGCGATAAATTATGTCTTTACAAGAGAAAAATGGGACCGAAATAAGGCAATTATCAATGAAATATTTGCATATAATGTGGCATTATATGGCCATGCTTTTTTTTGCCATGCTTTAAAGTGTGGCCAAAAGTTGTCAATGGCCACGCTTTTGTGAGGGTAGCGATTGAATAGAGATTCGGCAACGTTTTTTCTCACCACGCTTCAAAAGCGTGGAGAAAAGTGTCAATGGCCACACATTTGGAAGGGTGGCAATTGATTAGAGCTACGACCACGTTTTTTTTCTGCCACGCTTCAAAAGCATGACCATAGAGAGAAACAGGGACGTTTCAAAAGCGTGGCAACAGGGTTTCATTACGTAACGTTTACAAAGCATGGCCATATTCTGGCACTCTTTTGGCATGCTTTAAAAGCGTGGACAAAAGCTTTTTGAAAAATAAAACCCTAATAGCCCCAAACAAAGCTTCGGAACTATCTCACTCTCAACTCTTACCGTCACTCTCATCTATGACAACCCTGGAAGAGCTTAGATCCCCGTCGTTACCGGCACTGTCCTCGCTGTGCCATTAGACTCCCCTCCGCCTTGTCTCCTCCTCGTCACTTGCGTCGTCCTCATTTACCTCGTCTACCTTGCCATTCACCGATCTCCTCTGCATCGTCTCCATTATGCGCCAGTGTCATCTTCTCTGCTCTCCTTCTTTGTCATTTCACCTTCCTTGTCATTGCCTTCCTTGTCGTGTCGCCGCTCTCCTGCCATCTTTCTACTCTGGCCACCATCCCCTAACCCTTACCATTGCATTCCTTGTCATCGCGCTGCTAACATCCTTTCCACTGTGCTCCGCCTCGCATCTGTCTCGCCGTTTTTCCATTTTGCCTTCCTTGTCATTTATGTTTGCCTCGCTGTTTCTGCTTTTCTCCTTCGTCCCTGCCATTCCTTACTCCTTCTTTCGTGCTGGTTTATGGCTGCTCAGTCTTCTCTGTTCATTGGTCACTGATTCTACTGGTATGTTGTGAAGGTAAAGATTTTCCCTCAACTAATTATTGTTACTTTGTTGCTGAATTAAATAGCATATTGGTAGGTAGATCAACTAAAATGACCCAAAATGAATAAGTTCTTTTCATCTTGAATGCAAAATTCTAATTTAAATCCTGACAAACAAATTCTCAGTTCATTTTACTATTTTATTTTTGGCAGAATTTGTGTATGTGTAAAATTGGGAATGCTATCAAATAAAAACTAAATCAGTGTGGTTTAAAATTAGGAATGCTATCAAATGGGTCATATCAGTTAAAAAATATGCAGTGCCAAAAAGAATGCAGAGCTGTATTACTATGACTTTAAGTATTAGATTCCTTGTTTAGTTTCTAGGTAGAATATGTGTAAAACTGTCTAGGATATAAGTTCCCTAGATATGCTTACTACTTAGTGGTAGTCTTGAATCTTTAATTTCTTCAACTTCAACTGCAATGAATATATAAACCAAAAAAAAAATAAAGATGTGACCGGTAAGATGTAGTTCTCCTGTATATTAAAGTGTCAAGTTATCAATGTAATATTTTTTCTTCTTGTCTGTAAAATCAATTACATATTATATATGCATAATTGTCCATGGTCAATTTAACAATCATTATGTTGCTACTCCTGTAAATATTGAACAAAGATTAATTTATTACTTTGTTTATTTTTCTCTATTTATTTCTTAATTAAGATCTCTCTAAATGTGAATTTTTTTTATACAGAGAATACTAGAAATTTTGACTTGACCAGTACTCAACAGTAAGGGCAAAGGACAAGGTTTGTTAGTTACATAAGTCTTTGGTTCTTGTTTTTAATTAAGGATTATGATCATGAAGATTTTGTAGCTTGTTGGGAAGTAGATATAGCTTATTGGTTCTTGTTTTTAATTAGGGATTATGATCTCTCTAAAGCTTCTTATTTATCTTTGTGGCCAATTTCTTCTCTCTTTAACTAGAACTTTATGCCACCTCTGCGCTGCCCTTTGATTTCAGGCCTTTTCATTTCTATTATTATTTTTAAATTATTTGTAGGATGGAATGTTAAAACATAAAGGAACATATGAAATAATATCTCCTGAGGATATTGGGTTTGAAAGGGCCAATGAAGCTGGTATTGTACTTGGCAAGCTTAGGTATTTTTTTTACCTTTTCCATAACTCTTATTTTTGCATGGGTTTTCAAACCGTAATATCAGCATATGTATTTCGTACATATTTTTTTCAATTTATCTTATCCTGATTCTAATATTTCATTTCAGTAATTACTGTCTAGATGGCATGATGAAATGAGTTGTGCTGATAGTTTCTGAGAAGAATAGCAGCATCATGCTTTACTTTAATAAGGATGTTAAGCTAGATTAATTGATTTTATCAAATCTTAGGCATAGTGATGATAACTTGAGCATATTTTGTTCACCATTATTCTTTTAAGTTGATCAATTTTTCTGCTTCTTTTATCTGAAGATTCTGAGCATGAAAATCCACTTTTCCATGTTGAATTTTCTGTTTGTAGTTCATGTTACTGTTGCTGGTTGAATATGCATTGTTAAAATACCATTTGTTTTTGCAAAAAAGTATCAATTATATGTTATATAAAGTTGTTGGGTTGTGAAATCAAATTGGTATAACAATTTTTTTCTTTTTAATATTATACATATTTAGATGCAGACCAAGTACCAATAAAATGATATATATTGCATGCATTTATGTATTGAAAGGAATATTTTCTTTTTTCCTTATATCTTACTAAACCGGGATGCATGAGATCCCTTAATAATATAAACAAATTAGTGAGTATTATAAATTCATGAACTTATGGAGGACTTGGATCTGCCGTATGAGTCACTACTTCAGCACTAACAAGATTCACTCAAGTTGGTCAAATTAATTGTTTAATTTTATCTAAGTGCTTGATATGATACAATACACATCCCTTCAAAGTTGCTACCTAACATGCATTGCCTTACATCTTGAGCTACCAAAATTAAAATGTTAAGTTACATTCTAAAAAAGTTGTAGGTGTTCATTTGTGTTTTATATTTTGCAGGACAATGATCAAAACAATTTCGTTCACAATGGATGATACATTAAGTTTTATATTTTGTAATGAAGTACAAGAAGTAGATAATGTAATAGTTGTTGGAATTCTAATTCATGTATTAGGAATTCATGGGTAGTTGTTATGACTTATGACTTTGATTTTTGGTATTTTGTTAGAGCATGTTATGTGATCACACACTTTTTTGGTGACAACTTTATGAAGGTTGGATTAGTTGATTTAAAATTATTGATCATTGACTAAATTATAAAACTATCTATGAATTTTTGTAAGGTCTTATTACGAATATTAAAAATAATAAATAGGTTATTGACCAAACTTATAGCCACGCTTTGAAAGAGTGACTATATTGTACAGTAGTTAACGACAGCCACGCTTTAAAAGCGTGGCCATATGGCTAGATCTTTCTCTATTGTCACATTTTTAAAGCATGGCCATATCTCCCACCTATGGCCACGCTTTTAAACGTGGCAATTTGTAAAAAGCGTGGCAAAAAAAGTGTAGCGATAAAGCAACCGCCACCCTTGCAGACGTAAAGCTTTCAAAAGCGTGGCGGTAGCTCAAAAAGTGTGGCAAAAAGCTATCACCACGCTTCTTTTAAAATTTCGCCACGCTTTAAAAGTGTGACAATAGAGCTATTTTCTTGTAGTGTCGACAAAGGAATGATTGGCCAAAATGGAAAGAAGCTATGAAGGCTGAGTTAAACTCACTTGCAAAACGTGGAGTATTTGGATCTATAGTCCGTACACCAGAAGATGTAAAACCTGTTGGATACAGATGGGTATTTGTGAGAAAATGAAATGAGAAAAATGAAGTTATGCGCTACAAAGCTCGACTTGTTACACAAGATTTTTCACAAAGGTCCAGTATAGATTATGAAGAAACATATTCCCCTGTAGTGAATGCAATAACATTGCATTATTTGGTCAGTTTATCTGCATACCATAAACTACATATGCATTTATGGATGTGGTAACAGCCTACTTATACGGATCATTAGATCGTGATATCTATATGAAAGTCTCTAAAGGATTAAAGATATCTAAATCATCCAATGAATATTCACAGGGGTTATACTTAGTCAAATTGCAAAGATCTTTATATGGTCTAAAGCAATTTAGACGAATGTGGTATAATCATCTTATTGAGTATTTGGCCAAAAATAGATTTAAGAATGATGATATCTGTCCATGTGTTTTCATAAAGAAATCTACATCTGAATTCATTATAATTGCTGTGTATGTTGATGATTTAAATATCATTAAAACCCGTGAAGAGATTCTAACAATTATAAAAGCTCTAAAAGAATAATTTGAGATGAAAGATCTTGGAAAGACTAAATTTTATATCGGCCTGTGTAACACCCTACCATACAGAGTCTTATGCTTAAGTCATAATTCAGAGATGGCAAGGTATTACGACCTCTAAAATAAAAATTTAGTACATATAGTAGTGTGAATAATGATTATAACTAGGAGCCTTTGAAGAAAAAGGGGTAGAACAAAATCGTAATCTCGAAAATGCAACACTCTGATCGATACGTAACGAACACAGGATAAGATAACGCGAGATTATATATATACAAAAGAGTGTCAAACACAGGAATATCAAAACTCAAAATCCGGTTGCGAAGATAATCGGCCCGAGCATAACAATATATACATGTAAATAAGGTAAGAAACCCCAAGGAAACCCAAAGGGACATAAATACAGAAAACCTATTCTCCAAAATTTCCTTTAAGAGGAGTCATCACAGTTTGTATTATTTAATAGAGATGAAAGTGTCTAAGTAGAACATATAAAACCAAAACAGAGTCCCGAGAACAAAGGATCTTCGTAAATCCAGAAGCCTCCAGCATGCTTCAGCGAGAAGACTCATGTCCTGCATCTGAAAACCACAAAATTTACATGGGTGAGAACCGAAGGTTCTCAGTATGGTAACAGTACCCACATATCTAACATGTAATGTCCTGGAAAAGCCAAAGGCGATCCTAGAACTTCCATCATATAAGTTCAAAGCTTATAAACAAGCTAAACCATAAGTGGCAACTGACCAAGGATTCTTCAGTCTAACTAATACTTCCCTTTCCAATTCCTTCAGACCTCCCAACCACCAGCAGAAGTATAGAAATGGCAAACACAGTTATATCAAACAAGATATATACAAATAGGAACAGATAAGGCATTTAGACAATTAGCAAGTAATATGCAGTCAGATAGGCAATCTCAAACAATTCACATAGTATGCACATGATGAATGCATATCCCTAATGGCTGATGATATCATCTGTCGGTTATATAGCCAACCCGACAAGTCCTGGTAGCTAACCATTGGACTGTCTCTCTATCGTGCATCCCCAACTCAAGTTATACTCAACATAATCGTGATCATAATCATGATCCATATCCAACACCCTCACTGGTGTATATTCACGGGGGCGAGCTCATCCGGAACTTTCACAGTGTCCGGCCACCCTTACAACATAGGGTTAGCAGAGTATCGAGTCTCCACCTAGAGCACGTGGTGGCTAGCCAGTGCTTTCATCCAGGGAAACTCGTATCTCAAATAGTGGAAGTGCAACATTCACAATTCATTCAATAGCATATATGCATTTATAATCGACCATAATAAAAAATGGCTCCGCTGTAATTCGGCAACAACTCAGTCATCTGGCTCACGGTTCAATCCAAAACCAGCCAATTTATCAATAAATACAGCCATTTGGCTCATGGCACACACAACACTTCCACCGCCATCCTCTGTATCTCATAAAATCATCTTTGATCATCATTGATCATAACTTTCTCCCTTGCTTCATTCGCAAGTTACCACATCCCCTAGCTCCTTTCTCATTGCTAGGCATATCATAAAGATTTAATACATAAGGGGTGAGTTTGGAGGTTTAGAAGTATGAAATTTGGCTTTTAAAACTCAAAAATCAACTTTGGCATGAAAATAGGGCCACGCGTACGCGTCCTCGACGTGCACGCGTAGATGGCTACAAAATTCATCGACGCGTATGCGTTGCCCAGGCGCACGCGTGGATGGAAAAACAACCAAATGATGCGTACGCATCAGTCACACGTACGCGTGGGTGCGTTTGTGCCCCACGCACAAAATTGGCACAACTCTCGAGAAAAATGGCTGGACATTGGGTGCAGCGCATCGACGCACACGCATGGATGGCGCGTTTCTAAAAAAATGACGCGTATGCGTCAAGCACGCCTAGCGTGGGGGGTAATCTGCTAAAAAATTTTCTAAGTTAAAAGCTGCGGAATTCACAGATTTAACCCCCAATCTTTCGACAGACATAACTTCTTCATTTTAAATCAGTTTTCGCCCGTTCTTCGAACGGCATGGATATCCCGGATCCAAATTTCATTTCTAAATAATTTTGGCACAAAACAGAGATCTGGAGTCCAAGTTATGTCCCGTCAAAGTATGCCCAAAAACCATATTTTCATACAAAACCACAAAGTGCCAATTTCAAAACAAACCATTTCTAACCGTTTTCAAAATCAACCAAGACCTACCAATTTCAACCCTTTTTGAAATCAATCAAAATATACCAAAATCAACATCAACCCTCCTCAACTCACACATTAATATTTTCCTCAAAATCACAAAACCACCACCAAACCATTTTAACACTTCTCAATCAAATGGCTAAAAGACAAACACATTAACATGTCATACACCCTTCCTCATCCCAATTTCCAATCATACCATTCCCAATCAAGCATCATTATACATAATCAATATCATACTCACCATCAACATAGTTTCACCCATAATTCAACATCAACCATTCATCAAGCATATATCACAACATGCATTTTTCTCATATATCACACCAACAAGGCATCAATATTCACAATCACATATATGACCACATCATATATCTCAACCATTCAACAACATCAACAATTCAATGCCTATCTTAGGGCCTCTAGCCTAAGTTTTCATACCACATTACATTTTAGATACAGGAAACCGAAACCATACCTTAGCCAATTTCCCTCGCTCAATCGAAGCACTTCCAAACCACTTTTTCTCAAGCTCTCAAAGTCTCAACACCTCCAAGAACAGATTTAAGCATACAAAACCCTCTTCCAAGCTTTCCAAAATCACCAATCAAGCTCTAAAACACACATATATAATGCTTAAGCCACAACATCACACCAAAACACAATAGCTCAATAGACATAATCACAAATTCAACATTCTCACTAGGGTTTGAGAATCTTACCACACCCAAGGTTCAAGGAGACAAGATTAATCTTCTCCTTCAGAGAGTTGGGTCCTATAACATCAAAGAGCCCAAAATCTCAATATTTCACCCATGAAATTCAAAAATTAGGGATGAAGAACTGAACTGATTTCGTGGCTTACCTCAAGAATAAAGTAGTGTATTTTGTAGAGCTCTTTGTGGTGAACGCGTGCCTGCAAACGGTGCGACAATCGGAGCTCTAGATCAAAAGTTATGGTGGTTTGAAGATCAAATGAGAGAAAGAACTTGAGAGAGTGTTCTTCCTCTCTTGGCCTCCATTTCAGCGTGTTTCTTGAGTGTAGTGAGGAGAGAGAGTGCTGAAATGAGTGTATTAGGTTTAGTTAGGTTGGGCCAAGGGCCCAATATGGGTCCGGTTGGCCCGGTTTGTCCCGTTCGGTCCAATCTTGGTCC
Source organism: Arachis duranensis (assembly GCF_000817695.3). Classification (NCBI taxonomy): domain Eukaryota; kingdom Viridiplantae; phylum Streptophyta; class Magnoliopsida; order Fabales; family Fabaceae; genus Arachis; species Arachis duranensis. Next base: position 104,881,433 of record NC_029774.3, on the reverse strand, counting down.
GATTTCCACAAAATCAGTATTGAAATTCTCGTCTCAATCTCCTCTATCATGTTAAGCCATAAAAATCACATTTTTGGCTTTCTAGAATAAATTTTCATTTATGGGTTAATTAGCCATTAATTAACCAGATTTTACAGCCTGCAGATCGAGCATACAAAAAATTGGATCTTTATTCATCAAACAACATATACATAAAAGATTTTGAAGAGATTTTATATGGATAAGTCACATCTATTAAGTACCCTAATGATCGTAACATCTTTGAATGTGAAAAATGATCAATTCCATCTTAAAGAAGAAAATGAAGATATCTTTGGTCTTGAAGTACCATATCTTAATGTCATTGGAGCGCTAATGTATCTTGCTAATAGTACACGACCCAATATATCATTTGTTGTGAATTTATTAGTAAGGTATAGTTCCTCTCCAACCAGAAGACATTGGAATGGAATCAAAAAAATCTTTTGATATCTTTACAGAATGGTTGATATGAGATTGTTTTATCCATATGAATCTAAGTCACAATTAGTTAGCTATACAGATGTTGGATACTTATCTGATCCAAACAAATGAAGATCTCAAACAGGATATCTATTTACATATGGTGGTACAGTTATATCATGAAGGTCCATGAAACAGACGATAGCATCAACCTCCTCTAATCATACTGAAATACTAGCGATATATGAAGCAAGTCACGAGTGTTTTTGGCTCAAGAGTTTAATCCAATATCTTCTGTCATCATGTGCACTAATTGATCGTAAGATAGCTCCAGTTGTCTTGTTTAAAGATAATACAACATGCATTGCTCAACTCAAAGGTGGATATATCAAAGGTGATAGAACAAAGAATATTTCTCTCAAATTCTTCTTTACTCATGATCTTCAAAATCAAGAAACAATTGATATCCAACAAATCCGCTCAAATGATAATCTGATAGATTTATTCACAAAGTCACTTCCAAAATCCTTTTTTGAAAGATTGGTACATCAGATTGGGATGCATCGATTTTGAGATATTAAATAATGTCGATAAAATGGGGGACTCTACTCTTTTTTTCTTGGTTAAGTTTTTTTCCATTGGATTTTTCTTGACAAGGTTTTTAATGAGGCAATCCCCATCATAAAGGATATTGTACTCTTTTTCCTTCACTAAATTTTTTTTTCCATTAGACTTTTCTTTTGTAAGATTTTAATGAGACATAATCTTAAATGGACATCCAATGGGGAGTGTTACAATATGAATGTCCATTCAGTGTCTACTCAGCATGGTTTATTCCTCCAATCAAGTACTTTTGGAGGGTAGAAACATTAAAGAATAAACGGTGCCAAAATTTTAACATTTGAAAAAGTTAAATATTGCACATATATAAATAGAGACATAGGCAGAGACATTTGAGACACACAGCAATAACAATAATCCTTCTTTCTTTATATATTCCTCTTTCTCTCTTTACGTTACTATATATATTAAATAAATATATGAATCATCTCTATTATATTAAGTTAATTATATTAGTGAATATTAATCCTAAAATCTTCTATTTATACATCTTTATTTTTATACTTATTTTTTTCTTTATTTATTTATTTTACAACAAAAACAAATTATTTTTTTTTTGGTAGTACAACAAAAACAAATTTATTCCGTATTTCGGTCATCTGTCCTATAGATGTGAATTTAAGGAAAGGCCACAAATGATGCTACTTTGTAGCATACACACAGACCCTCAGACCCAACCCACTTGAACACTCTCCAATTTGATATCCATATAAAAGATCGTAAAATATGGGGATAAGTATGATTTTGGTTCCTAACGAAGAGGTCAAAATTTTTTTTCGTCCTCAGCCTTTTTTCGCTATAAAATAGTCCCTAAGATTTCAGTTTGTTTTAAAATCGTCCTTTTTACCAATTTTATTTTTTTATTACCAAATTACCCTTCATTAAAAAAATTATAAAATAAAATAAATATAAAATAAATATAAAAAAAAGAAAGGGATACAGGAAGGGGTAGGAAGAGAGAGAAAAG
>NC_029774.3:104873145-104879287 GCF_000817695.3 Arachis duranensis | reverse complement strand
CACCACTGCACCACCGCACCACCGCACCGCTGCCCTGCCGTCTCTGATCCCGCCACTGCCCACCCGCCGCTTCTTCTTCTTCCCCCATTCTGCTTTTGCTTTAATTATGTAGTTAATTCTAGTTGCTTGATTGATTATATTGTTACATTGTTATTGTTGTTGTTGTTCTGTTTCTGCTCTTATTTCTTCTGTTTCTACTTGTTTCCGTTATTATTTCATTGGTGTTTCATTGTTGTTGTTGTTGTTGTTGTTGTTGTTGTTGTTGTTGTTGTTGTCCTACTGCTGCTTTGTTTAATTGATAACTGTTGTTGTTTCTGCTGGTGCTTCGGTTGTGCTTCTGGTGTTTTTGCTTGTGCTTCTGGGATTTTGGGGAAGAAGGGAAGGGATAGGGGCATTTTGGTTCGAATGACGGTTTTAAAACAAACTGAAATCTTGGAGACCATTTTATAGCAAAAAAGAAGTCGGGGACGAAAAAAATTTTCGACCTAAAACGTTAAGGACCAAAATCATACTTATCCCTAAAATATGCATTTTTTTTAATATTAATAATTTTTTTTAAAAATGAATATGAGTATAGGAGGTGCAAAATTAAAAAATAATATATCTTATTCTTGTTAAATTCGTATAGTCTATGTAATGCATATTTCATAAGATTTTTTATTATTTTTTATGTAGTTGAAATATTTTAGAATTTTTAAGTCACTATAACCAATAGTAACCTTTTAATTATGACTTTAATATTTAGTTGATTGTTTAGAAATATTGTCATCCACTTAGTAATTTAATTTTAATAAGTGAGTTTTAAATATTTAGTGGTTGTTTTTAATATAGTTGAATAATAAATATTTAATAAATTATTTAGAAAATTTGTCATTTTCTTGGCATTATATAAAGGAATTTCATAAGATGTGTAAGTCTAATTATCATATTATAAAATATTTAGTAAGTTTGTCATTTATTTAACACTACATAAAGCGGCTGCATGAGAGATGTAAGTCAGATGATCATATTATAAAGGCTTAATTACTCTACTGGTCTTATAGTTTCACGAAATTTTTAATTAGGTCTTTATACTTTTTTTTTAATTGAGTTCTTGCATCAAATTTTTTTAAATTGGGTCTCTACACTTTTTTTTCCTTTTATTTAGGTCCCTATATCAATTCTTTTTTTTAGTTGGGTCCCTATAAACAGAAACGGATCCAGAAATCTAAGAGTGGAGGGGCCGAAAATTAAAATATTGTATAATCAAATATAATGCTATATATTTGATAATAAATATAATTATAATTAATTTTTTAATTTAAAAATTAAGAAATACTTGTCAAATAAAAGAATTATCTCAGTTTTTATAATTTTTTATAATTTTTTTATGGTTTTATATTTAATAAAATATAAAATTATATATTTTTAAATATTTTGTTAATTAATTTACTTTATTAAGTATTTATATCACAGTAAATTATATTTTTATGTTTTATATCATTAAAAAATAGTGGAAACTCAGGTACAGTCGACTTCACATGAAGTTGATACCTAAGAGCCGTTAGATGATTTGACTGATTTGACTAAATTTTCATCTAACGGTTATGAGAAATCAACTTCACGTGAAGTCGACTGCACCTGAGTTTTCACCTTAAAAAATATGACATAAAATAATATAAGTTAATTGCACTAACAATTTTGTTATGTGAATTTAAAATATATTAAAGTATTTTTATATAATAATAGGGGTAAAAATTAATTAAAAAAGAATAAAAAAGAAACAACTAAATAAAATTAGAAAAAATAATATTATCATAAATAATATTAAAGTATTTTTATATGATTATAAATGTTAAAATTAATCTTAAGAAAAGAAATAAAAAAAACTCTGAATTAAATAAATAATTCAAATAATATAAATATATGTAGAAAAATTTAAACCCTATTACATAAAGAATAACAACTCCTTTTTTTTTACCAAAAAGAGGAAGACTTGAACCCGTGACTTCTTAATTGAGTATGGGGAGACTATCCAATTTGAATTATAACTCATTAACAAGATTAATAACTCTTTTTATTATCACTACATTATTAAGTTTTATTCTATACAAGACATCTATTATAATAGTATATGAGCTTTTAAAATTTGTTGGGAGGCCAAAGCCACTACTTCTCCCCCTAAATCCGTTTTTGCCTATAAAATTAAACCAATTACTACTAAGAGGAACTTAATTGAAAAAAAATTTTGGTGCAGGGATCAAATAAAAAAAAATATAAGGATCTAATTAAAAATTTCACAAAACTATAAGAACAACAAAGTAATTAAATCTATTATAAAATAAAATTTTGAGGTTTTTTTTATTGGGAGAGCTTTTCTTTTGTTCTCATGTACAAAATAAATTGTAGCGATTATTTTGAACTTATTAAGAGAAATTGCGGCAATTATGTTAATCTTATCTGGATAATTTGTGACAATTCTTATCATCTTATCACAAAGCAATTTGTGACGATAGATTATTTTGGTTTCCTACGGTATCCTCCAACCCGGTAGGTCAAGGACTAATCCGCCACGGTACTGAGCTCCATTTAAGGATTTGCCGCAGGCTAATGGATTGCTGCATGCACAAGGCGGAATTCGAACTCCCGACACTTACTTAAGCGGACTAGTGAGCTAATCACTAAACCAACCCAACTTGGTTGTGACGATAGATTATTATATACACTAATCACTCAACTTCTTATTTATTCTTTTTTTCATACCATAACCTTCTTACTTATTTTTAAGTGTGACGTTTATATTTTTTTTTACAACGAAAAAAAAAAGTTTGATCTGCTACAATACTATTAAAAAAGTAGTATTTAAATAAAATTAAATAAATAAAAAATATTAAAAATAAAATTAAATGAAGAATTATTTTTAAAAAATCTCAAATATTAAAATAAAAAAATATATTTTATTTTAAAAGATGTAAAATCACTTCGCTACGTCTATATTCTTTGTAGTAACAACAATTACACGTTCTTTCGTTCTTTATTACAAATAATTAATAATCATATTTTTATATTTACACTTATAAATTTTTAAAATTATTTACATTTTTGAACTTTATAACTTATTGTATTATATTGTTACTGCGAACGAAATAGTATATAAAAGAAACGGCAAAAAATACTATTAAACCAAGAGAGGAAAGTAGTTACAGGAATAAACCAAACTGAAAATAGCTTCACGAATCAGCCAAAGCATGTTCCTATGTAATTCGAACTAATCTTACCCGAATTATTAACGAAGACCTCATGCATATAATTCGAACCTACTTGGTTCGAACTAGCAAGAGTATAATTCGAACTGCATTGGTTCGAACTACACATGTGAACGGTTCCCCAAGTAATTCGAACCTGGTTAGTTCGAATTACTAAGAAGTTAATGCAAGTACTAATTCGAACGGGGGTGGTTCGAATTACTAAGTTTTCGACTATATGAGGAGTTCGAATCACCCTCATTCGAACAACTTCTCCATTCTCATACCCCAACCAAATTCCAGAGAAAACGACCCAGATTCCATCCGACAAAGACTCGAATAGAAAACTCTGCCGATGGGGGACGATCCGGTAAGGCTGTATCGATTGGACGGAGTCGCTTATATAGCCGGGGTCATCAACGACGAGGTTAGTGGATATAACACATTTTTGCGATCAGTTTATCTGAGTTAGTGGTTTTAGTGGCGGTTTATGTTAGTGGTTTATCCTAGTGGTATTGCAAGTGGTTTATTTTAGAAGTTTTGTATGTGGTTTTAGTTAGCGGTTTATATTAGTGGTTTTTTTAATGGTTTTTTGATGGTTTATGTTGGCGGATTACTTTAAGTGGTATTGGAAGTGGTTTATCATGTGGTTTTATGTGCGGTTTATGATAGTGAATTTGCATGTAGTTTTCGTAAGTGGATTAGCTTTTGGTTTATGTTAGCGGTTTAAGCATGTGGTTTTGTTGACGGTTCAGTTTAGTAGTTTTTATTAGTGGTTTACTATGTGCCTTTGTAAGCGGTTTGTTATATTGGTTTGGTATGTATATTGTGTTATTGGTTTCGATAAGTGGTTTCTGTTATTAGTTATTTTTGTTACTGGTTTTCTATGTGGTTCTAATAATGCGGTCGATGTAATACGCAGCCACAGAAATACATCAGGAGCATGCGGCGGCAACAGGGCATGCGACTCGATGAGCGGTATGTGCCGTACTTGCAGATGGCCGGGTTATACCATCTAGCGAGGCTAAACGATAGATGGTTTCGGATAGATGAGCCCTTTGTCAGTGCCTTCGTGGAGCGGTGGCGTCCTGAGATGCACACTTTCTATATGCCCTTCGGAGAGTGCACGATCACGCTTCAGGACGTGGCGTACCAATTGGGGTTGGCAGTGGACGGGCGTTATGTCAGCGGTTGCCTTACAGATTTTCATATATATATATCGAGGGTGGACGTCCAGCTTGGGTGTGGTTTGAGGAGTTGCTTGGAGTGATTCCTCCTCCGAGCCAGGTTCAGAAGTTCGCAGTAAACTGCAGCTGGTTCCAAGAGACATTTGGAGAGTGCCCCGAGGGAGCCGATGAGGAGACTGTGCAGCGCTTTGCTCGTACCTATATCATGATGTTGTTGGGCACTCAGCTATTTGCCGACAAGTCCGGGCAGCACGTTTTCAAACTTCCTTGCCGGTGTTGGTCTTGATGCGGATTTTGGTGGACCACACTTCCTCGATGAGATCAGTGCCATCATGCAGGAGGATGAGGCTGCCTGTGGGCGGAGTCAGACGACAGGGACACATGGACCGTTAGATGTCGATCAGAATGAGCCTCCCTCCGTGCCTCCTCCTGACTATTTCGCTTTGGGTGGTACCCCAGCTTCGGCACATACTACTGGGTCATATTCAGTTGCCAGGCCGTCTTCATCCCGACCGTTACATGTCCAGCCTAGGATGCCTGCACAGGCAGCCCCGCAGGACGAGAAGGATGAGATCGAGGATGAGGAGCCCCTTATCCGGAGAGGTCAGAGGACACGAGTACCACGTCGTTGCTTCACGGGGTCGCACCAATTTAGATGATTTCTGTGCCATGTTGTATGTTACCTATCTTCGTCTATGTATTTTATCAGTTGATGTATGTTTGTGTTACTTATTGCTTTATCGTCTATCAGTTACTATGAAAACATCTGTACTTTCCATTTTGATATTATTTAATTTCCACATCATGTATTAATTTAATTTGTAGATTTATTTATTGCCGTGTGCATTCAACAGACATTTCGTTTAAAAATCTGAGAACAAAACATATTCATTAGTTACGATCCCATGCACAGTAATTCAAACCAGCCCCGTTCGAATTACTATTTGAGGCAAATTGTGAGTAATTCGAACCAACTCAGTTCGAATTAGTTGGAGAGTGGTTCACGTGTGTAATTCGAATCAAACTAGTTCGAATTATGCTAGTGGTAGTTCGAACCATGTAGGTTCGAATTATATGTTATTGTAGTTCGAACCAAGCTAGTTCGAATTACATAGTAATGTACTTTGACTGATTCGTGAAGCAATTTTCAATTTGACTTATTCAAGTAATTTGTTTACTCCCTTGGCTTATTTCTATTTTTTGCCCTAAAAAAAAGATAATTCAGACAAAAGAGATAATGATTCAAAGAAAGATAAATACCCTAAAACATTTCACTAGTTTTTAGTGATTCTACAAAACAAATAAAAATTTCATCAAGTGATTCAACTATAAAAGAATATGTAAACTTCATCACATATATAATATAGTATTATAATTAACACAAAATTTTTTATTCTAAAATTAAAGAGTTTATTTTTCTTTTTCCACTCACTTTATGTTTCTTGGTTTTTGGACTAATATGATATAATTTTTAAAATTTATTACTAAAATATCGTTTTTTTTTTCAAATTATTTATTCAGATATTTTTTAGTATTTTAATTGAAAGACACTTATTTAATATTTCTTTTTTTCTCTCTTTTGATAAAAATTTTAATACTTATTACAAAAATATTAGATTGTTAATTTTTTAAATTTCATAATAAAAAATAAATATTAAAATACAATTTATTTTTAAAACTTATAATTTCGTAATATATATTATTAGGGTGGAAAGACTAATATGTATCTGT
>NC_029774.3:104825102-104873047 GCF_000817695.3 Arachis duranensis | reverse complement strand
AAAAAGTCTCCTCTATCTCTAAAGTAATGACTAGATTAATATCAATCTGACGCAACACAATTATCTGTTGTAATATTGATTTGGAGTTATATATGATGCACGGGGTAATTTCTAAAAGGTCCAATATTTTGACTCGCAGTTTCTTACATTAGCTTGAAACAAAAACAATATTATAAAATTGTTGTGTGTTGTATCGGCCATCAGTCTTATAAATTGATGAGGCAATAAATAATAATATTAATAAATTATAAAGCAGCTCTCATCTAGTCAATCATCTTTTGATGATTCATCGTGTTGATTCTCACTGTGTTTGTCTCTTATTCCCATCTCCATTCGAAGTTACCTGTCACTAATTTCTAAGGATTTCTTTTCGAAATAAATAAAAAAATTATTATTTACTAAAACAAATTATTCTAATTTTAAATATATACTACGATTTTTTTTTTCGGTTTTAGGTAAATTTGTCGCACTCCGACGAATTTCATTATTTTTATAGAGTTCGTCAAACTCTCTGACGAACTTCATAAATTATATGAAATTTCCTGCATTTCCGGTGAACTCTACTCTAAGTTCACCACACTATATAAACCTGTGGGACTTTCATTTTATCGTTTTCAGAATTTTCTCATCTCTCAAATCTCCTTTCTTTTATCTTCATTTGTCATTTTTTTACTATCTTTTTTGTCAGATCTTTTGTCTTCCAACGCCTGTAAAATTTTTTATCTACTTCTATCATCAGTTCCAGGTTAATATGCTCTTCTTTTGTTATCGGTTTTTAAGTTGTGTTATTGTTTATAATATATTTTTTTATAGTTAGAGTTACTTATTAACTAATTGTTAGTTAGTTTAATCAGAATGGTTAATTTAAATTGTGATTTAGATGTAAATTAGTTGAATATAATAGTTAGATTAGAATATGTATGAGTAGTTAGTTTGATTAAATTATCAGTTAATTGATAATTAGTATGTTTATATAGTTAGTTCTGATAATACAGTTAGTTGTAGTACATGTTAATTAGTAAATTTATAAACTGATTAAGATGTAAAATAGACAATTAGTTTGAATATATCTGGTAAAAATTTAGTTAATGTGAAAGAAACTAAATTCAGTTTATTTTATTTTATTAGAGTATAGTGATGGAGCAGTAGTTGTTGGGGTATGAGCATATCCTGTATAGACTGGATCAGGCTGAGCACATAGTAGGCAGACTTGATCGAGTGGTACACTTTTATCACTCTTATTTATTATATTGTAATGAAAGGTGAATTTGTAATTTTATTTGTTGACCCTATTTTTTTTGAAATTGTTTATTTTGTTTGGTAGATGCCTCGGATCCTATGCACGAAACAAAATTCGATGAGACTCCCGCTGAGCATATTATGCCACATCTCAGACGAGCTGGGTTTGAGTATGTGACGTACATAGTGGAGTTCAAGTATGATTGGCCATTAGCGTCATCGTTGATTGAGAGATGGATACTTGAGTCCCATACGTTTCATCTGCCATGCGGGAAGATGACTATCACCTTGCAGGATGTGGCGTACCAATTGGGACTCAGAATCGATGGTGATCCTGTTAGTGGATGCATCGGTGGGTGGCAAATGGATGGTCCATTGAGGACTTCTGCCAGCAACTACTGGGTGCTGTTCCGGGTCCAGGGGATAGACAGTCACAAACGAAGTAGACTGTCAAACTTAGCTGATTTTAGAATACCGTTTGCAGAGATCTGGAGGAGGACGTGACCGAGGAGCTCCTGTTGCGCTACACCAAAGGGTATATCATGCAGTTGATCGGGGGTATCCTATTTCCGGACGCATCTGACTCTCGGGTACACATTAGGTGGCTGTGCTTGCTAGAGGACCTTGACAGATGTGGCAGGTTATTATGGAGACCGACTGTGTTGGCATGGCTGTACCACCAAATGTGTCGTGACACAGAGCATCGTCAACACTACTTGGGTGGTTGTGTTAGTTTGCTGCTTTCCTGAGCCTATCACCGTATTCCACTGCTACGGCCGGATGGATTTGAAACTCGTCGATTTCTGCTAGTTAAGAGGTATAATTTGTTTTTGCCCTTTTCTTCGTGAGTTAATGAAATAGATTTGTGATGTGTAATCATTCGCGGTATATTAGGTGAGTTGAGTACCGTCTAGATAATGTCAGAGGTGAGAACAAGCTTAGACATTACAGACGTATGCTAAATGGGATTGGCATCCTTTACATAAGTGATAAAGATTTAAGAATTATAATTTTATATTAATTAACTTTGAAACTTTTATATGATGCGTCTTGCGTTTTGTGAACAGGTTGACTGGACGTTGTACGCTAACCTACAGCTGTAGGGTGTAGTTCCACCAGAGATAGCTGAGGCTGAAGCCTCAGCGACGGTTGTATGTCCGCTCCTTTGCTTTGCTATCGTCGAGTGGCATCAGGTTGACTGGGTTATGCGTTAGTTCGGTGGCCTACAGGATATTCCAACTAGGCCACTGAATATCGACGAGATGCATTCTCACAATGGGAGGTTCGGGTGAGGCGAGTGGATCCCGCATTTTCTGGGTGGCTGGCATGAGATGTGGGATGCTCGTGCATACCATCGACTCCACATATACCATCATATTGACTTGCGTCCATCACGACCATATATGACATGGTACCTTGAGTGGGCCCACATAGATTTGTTTGGTCAAGGTGACCAGTACTTGGTGGCGGGCGGGGTTGTGCTATATGACCTGTCACCTCATCCTGGGGGAGGGAGAGGTAGGGGGAAGCGGAGAGGTAGAGGTAGAGGGAGATGTGGTGGAGGGAGAGGGAAAGGGGATCCGAAAGTTGCCCGTGACAGAGATTCGGTCGGCCCGCCATAAGGCAGAGGATATTGGATGCCCGGTCGAGGATTTTCAAGACCCTTCCACGGAGACTATTTGACCCTTAGACCTCCTGGGTCACATCCTTCAAATGCCAATCCCAGTTACCAGCGGCATGCACTAAGAGTCGGGCCCAGTGCCCACCTTGATGTTTAGTTTGACCTGCCATTCAGCCCATCAGACTTCGGGACTGAGACTGAATATCAGCCCATTTTGGATACGCAGGACATGGTGGATATGACCCTGGCTATGCCTGATTGGATGACTCATCTGATCGAAGGAGGTAATGGCAGATTGTCGGATGTTCTGGCAAGGCCACAACAGACCCAGCCTTTTTTTGCAGATGCACACCACCCCTCCACAGTCTGCATACCAGCCACGATACATGGACGATCCATCGAGCGGGTCATCACCCACTGTAGATTACGCGACTCTCAGGGACCAGATGAGCAATCTAGTACCTGATCCGGATCTGCCTCTCGGGCGAGGACAGCGCGATGTCAGACCTTCTTAATGTGGCACAGGTGGATGTCTCGATGCGAGACCTTATGGACGATGTCCTTGTCCACATGGTGGTAGGCGAGGTCGTGGCCAATAGGATAGTTTAGAATTTTACGCATTTTAAATGTCTAATGTACATGGTACAATACTTTATCACCATTATGCATATCATGTATTATGGTGTATTATCATTTTTTATAGTTCTTATCGTTATTATTGTATTATTATGCATATCATCCTTTATAGTTATGTTTTAAAGTTCAATCATGTATTCCATTTTCAACAAGTCAAACATAGCAAATTAAATGATACAACTCTTTATCAAAATCAACTGAACGATGGTTACAATACAAGAGTTATCCACCCTAAAATGACACTTATAACTAATGTCAACTAGGCGATGCCCCACCCCATCAAGAGCCGTACAAGTCCTACACGTGTGACCCACTTGATGATACAATTTGCATCTCTTCTCCCTGCTATGTTCAACACCATCCATATTGTTACAAATTCTGGAGCTGACGGGGCGACCTCTCTTTGCTCTCATCATCCTAGAATTGGACCGAATACGGGCCCCGTCATAGGATGGCCAGTCATCCTCGTGACCAATTGGTCGAAACTCTAATCTGTAAACATTAAAGACTAACTCCATGCGATACATGGGATGTATATACCGCTTCCAATCAAGTTATGCATGAGAGCAAGCTGCAAGAACGTGATGGCAAGGAACATGAAGAGCCTAAAAATACCCACAATCACACTTACCCTCATGAAGTAGCACTTGGTAATTCTGTTGCCTATACTCGGGAACTGCTGCTAACTCTTCAACCGTGAATGTAGTCCTTGACCGATTAAACTAATAAACATACATAGTATTGACATGCTTTGAGTTGAACTCTATGGCTTTCATCAACGTCTGTGAGAATTCAGCACCAACTTGAAGCTGAGCGAGGGCCTCTGAACCCTTCCTAGCAAAAAGTTCACCCAAACGGAAATAACTTGACTTAACAAGAGCAGTGATGGGCAAATTACGAAAATCCTTCATGATAGCATTAATGCACTCCGAGATATTTTTTGTCATGTGACCAAACTGATGACCCTCATCCACTTACTTCTCCCAATGTGAACGAGGCATTTCTTTAAGCTAGTTTGTAATTGTGACATTCTTACCTCTCAAATGACCAAAATAAAGAGTAAACTTCCGTTGCGACTTTGAATATGCTGTGTTAACCAGAACCTTCTTCAAGTCCTTATTTTTTAAGTGACTCATGAAGTTGACAACAATGTGTAGTACAAAACGCCTGGAAGGCATGTAGTGGCTTCCATAAACTTCTATCGGCATTCAACGTAGCATCAATTTATTTTTGCCTATCTGAATCACTAAGATGCCGGGTTGTGGTGTCACATGCTGCCGCAAATATGAAAGAAAAAATATCCAAGCCTCCTTCGTCTCACCCTCAACAACGACAAATGCAATAAGCAATATGTTTGCATTTCCATCTTGAGCAATAGCCATGAGTAACGTGCCTCCGTGTTTACCATATAAGTGGGTGCCATCAATAGAAATAAGTGACTTGCAATGCTTGAAAGTCTCAACACACAGTGAAAATATCCAAAATACTCGATGAAACATGGCAGTGTTGACTGCACCAGGCCAAGGCTGTGTCACTAGTTGCACCCAAGTACCTAAATACCCATCAACAGTTAGCATATGAAGATGGAGACTTTATACATAACTAAGCACAATGTATTGCATCTTACCAGGTAAGTACATCTGCACATCGAATAACCAACGAGGAAGCTCGTTGTGTGATTCATCCCAATCGCCATATATTCTAGTAATGACTCTCTATTTTGCAAGCCAAATCTTTCTATACGACACCTTGTAATCGAAGTGATTCTCCACACCACCCTGCAGAACCCTTATGTTGATTGTTGGATATACTTTGACCATGGTGAATATGTGCTGAGCAATCACCTTCGAATCCAACCTACGATGGTCTTGGCCCATGGATGTTTGCATAAAAGTATGAGAACCATTGTATCTCCTAACCTCCCATTTTTCTTACTTTTGGTGATATGCTATGCGTATGTTCCAAGAGCAACTGAGCCCGAACCGAACACACTGTACATCATACTTCAACTGGTCACGCCAGTATTTTATACTCAACAACTCTCCTAATGCTGTACCTCTTAACTGTCAACATGACTTCCTCCTTGTTTTCAAATTATTGTCTAACCTCGAACTTATTGGTTGGATCTTCTTTGGGGCCTCGATGGGTAAATGACCGATTCAAAGTCATTGCATCCAGATTCAACCTGGAGCAGTGATCCGGCCAGTCATATGGTCAAAAAATGGCAGGCTATGTCAGAGCGATTTGTATATCACCGTAGTAGTTCATCTCTTCTTCCTTTTACCATCGTTAGGAATTTTTGTTGGTTCATCATCAGCATCGTCTTTGTCATCGGGGTTAACTTCATAGAGATCCATTATTAGATCTATGGTAGCAGAACCCTCATCACTTTCAACGTTATCTTGCATCATGTCAGCATTAGGAAGTTTAATGTTTGACCCCTTTGACTATCTTCAGCTGGCATATTTAGATCAACCATCGTCCTTCAAATATATAATCTAATAAACAGAACAACATAACAAAGACAACTGTAATATACCTTTTATAAAACAAATTGTCATCTACTTCGGTCAGATATTTGTAGTAAATTTTTTCACTCTTTTTGTGTGTTGCTGTCCAACAGAATGCAATATTAAAATTTTCAATGCTGTTAGACTGCTGACTTCCGGTGTCATGTACGTAATTATTGGTTGCCCAGACTTAAAAATAATAGAACCTTCTTCATCATACACTATTTTCACCATCATAATGAATGGATAACAAAGGGATAATTAACATTGTAGAGAAAAAATGTCAAGATCAGAACTAAAGAAAAGAATGAAATAATGGTATTGAGATCGCTTCTCTACCAGCCATGCTTTTATTTGCCGAAGCCAAGGTGAAGTTCGCCGGGGGTGTAGCAAACTCTGAAAATAATGGAGTTAGCTGGGGGTGCGACGAACTTGCCTAAAATTACAAAAAAACATATTGTAGTATTTAAAATTGAAATAATTTATTTCAGGAAATAATAATTTTTTATTTATTTCGAAAAAAATCCAATTTCTATCGGGTGCATCCTATCATGGGCAACATCATTCTATTAGTTAAATGATAACGTAGTAAGTTAATATATATCACGTGCCACAAAATAATTGTTTGATGTATTAAGTTAGTAATACGTAATATGTTACATGTGTTTAGTGTCATCTGACACATCATAAATTTACTTAGGGTTAAATTAATTCCTGAAAGTAAATATATAAGTCATTTTCATTCCTAAAATTTTAAAAATTCATCAAATTAATCCTTATATAAATCTCTCTTATTTTTTATTTAGGATTAAGTATGATTTTGGTCCCTAACGTAGACACCAAAAATCGATTTTGTCCCCGACCTTTTTTTCACTACAAAATGGTCCCCAAAGTTTCAGTTTGTTTTGAAATCATCCTTCAGACAAAAATACCCTTCCCCTTCACCCCCAAAATCAACCAAACTCAACAGAAGCAGAACAGAAGCCCAAGCCGAACCAGAACCCACCACCACCACCACCATTATCATCATGGTCATCAACATCATCATCAGAATTTCCCATAAAATCAACCAGAAGCCCAAGGTGAACCATAACTCACCACCATTATCATCATGGTCATCATCATCATCATCATCAGAACAATAAAATCAACCAAAATCAACCAGAAGTCCAAGTTAAACCAGAATCCACTACCACCACCACCATTATCATCATGGTCATCACAATCATCATCATGATCATCAGAAGAACAACAAAACTCAAAACCTACCACCACCACCCCCACCTCAGAAAATCAGAATAATCAAAACTTAAAATCATCAACAAAATTCAAAACTAAAATTCTTCCTCTTTTATTAACAAAACTCAGATGCAATTACAATAATAAAAAAATCTAAAAATTCATCTTCAATTACAAGAACAAAAAATTCATAAATATAATTACCAAACAAACGACGAGTCGAGGTGCGACGGCGAGGAAGAGGAACGGCGAGACGAGGTGCAACGGCAAGGAGGAGGTGCAGTGACATTAGGATTTTTGCTAGTAAAGAATTTGTAAAAATATAGTCGCGTTGTGAGTATAGATTCTAAACCAACAGAAAATTCTTTCGTATAAACATTTTGGTTGTCACAAGTAACAAAACCCAATAAATTACCGAAGTATTCAAACCTCGAGTCGTCTTCTCAAGGAATTGTAGGGAGGTATGTTCTTATTATTAATTATGAGTTTTGTAAATTGGGGGTTTTAAAAGTAAGGAACAAATAATTTAAATGACAAGTAAAATAAATAAATAACTGTAAAATAAACTCTTGGCAAGGTATCAGAACTGGAAATCCTGTCCTTGTTATCCTTATCAGGTGTGATGAGAATTGGGTTTTAATCCCACTTAGTTAACCTTCACTAAATCAAAGGTAAGTCAAATGGACTGATTAGCTTGATCCTCAAGTCCTAGTCAACTCCTGTGGAGAGATTAACTTTAGAGCAATTCAGATCAATCAGTAATCTACCAATTTCGACCCTGCTGAGTTTGATAACTCAAGTGTTACCAATCACTAAACCAATGCCAAAAGGGAGAAAAATCTACTTGAATAAAAATGCCTTCAGATGGGAAGCAACAATAACATAAATAAAAGAAAGAAATCTTAAATCTGAAATACCTCAAATAATATTAATTAAGAAAATCATAACATGAATGTCATTAAGCCAACTTGGCAACATATATAATAAAAAATAAGAGAAGTCAAAATAAAGGAATATTGAACCTGATATGAAGATGAGATAAATCCTAATCCTAATATAAATCCTAATCCTAATCCTAATCCTAATCCTAAGAGAGAGGAGAGAACCTCCCTCTCTAAAAACTACATCTAAAACCTAAAATTGAATTATGATCTGATATGAATTCCTCCTTGAGTCTCTGCATATTCCCTGACTTTAATCTGTGTTTCTGGGCCGAAAACTGGGTTGAAATGCGACCCAGAATCTGTGTCAGCGACTTCTGCAATTCTGCAGATCGCGCACGTCACGCGTCCGCGTTGTCCATGCGTTCGCGTCACTCAGCGTTTCTCTTACCACGCGTGCGCATCGTCCACGCATTCGCGTCATTCATGCAGCTTCCAATCCGCGCGGTTGCGTCATGCACGCGAGCGCGTCACTGTTATTTCTTCAATTTCGCGCGGTCGCGTCAGCCATGCGACCGCGTGACTTTTCGCTGGTTATCTCCTCAATTCTTTGTGTTTCTTCCATTTTTGCATGCTTCCTCTACATTCTCTAAGCCATTCCTGCCCTTATGAAGCCTGAAACACTTAACACACAGATCAAGGCATCGAATGGTACGAAAGAAGATAAAAATATACAACAAAAAGGTCCTTAGGAAGCAAGTTATTAATCATAGGATATTTTTAGGAAGGAATTGTAAATACACGCAAATCATATGAATAAGTGGGTGAAAAGTTTGATAAAACCACTCAATAAAACACAATATAAAATATAAACTAGAAAATAAATGAGTAGAGAAAAGCAGGACCCATGCAATGCAACCTATGAATGTGAATGTAACTACATGCTAAAATGATTCTACCTACTTGGTGAAAAAGTAAATAAATCTTTCAAGAATAAATATGAGCTGGATTTCACTAATTCAAATTACAAAATACAATACAAATAACTTGCAAGAAGAAGATAGCTCATGACAGCAGGGAACATAGAATTAAGCACTGAACCCTTACTGGTAGTGTATATCATTCTAACTCTCAAGTGTCTAGGGTCAATTCTCTCAATTCTCTACTAATCTTGCTTTCTATAGCTTGCTCTTCATCTAACAATCAACAAAAATTTAATGCACCAATGCACAAATCAAGAGGTCTTTTAAAGGTTGTAATGGGGTTAGGGTCAAGGTAGGATTGTATTTGGCCAAGTGGACTAAAATCTGAATCCTTAATTTACATAAACTTTTCCCACCTAACTTAAGACAATCCATATAATCACAATACAAGATCTAAGTTCCTATTAACTGTGTTTTCCACATATTGATGCATCCTAAATTTGAGTTCAGTACATATGCATTGATACCAACACTTACTTTGGGGCATTTTGTCCCCTTTTATTATTTGTTTTTTTCTTTTCTTTTTCATTTTTTCTTTTCTTTTTCATTTTTTCTTTTCTTTTTTTATTATTATAATTTTTTTTCTTGTTTTTCTCAATGCGTATGAAAAAAAAAGTATTGAATGCAATAAAATGTGTTCAACTATTATTTTGCACATTTTCACAAAAATATACAACACCCAATTACTCAAACCAAATATTTTCAAACCCAGCTTCCCCACACTTAAATCATGGGCACTCTTACTAGTCTAAGCTAACCAAGGATTCAAATTAAGGACATTATTATTTTCCGCTTAGAGTTAGTAATGAGCTAAAATAAAGAATAAATGGGTAAAATAGGCTCAAATTGGTTTGCAAAGAATAATGGAATGGTAAGGCCATATGGGTATGTAAGCTTAGTGAAACAAGGCCTCAATCATATAAGTGCATGCATACATCAAACAGTGGAAATATAGAATTAAGCAAGACAAAGATCACAATTTTAGAGAGAATCACACACACCAAAAATAAAATATTGGTTGGTAAAATGCAACCAATCAAGTAGGCTCAAAATCTCACTGGTTTTGTGTGTTCGAGCTTTAAATCATGTTCCAAAATAATATTTCTTCAAACAAGTTTTTCAAAAAATTTAATTCAAATTAGTGAAATGCTATAAAAATTAGTGAAATGCTATAAAAATTTTCTTGAAAAAGAAAATATTACTTCAACCAAGTGGTAAAATATGCACAAAATCAAACAAACATGCAAATGCAACAATGAAAAATAAAAATTGGTGTTGAGAAGGGACTAACTAACCCGTGGAGATCGGTATCGACCTCCCCACACTTAAAGATTGCACCATCCTCGGTGCATGCAACGATGTGCAGGTGGGCGGGGGTTGTGGTTCCTCAGCCGGTGCTCGTTGTAGAGTCATTCTCTTTACTCTTCCTGGTGGCCAGCCTGAAAAAGGGAGAAGAGAAAGGGACATGAAGTCAAAGGGATAGAGTAAGGGAGAGGGCAGTACTAGTAAGAATCATGCCAAAATAAAGAAGAATGTCGTTAACACATGGTCGCGATTCCATGAAATTAGGACATCAATGGAAACAGTGCATGATAAATTAAGGCAGTTAGATGCAAGATGTTTATTGGCATGCTGGCAAAGGCATGAGTAGCATAAATCAAGCATTAAAAGCTATAATGTATTATTAGTCGTGAGAAACTAACAATAATGTTTGTATTGACAATTATATTCAATTAATAAAATATTGGAAAGGGTTTTGTGAAAAGTAAGCATTAGAGTAGAAGGATAGAATAATTATGAATGCACAATGCCATACGGGCTTTTTCACAAACACAAAGCATGCATATTAAATAAGGTATGGAAAGTATTAAATTGAACATGTAAGCACCCTAAAGAAATGATATATAATTGTCAAACAATTTCTTAACAATCCACAAGAAAAATAATGACCCAAATAAATTTCCAACACCAATTAAAAGAGAAAAAAAAAGAAAGAAAAAGAAAGGAAGGAAGAAAGAAATAAGAAGGGAAAGAAAAGATTTAGATTTGGGGAAGAAAAGATAAGATATCTTGGCTGATATGGATATGCTGTGCGGCGCAGGCGACGCGTTCGCACGGGTGGCGCTATTGTTAAGTGACGCGGCCGCGTGGGCACGCGGTCGCGTGAGTGAATTCGTGCAACTAGCACGAGGGCAGCCGGGCGCTTGCGCAACTTTCTGTTTGAAACTCATTTTGCCAAAATATTGGGTGACGCGGTTGCGTGGGGGACGTGATCGCGTGATAGGCCATATTATGGGATTGATGCGGACGCGTGGGGCACGCGTTCACGTGGTAGGGCTTGTGCTGCTAGCACGAGTCCAACCCAATTCTAGCTCAACTTTCGGCCATACACCCTTTTGACATCGAATTTAAGGCACGTGTTCGCGTGGGTGACGCGGACGCGTGGGAGGCATTTTTCCCACATGATGCGGAAGCGTCAGTGACGCGGTCGCGTGGATCAATTTGTGCCAAAGGCACACCTCCAGCCACGCTCTCGCGTGACTCTCTGTTCAATTTTGTTTTCTTCCCAACGCACATATGACGCGGACGGGTCGGCGACGCGGTCGCGTCGAGTGTGAAATTTTTTTTATGCAGTATGAAGGATGCAAAATGCAATGAATGTTATGCAGAAATACCAGATTCAAACAAAATTCAAAAACAAAGCAAAATGGAGAAGGAAAGATCATACCATGGTGGGTTGTCTCCCACCTAGCACTTTTAGTTAAAGTCCTTAAGTTGTACATTTGATGAGCTTCCTGCTATGGTGGCTTGTGCTTGAATTCGTCCAGAAATCTCCACCAGTGTTTGGAATGTCAGTATCCTTCGGGGTCCCAAACAAGGTACGTAAAGCCTTTGAGCAGTTTCAAACAGGTTCTCAGGCTCCCGGGGTAACGAACGTCAGAATAGATTCCAGGATCCCAAACTTTGCTTTTAAATCCGCCTTCGTTTTGATCTATGTTTTTCCATCCGGGCGGTTTAGAAATCAGATTCTCACTAAGATGACCAAACGTTTTCCGAGATCCATTCGATTGAACGTGATACCAATCCGTGCACATCGAGTTGAAGTGTGGAACCTTATTGAACCTTGTGCACTAGCTCGGAGTACGAGCCATTTCTCTCTTACTCTTAAAGCCGCAAAGAGCTCTAAGCTGGCCATCTGTCTCAAGTAAATCATATTCAAGTGGAAAAGTAAATATGAGAGTTAAGGATTTTACCCACTTGAAGTTTTTATTGGGTGATATTGGCCTTGGGATAAGTGTTTCCAGTGGTTCTGCAAGCTCTACTCGCTTGTGGTCTTCAGTGAATTCCTCCACTTCTTTGCAAATTTCTTCCATTTCGACCATGTCTTGATCAAAGCCATTGATATCTTCCTCATCACTTGAGTCATAATTGGGAGGTTGAGAAAAATCAACCTCTGCATCATCTTCGTATTCACTTGGGGAAGATTCTTTTGTCTCAAAGAATTCACTTGCAGATGCAAGTTCATTGCTAGGAGGACTTGACTGGTGACTATCATCATCAGGAAAACTTGAGTTTTGGGTTATTCCATCTAATTCCTCATAAGATACCTGCCTTGGGGGTTGTGCACTATCCTCCTTAGCATTAATTGTAACGTCTTCGATGGAATTCTCCACAACTTTGGATTCCTGCAGAGGTTCAGCATCTCCTAAATCTTCAACCAACTCTTCTTCTTCTATAATGACAACGTCCTCTACTTGTTCCAGTATGAAGTTATGCTCTATGCTGTCCACTGGAGCTTCTCGTGTCTTCTTCACAATGCATTCTTCATTAGATTCTCCATATGAAGCCATGGGAGTCTGTTGAGTGTCCGAACGTCTGGAAGATAATTGATTTATTGCTTGCTCCTGTTGATGAAGGGTTGCATTGAATTGGTTTACTGATTCTTCGAAGCGAACCTGTGATTCTTGGCTTGATGGATATGGACATGGTGCGTAGGAGAGTGGTGGTTCTTGGGAGTAATTGGATTGGCATTGGGGCGGATAAGGATCATATGGTGGCGAATGGTGAAAAGAAGCTTGTGAGTGTGGTGGTTCGAAGTTATGTTGAGAGGATGGTCTTTGAGCACAGGGTGGGGCTTGTTGGTAGCTAAGAGGCGGTCCACCAAATCTATCAGTTGGGCATGTATTGTAGAATGGTCTTTGTCCATGATATCTAGGAGGATGTTGTTGCCTAAAGGGGTGATCAGATCCTCTTGGCTCCATCCATCTTTGATTTCTTAGACCTTGATGCATAGTCCTGTTATAGCTTCCATTCCTTGCAACAAAATTAGAACTAAACTCAAAGCGAGAGGGGTGAGAATTCATAGTAGTTATCAGAAATGAGGAGGGAAGAGAAGAAACAAATAAACAAGTAAAAGAAAAATATTTACAATAACCAATAATAAGGCACACGTTTGCAATTCCCCGGCAATGGCGCCATTTTGATGTTAGGATTTTTACTAGTAAAGAATTTGTAAAAATATAGTCACGTTGTGAGTATAAATTCTAAACCAACAGAAAATTCCTTCGTACAAACGTTTTCGTTGTCACAAGTAACAAAACCCAATAAATTTATAAACCGAAGTATTCAAACCTCGGGTCGTCTTCTCAAGGAATTGCAGGGAGGTATGTTCTTATTATTGATTATGAGTTTTGTAAATTGGGGGTTTTAAAAGTAAGGAACAAGTAATTTAAATGACAAGTAAAATAAATAAATAACTGTAAAATAAATTCTTGGCAAGGTATCAGAACTGGAAATCCTGTCCTTGTTATCCTTATCAGGTGTGATGAGAATTGGGTTTTAATCCCACTTAGTTAACCTTCACTAAAGCAAAGGTAAGTCAAATGGACTGATTAGCTTGATCCTCAAGTCCTAGTCAACTCCTGTGGAGAGATTAGCTTTAGAGCAATTCAGATCAATCAGTAATCTACCAATTTCGACCCTGCTGAGTTTGATAACTCAAGTGTTACCAATCACTAAACCAATGCCAAAAGGGAGAAAAATCTACTTGAATAAAAATGCCTTCAGATGGGAAGCAACAATAACATAAATAAAAGAAAGAAATCATAAATCTAAAATACCTCAAATAATATTAATTAAGAAAATCATAACATGAATGTCATTAAGCCAAATTGGCAACATATATAATAAAAAATAAGAGAAGTCAAAATAAAGGAATATTGAACCTGATATGAAGATGAGATAAATCCTAATCCTAATCTTAATCCTAAGAGAGAGGAGAGAACCTCTCTCTCTAAAAACTACATCTAAAACCTAAAATTGAATTATGATCTGATATGAATTCCTCCTTGAGTCTTTGCATATTCCCTGACTTTAATCTGTGTTTCTGGGACGAAAACTGGGTTGAAATGCGGCCTGAAATTTGTGTCAGCGACTTCTGCAATTCTGCAGATCGCGCACGTTACGTGTCTGCGTCGTCCACGCGTTCGCGTCACTCAGCGTTTCTCGTACCACGCATACGCATCGTCCACGCATTTGCGTCGTTCATGCAGCTTCCAATCCGCGCGGTTGCATCATGCACGCAAGCGCGTCACTGTTATTTCTTCAATTTCGTGCGGTCGCGTCAGCCATGCAACCGCGTGACTTCTCACTAGTTATCTCCTCAATTCTTTGTGTTCCTTCCATTTTTGCAAGCTTCCTCTACATTCTCTAATCCATTCCTGCCCTTATGAAGCCTGAAACACTTAATACACAGATCAAGGCATCAAATGGTACGAAGGAAGATAAAAATATACAACAAAAAGGTCCTTAGGAAGCAAGTTATTAATCATAGGATATTTTTAGGAAGGAATTGTAAATACATGCAAATCATATGAATAAGTGGGTGAAAAGCTTGATAAAACCACTCAATAAAACACAATATAAACCATAAAATAGTGGTTTATCATGCAGCGAGACGAGGGCGACAGCGAAGGCGAGGCGATGACGTCGGTGAGGGCGAGGGGGAGGAGTAGAAACGGCTCGCAGGGCACAGTGAAATCTAGCGGTGAGGATTAACGACGAGGAGCAGGAGCGACAGCGGCGACGGCGAGGAGCAGCGACAGGTGGCCCTTAGCTTTCTCCCTTCTGATCTCTCTCTTCTCCCTTAATTCTCTGTATCCTCTTTCTTTTTTTTTTTCTTTTTTATTTTATTTTATAATTTTTTAATGAAGGGTAATTTGGTAATAAAAAAATAAAATTGGTAAGAATGACAATTTTAAAACAAACTAAAACTTTGGAGACCATTTTATAGCGAAAAAAAGGCCGAGGATGAAATCGAATTTTGGCCTCTATGTTGGGATCAAAATCATACTTAACCCTTTTATTTATAATATTAAATTTTTAATATTTTTTAATCTTACTAATTTTAATCTCATTTTTTATTTACACCTTAATAAATAAATGTTTTCAAAATAATAATAATAATAATAATAATAATAATAATAATAATAATAATATTACAAAGTTATTTTCTCATTTATTTTTAGATTTCACATTTTTGAATTCTAAATTTTCTTAGTAAACTTTTTTATATAAATAATTTTATCAAACTATTATTAATTATATACTAATGTTTTAATCTTTTGAATTTTACTAAATAAATATAGTAATTATTTTAAAATTTTAATCTTTTAAATTTCATTCAAAATTTAATCTAATCTATCACTAGTTGTCCATTTTTATCTTTCTATATTTGTTTTAGTTCAAAATTTTCTTTAAACAAATTAACTTTAAAAAAATTTGATAGTTGAAAAAACATAGAGAAATGGAGATAACTAATAAGTAGTAATAATATTAAAAAAACTACATTAAAATATTAAGATTCAAGGAGTAATTTTACGAATCGATTTTTTAATTATTGAGTTTCATCATATAAATTAAATAATAACAAAAATTACAAATAAAAAGTCTAAAAAATTTAAATTTTAAAATAACTACTATATTTATTTAGTAAGACTCAAAAAATTAAATGTTTAAGTATATAATTAATAATAATTTAATAAAATTATTTAAATAAAAAATTTCACTACTGAAAATATAAAGTTTTAAAATATAAAATGACAAAATAACTTTTGAATAATTTAATTATTTTTATTGTTTTATGTAAAGAGAAATTTGTTTATTAAGGCATAAAAATATATTAAAATTAATACTATTAAAAAATAAAAAATGTAATATTATGAAAAAATGAATACCAAAATAAATAATTTGGCTTCTAATTTTACCAGAATACACATTTTACAAAATGAATACCAAAATGTATTTTTTTACAAACTATGTAAACCGCGACAGGGACCTACGGTTTGCAAATGAACGTAAACCACTACAAGGGTCTCGCGGCGGTTTGTGTGTGAATTGCAAACGTGCATAAACCGCTACATTCCTACCACGGTTTATGTTGATATGCAAAATGGCTAAAAACCGCGACAGGAATCTCGCAGTTTTTGTGTAGATGTGTTTTTTGCTCTCAGTTTAACATTTTTTTAACATGAACCTTCAACTTTAGCATAGTTTTTACCAGCGTCAGGCTTCACCCATGTCTAACATGTCAGCAGTGAAAATGGAATTGCACATTATTTCAGTCATGGTGACTGCCAATTGGAGATTGAAATCATCTTTTTATATACCTGCAAAATGGGACGCCTACAAAATAGAGTCGCGGCTATTTTTCTGTTGTTCGCAGGCGAAATGACTTCCATTAAAATATTAGGATAGATAAAGAATGATCATATTGAGTTTTCCTTCTTAAACAATAATAAGCTTGGATGCTTCACAAAAAGAGAAGGGGGTTGTTAAGAATATGTTTAGATTTTATTTTTTTTATTTTTTAAAAATAATTTTTATTTTTAATATTTTATATTTAATTTTTTTTAAAAGATACCTTCTTTCTAAATGTTAAAAATAATAAAAATATGTTTAAATGGTCTATTTTTAAAATGTATTTTTTAATATTTTAAAATATAAAATTATATTTTTATTAAATGTACGTTTTTAGTTATTTAATTTTTTATTAAGTTAACGATTTGTTTTTATATAATATCAAACATGAAATACATTTGTTGAATTTATAATCAATTTAGTTCTAAAATTTATAGTTCTAAAATTTAGGATCGAACAAGTATATTTGTTAAATTTTTTTATTTAGTACTCAGTACGTACTGCCTGAATTAAAAGAGTTATGATAATTAATAGATTAACTTACTAGTCTTATTTTTGAATGATTGATCTATATAAATACAATTAATTATTTTAAGATTGTAATTTATTTTATATTTGATATTATATAAAAATAAATTGTTCTTAAACTTGAAGAAAGAATCAGCATCATCATTGAGATTCGCTTGATCAAATAGCAGAGAATTTAGCCAATGAAATGAGCCAATAGTTAAAGAAGACATAATTTGAAAAAGAAAAAAGAACAAAAATAAATAAATAAACACAACATTCCAAGGCCCCAAAAAAATTAATCTTTTGATAAAATTGAAATAAAATAATCAAAAGGGAATCAACAAAAGAAATATATATATAAAAAAAGAGAAAGTAGAATAATCTGAGGATGGCGATGCATAGTAAGAAGATGGAGATGTCGAAGCGAAAAGGGTTGCGGTTTATGCACGTTTATAATTCACACACAAACTGCGACATTCCTACCGCTGATTATCTGCAGTCTTTCTTTGAACGTAATCCGCGAGACCCCTGTAGTGGTTTACGTTCATTTGTAAAGCGTGAGTCTCCTGTTGCAGTTTACATAGTTTATGAAAAAAATGCATTTTGGCATTCGTTTTGCAAAATGGTATTCTGGTAAAATTAGAAGCTAAATTATTTATTTTGGTAAATTGTCCTAAAAAAGATTTATTTGAAGCCTAATAATTTGATCAATTTTTAAAATTTTAGAGATGAAAATAACTTACGTGTGTATTTTTAGGGATTAATTTGACGCTAAATAAATTTATGACATGTCAGATAATATGTGGCATGCGACGTGTCACTGACCTGACATGTCAATCAATTATGTTGTAACATGTGGCATTAACCTACCTTGTCATCATGTCATGTGACATTTAACGTGACACGTTATCATCTAACTAACAGAAGAACTATTTTATCTTTTAGGAAATAATATGACTAGGGCCGGATCTATGTACCAATTTGTGGGGGCAAGTATTCCCACTATAATTTGAATTTTTTTAATAGTGTATGCTAATCGTATTTTTTTGCCCTATTAAATTATTGAATTTGACTCCATAATAATTTTTTACTCAATTTTTAATACTTAATAGTCAATTTAAGAATTTTATATTAGATGTCTATTAGAATGATTAATTCTTAATTTAAATGAGATTGGTATTCTTTCTTAAAAATTAACTCAAAATAGAAAGAGAAACATTTCGATTATATTGTTAAAAAAAAGTATTCAATTTTTTTCAAATATGAAACTTAAAAAATGAAATTCTAAATTATATATTTAAATTACTATTTTAGTATTTTAATTTATAAATTAGATATTTTGAAAACTAATTATATTTTATAATAATAAAATATAATTATAATAATAATCATGTAATATGTACATAAAAAAATCACTCATATAAAATACAAATTAAAATATAAAATACATAATAAAAATGAATTAAACAATATATATTTATACACAAATACATAATAATTAATGAATAATTTGATAATTAATTTTTATATACACATAATATTTTTATTATAAAAAATATTATGTTATATATGTTTTATCTATGTCAAAAAATTTTAAATTTGTCACTGATTTATATGACTAATTTAATATCTTAAAGATCAATTTAAAAAATAAATAATATTTTAAAGACAAATTTAGTTATTATTCCAATCAATAAATACATTTCAAACATATTTTACTTTTTACCTTTTCTCTTCTAACGGGAAGGGGAATAAATTGAAAAAGAGACTCACATGTAGCAGTAGGATGAGTTTCAAATTAAACCAGTGCCTCTAATAATAAAAAGATAAATAATAAAAATTATTAGAATTTATTATTTTTAGTTATTTTTTAATTATTAATTTAATTTTTTTAATTTAATAATATATTTTATTCTATACTTTTAAATATTAATGACTAATTAATAACAAAAAATAATAAATTTTGATGATTCTTTAATATTTATCATGATAAAAAATAATACATGCTAATTATTCATATCTTCCA
This sequence comes from Arachis duranensis, assembly GCF_000817695.3. Classification (NCBI taxonomy): domain Eukaryota; kingdom Viridiplantae; phylum Streptophyta; class Magnoliopsida; order Fabales; family Fabaceae; genus Arachis; species Arachis duranensis. The sequence goes on along the minus strand of NC_029774.3, from coordinate 104,853,704 downwards.
CTTATCCAACTTATATTTGTCATGATAAAAAATAATACATGCTAATTATTCATATCTTCCACTTATCCAACTTTTTAAGAGGTCAAACGTGAAATTATTTATTCAAATAAGTTACTACCTTTATAAATTTTTTCTATTATCTCTACCTCTTTTAAAAAGTAGATCCTAACAAATTTTCAAGATAAAAGAAGCAATTATCCATCAATAAAGATGGAATTACTTAAATAAGTGATTATCTATTCTGCTATGAATACACTGATATTCGTCAAAAATATTAAAGTCCTAATCTACTAAAAACTTGCTTAAAATTCTTGCTAACTTAAACTTCAGAGTCTCTTGCAAGTACTATTCCCCACCTTCTCACGAGGAACTCGGACGGCGGCACCTCGACACAAGTCAAACGTTGCCTCAAAAGAAGTTTAGATCTCACATTCAAACCCAAATCACCGTTTCGGATAATCTCCAGAACACTAATTTAACTGAAAAATTAAAAATTACTAAAAATTAAATATATAATACAACCTTTTTTATTAACGAATAATAGAACTTATGTATTAGTTATGTTAGAGTAATCAAATAAAACTAACAAAGAAGTGTCTATCAAACCTTTTCTTATGTTATGTTGTCATGAAAAGATAAAATTCCTATAATGTATCTGGATGACAACGCGTCTGAAAACGTACATAATGATCAAACAATCAAACAAATAGAATATAATATATAACGAATCAGTTAATTTGTATTTTAAAAATATATTTTAAGAATATAATAATACAAAATTTTAATATTTTTAATATATTTAATATATTAAAAAAATATAAAATATCATTTTTTAATAATTTGTATAAAATATTTTTTTATGATATTATTAATCTATATCTTTATATATAACACAAGTCAATAAAACTGATATAATCATATAATCCATTTGACTAAAGAAACAGCAGTGCTTAATTAGAATATGAAACTATCAAATTCTTAAAAGGATATGATGTATCTAGACGAAAAAGCGTACAAAAACATATGGAGCAAAACTTTGAATATTGGACATTGTGAGTGAATGGTTAAAATTAAAATTTATAATTATGTGATATTTTTAACTTTGATATTGACAAATATACGTTAGAACTTAGAAGTGACAAAAGTTTGTAATCTAGAGTTAATATTATACAAATATTTTCAATCAAATTCCTATTTTGTTCTGGTATTGATAATGTTTCTCCATCATATATATAGCTCAGCTCGTAGATTTATTATTTGAATTTTTTTTTTCCTAGAGCGGATCGCTAAAATGATAATATGATATGATGACTCTGAACTATAACTAGATTGAAAAATTCTTTGTGAGAAGCTCTAATATTGTGGTCGGAGTTGAACTTGGAATGAATAGGAGTATATCTGTGAAAGACATTTCAATACTCAATAAATATTTAAGTATAAAAATTTATCAATATAAAATATTAAAATAAAATTATAGAAACATGAAATATGATATTAATTTTTTATAATAAGTTTATGAATCTCCTTTGTTGAGAAGTAAAAAGTTTTATATAAATATTAAATGGATGAATATTAATGTATGTTTTGATCGTTTGATCATTAAATCGATAACAATGATTAATAACATCATCAGTTATAAACTAATTAAAACAAATAATAATTAAGATGGCGTTATAACTTAGCATGGATAATTAAGCCAACTTATAATTTATATCGACAGACAAATAACATTTAAATCTATCAAATTAAATTTTTATATTTATACAAATATGTTTAATTAGATTATTTAATTTAAAATTTATTAGGATAAATTATTATCTTTTTACAAATATTTAAAATAAATACCACTGTGAGGCCAAAAATTGATATCCTTACTTGTTTGCATCAAGTGAAAGACCTCTTATTGGCAAAATATTTAGATATTGTCAAAAAGATTATTTTTAATTTTTTAAAATTTGAAATTCTTTATATACCTTGTGAGCACAATAGTCAAGTTGATATCTTATCTAAACTCGCTAGTACGTAAACACCGACTTCTACATCATATCAATCTGTGTTACATAAACTGAATATAAAACTAACCGAAATTCTAAGTGTTACATAGGATGAAGATTGGCGTACATCATATATATAAAATATTTTAAAATTGGAATCATTCCAGACAACATTCACAATATTCGGCGATTTCGTCGACATGTATCTTTTTTTACCATATATAACAACTCTCTATATAGACGAGGCTTTTCTCGTCCCCTGCTTACATGTCTTTCTAAATCAGAGGCCCAGCTTGCACTTGCCAAGGCACATGAAGGCATATGCGGCACTCACGTTGGAGCTCGAAGTTTGTCATCCAATATACTACGTGCTGGCTTCTTTTGGATAACATTGCAACAAGATTGCAACAACAAAGTGAAATATTGTGACAATTGTCAGAAGCACAGCCCCATCACACACCTTCCGGCCGAGGCCTTTCACAGCTTCAAGAATAGTTATCAGAACCGAACCGGTAATGAACCCGGTCATATGACTGGGTCACTGGGTTACTGGTTCAATTGGTGGGTCAATGATTCACCCGGTTAACCCGGTCATAATTAAAAAAATATAAAAATATATAAATAAAATTAAAATAATTTCTTAAAACTTAAAATGCAAGTCTTTACAAACATTAATAATCTAATATCAAGTCTTAAACATAACTAATAATCTAAAATAAAAGATAATAAACTAGTCTCTAGTACAAAATATGTTCTCAATTTAAATCAGTCTTACCTCTATTATTATAAACTCTTTTAGTGGTAAGATCAGGGGTAAGAGTTGCTGATGATGCTTGTTCTTGACATGGTGATGTTTCCGATGATGTTTGAGATGAAGACATTTTTAAAGAACTATATACCAACACAGCAACCAACCAAATTCAAGAACAATTCTAACTAAAATTCAAGAGCACAGTAAATACAATAGCAACAGCAGCAACCAAATGAATTCAAGAACAATTCTAACTAAAATTCAAGAACACAGTAAATACAATAGCAACAGCAGCAAACAACCTAGCAACAAATAACAACTCTAAAAATCACAGTAAGTACTAAATACAACAGCAGCAACCAGCAACAACTCTATACCAACACAGCAACCAACAACAAACAATCCTAAAAAACTAAATACAACAGCAGCAACAACCAAATTCAAGAACAATTCTAACTAAAATTCAAGAACACAGTAAATACAATAGCAACAACAGCAAACAACCCAGCAACAAATAACAACAACTCTAAAAATCAAAGTAAATACTAAATACAACAGTAGCAACCAGCAACAACTCTATACCAACATAGCAACCAGCAACAAACAATCCTAAAAAACTAAATACAACAGCAGCAACAACCAAATTCAAGAACAATTGTAACTAAAATTCAAGAACACAATAAATACAATAGCAACAGCAGCAAACAACCCAGCAACTCCTCTAAAAATTCAAGAACAATTCTAACCAAATTCAAGAACAATTTTAACTAAAATTCGTCCAGATTCAACAACTCCTCTAAAAAATCAAATTCAACAGTAATATCCACCAGATTACATAACAATACCAACTAAAAGTAAAATATGCTCAGGTTCAACAACTCTAAAAATCAAATACAAGTATAAAACAGCAACTGACCCGAGGGAGCAGAGGCACTGAGGCAGAGATTCAATTCTTGATGAACGCTTTTTGACGACCACCAATACCACCCAACTAACCCGAGGGAGTAGAGGCAGAGATGCTTCTTGATGAATGCTTTCTGAGCTTTCTGACAACCACCAATACCACCCAACTGACCCGAGGGAGCAGAGGCAGAGATGCTTCTTGATGAACGCTTTCTGTAGCTGATGAGGTGAGGCCGAGACTGAGATTGACAATAAGGTGAGACCGAGACTGAGAGTGATGACGAGGTGAGGTGAGGCTGAGATTGAGAGTGACGTCGAGGTGAGGCCGAGACGACGGAGTGATGAGGTGAGGTTGTGAGGGACTGCCGCTTGTAGAGCTCGAACGATGGAGAGCTGACGGAGAGACAAGGTTGCCTGGGGGGTTTTCACAGCTACCCTGGAACTCAGACTCTCAATCTCGGAGTCTCAGATGCCATTAGGGGGAAGGGGGAAAGGGGGGATAGCCATTAGGGTTTCAACGAAAGGGGAAAGAGGAGGGGTAGGGGGAACGACGCCGTTTCAACCTTTTTTTTAAATTAACCACCCGGACCGGGTCAAATCAACTGGTCGGGTCACCGATTTTCACTAAAATTCGTCGGGTCGAACCGGGTTCCACCGGGTTCATTGCATGGCCGGTTCAACGAATGGCTCGGCTCGGTTAGGTTACTAAGTGACCGGATTTCTGGTCGAACCGGCCAGGTCGAGCCGAGTTTGATAACTATGGCTTCGAGATAGGTTGGCCTTTCAATCAATGGGGGCTCGATATCCTCAGGCCTTTCCCCTTAGCAAAGAGACAGGTAAAATTTTTAATAGTTGCAATTGATTACTTTTCAAAATGGATAGAGGCGCAACCCCTAGCCAAAATAACATCAGAACAAATGATCTCCTTCATATGGAAGAATATTATCTGCAGATTCGGCATACCTTGGCACATTATTACTGATAACAGTCGCCAATTTTCCGATCAAAATTTCACCTCTTTTTTGCAGAATCTGAAGGTCAAACAACATTTCTCATCCGTAGAACATCCACAAACAAACGGCTTAGCAGAAGCCACTAACAAGGTCATCTTACACGCATTAAGAAAGAAACTTGACAACGCAAAAGGTCTTTGGGCCAAATTAGTACCAGAAGTTATATGGGGATACAATACCACTATCCATTCAACAACAAAGGAGACGCCTTTTCAGCTGGTGTATGGCTCTGAGGCTATGATACCTTTAGAAATATCTCAATCCTCTATTAGAACTCAAATAGATGACCATGATGAAGCTCGGTGCCTATACCTTGATTCAATCGAAGAAGTCCGAGATATTGCATCCCTCTGGCACCGAGCAATGCAACAAATAATTTCCCATAGATACAACCAAAGGGTGCACCCCCGATCATTCCAAGTAAATGACTTGGTTCTTCGCAAAATAGAACAGGCCCGATAACCATCATCACATGGAAAGCTCGCCGCGAATTGGGAAGGCCCATTCCGAATTATTGAAGTCCTCGAAAATGGGGCATATCGGCTACAATCTTTGAATGATACAACTATCCCTAACAACTGGAATGTTTCTTCTTTATAACAATACTATAGTTAAAGTCAGGGACAGGATTGTACTCTTTTTCCTACTACCAAAATTTTTCCTAAAACAGATTTTTCTTGTAGAGATTTTAACGAGGCATGCCTACCTTCACCTTTGTAACCAAAGGTCAATCAATATATAATTCCATATTGTCATTTTGTTCTGTCTTGTTACATATTTGACAAAGCTAACATTCTAAATTGCCGACTTATGATTCACAAATGCTACAAATCGGATCTCCGAGCTATATCTAACAAACCATATTTCTGATCCATGCTCGTCAATCTCAAAAACCAAATAATATCTCTCTAAGATGTAACGATCAATCAAACCATTGACTAAAGGTCAAATAATACTAATACCCTAAGTGTATTTCTACTTCTATCAGGTAAACAATACAAATTTCTACACCAAAAACAATAATAATCTAAGACAAATCATGCAACAAATCGCATTTAGTAACAAACACATTTGGTTCACATACCAAAACAACATACAAGTCCAAACGCCCACTAAAAAGAACCAACAAGTATCAAAGTCAAATTAAACAAAATAAAATTTTCATCAAAACGAATCACTCTTCATTCTCATCTTTCTCTTCAGCTGCACCATCATTGTCCACCATAGCTCCATCTTGGACGATCTTCCCTGGATCCATTTGAGAAAAATCGAACTCAGGAACCAAGAACTTCACCTGCAGCAAAGTACGTTCAAAACCCTCAATGAACGAATCCAATTTTTCAGTCTCTTTATTTTTCTCCATCTCCTTCAACTTTGCAGTCACTTCAATTACTTGAGCGCTCATACTAGAAAGGTCAGCCTCTTTCTTCTTCAGATCTTCAACCTCCTTTGCATAATTCTCTTCCATCAGCTCCAATTCTTTTTCCTTTACAGATAATTTAGACACCAAATAAGCTATTGTATTCTTTTTCAAAACCAATTCCTCTTTTAATAAACTTGGATCCTCTCTTTGACCCATAAGCTTCTTATGTTTATTCTCTTGGCTGGGACCTAAGCTACCCAATCGCAAGCCAAGAACCTTCCAAAAACAAGTAGAACCATCAGCACAAAAAAACAACGCAAATCTCACGCAACCATACTTGCATATATTGGCCAATAGCGATATCTCTCACCTCATTCGCCAAAGAAACATCTACCGAAGATTAGCAAACCTCATCAGCAATGACCATATAGGAAAAATCTTTTCCCCAAATAAACGACTCATCACTATGGTCAGTAGTATCATGCAGTTTGTTTTGATTATCCATAAACGCATGTATTTCCTCAATAGGAACTTCTCACCTATCTTCGTCAGAGTCCTCAGATAGGTGCACAACATCAGATTTCTTTTTCTTTCGTATGACCTTCTTCCTTTACGGCCGAGAAAGATTAACCTCACCAACACCAGCAACCTTATTTGGCTTTGAGGTCGAACCTTCCTTGTCAAGATTCTTACTTTTTACCCAAGCTCTTAAGGTAGCAGCAGGTACCCCAGGATATTTTTTCCCTGAAACAAAGCAAACAATTAAGCAACATACTAAATCGAAACCTACAAAGCTATATTTCAACACCTTACCTAAATAATCTACAACAGCTTGCCTATTTTCATCCCACTGAAGCAAATTAAAAACAGAAATCAACTCTTACCGATCAACAACCTCCACTAAATATTCAATGATACACTCATTTCTCGGACTAATGGTTTCAGGCCACAGAATATTCTAAGGTTTGGAGCACCACCACAAGGAAAATTTTCCCCAAATGTTCATCCAAATAAAACAGAAAATCACCCTCAGCATTCCTAACTCTCAAAAACATTTCTTTGAAATCCTTAAATGAGGACTTATACAGTTTAAAGATAGCAAACCTCGGGGAACTATTCAAGTTCGTCCAGCCACCTTTCCAGACACTTTTGGCTTGAAACAAAGAGAAAAATAACTCCAAAGAAGGAGACTCCTCCAGAAACTCCATTAAAATCTCAAAACTTTGCAAAAAAAAAGCCCAATCATTGGGGTAAAATTGTGACGGAGCACAATTCAACTGCTTCAAAACCTGGCATTGAAAATATGTGAAGGGAAGCTTCACTCTCAACTCTTCTAGACACAACTATACATGTAGAAGAACTCAAAACATTCCCCCTATGAAAGATACGGTCACTAACAGAACATGGCAGTAACTCTAATCAAACCCCAGAACCATGTCTTACAATCTTATTGGCATCTATTTCTTTGATTGCTTCTTCATCTATAAACAACGAAGTACGCTTCCTGACATCTTCATTCAACCAATCATACGACCAATCAATCTTCTCCTTTTTTTCCTTCTCAAAACCCATCGAAACGACTCAAGAAAAGAAGAATAGAAATTACAGACAACAGAGAAATAGAGTACACGTGCCTCTCTTACTCATTTTTCTTCCAAAACTTTTTGATAACCAGCAAAAATAATGATAACCAACACAACCATTTGGATTCCAAAGCTTTTAATTAAACATCACAAAACTGCATGGAATCCACCCAAACCGTCCCATCAGTTACATCAAAAGTAGCAGAGAGTATTGGGAACACGCACGTTCTTTAATTAACATTTAAATTTACTCTCTCCTACCTATATTACTAATATTTTTATTAATTAATAAAGCATCTTGACCTGGGGACTCTATTGATATCTCACTAATCAAGTTATGGCTCATCAAAAGCTCAATCTATTTCATTAAAATATATTTCCAGGCCAAGCTTGGGGGCTATAATATGGCTGTTACAAATCAAAAGTCATAACTTGGCATTATGCGTTATAATTTGGCCCAACGGATTTTAACTTATCACAACAGCACAACTCGGAAGTAAAACGCTCTACCAGATACTGTAACCTACCGATCTATATTAACTGCTATTCAATGTAGATAATAACTGGCTTAACCGATCTGTCCCACTTCACCTATAAAGGTGTGACATTTTTATTCTCAAAAAACACATTGAATACACAATACTAACTTAAGTATCGGAGTGCCTTTTACAAGTATACTTTTCCTTTGTTCTCTCCACAATATGGTACACTCTCAGACGAAGAGCCCGGACTTCCAAGCTTACAGCTCGGCGTCAGCTGCCAGGAACCGAGTTGTCCCAAGTATCATCCACGCACAAACAACATTCAATTTATATCTTAAGTATTTTAAAGTGATGTAATTTAATGTTGTCCTCACTTAATTTCATTCAAAATCAATAACTGATAATGTATATAATTTAAACTCTAAATGTTTTCTTTGTTTTTTACAATTTAGTAAACAAAAATTGGTGTTACGTAAACATAGAAGCACGATGACAATAACAACAGTGAACGAGTAAAAAATGTGTGATTGTACACAAAAAAATCATACGTATTTTAAATATTCGTGATATCAAGAGTTTAAATATTATTTAAAAATTATTAGTTTATATTTTTAAAATATTCAATTTAATTTAATGTATTTTGATTTTTTTTCATTTAGTTATTAAATTGAATTTTATATTTGTAGACTTATGATTTTTTTAACCTAAAAAGAGGTTATAAATCCCTTGTAAAACACATCCAAAAAAAGACTTCATAAACTATTGTAGTCATCAAATAAAAGAATTAGAGGAATGCCAAAGCACTTTTTAGTTTCGTGATGAAATCATGATACAGACAAGTGATGTTGAGTGAGTCTCACTCTTGTTATATTGAGGAATTTGGTAGAAGGTTGAAAAGTTCCTTCGATTCAATTCCCAAATTATGGTGTAGACAAGTTAGGTTGAGGAGTTCTTTTTTTGTTAGAAATTGGGTAAAAAGTAGAGTGATTTTTTTTGTATTCAATTTCAAGTTATCCTTTTAATTTTTATTTTCTATTTTCAATTTCAATTCATCTTAAAAAAAAACAGAAATTATCTTTCTTGTATTTGTTCTTTTCATAGACTAATTTTTCAACGACAAGATTTGAGAAAAAATCTTTTTGAAGAAGAGGAGAATGATACGTGTTTCAAATATTTATGATATGAAGAGTTTAAATATTATTTAAAATTATTGATTTATATTTTTATAATGTTCAATTTAGTTTGATGTATTTTGATTTTCTTTATTTAATGACTAAATTGGACTTTATATTATGGGTTTATGATTTTTTTTATTTTAACTTAATTAGAGGTTATAAATACCTCATGAATTATTGTAGTTGTTTAAAGATTAGAGGTACGAAAACTCTCCTTTTGATTTTGTGATGAAACCATGATGTGGACAAGTGAAATTGATGAGTGAGTCTCTCTCTTGTTACATAGGAGAATTAGGTAGAAGATTGAGTGAGTTCCTTCAATTCAATTTTCAAACTATGGTATGAACAAGTTGGGTTGAGGAGTCTCTTTCTTGTTGCATCAAGAAAATTGGGTAGAAAGTAGAGTGATTCTCTTTATATTCAATTTTAACCTTTTTTATTTCTATTTCAATTTTAATATATCTTTTTTATTCATATCTTTTTGTTTATCTTTTTCATTCTTTATCATTTGGTATCAAATTTCAAGTATTAGATTAATTCTTATTAATCTATATTTGTTCTTGTTGTATATAAAAAAGAGTTTGAGTGTCTCTCGCGTCCTTCTTTATGTTATTGTCATCTTTGTCTTCTTTAATTGTGTTTTATTATTGTTTTATCGTTCTTGTTAATTTCATTATTTAAAAAAATAAAAAATTATACAGTGAAAAAGAAAAAAAATAGAAACTACCTTTCTTGTATTTGTTCTTACCAACTACAAGATCTAAGGACGAATCTTTTTTAAAGAGGAGGAGAATGATACGCGCTTCAAATGTTTGTGATATGAAGAGTTCAAGTATTATTTAGAAGTTATTAGTTTATATTTTTAGAATGAATAATTTAATTTGATGTATTTTGAGTTTGTTATTTAATTACTAAATTGGATTTTATGTTGGTGGGTTTAGGATTTTTTGTTTTAACCTAATAAGAGGTTATAAATACCTCCTAAATTATTGTAGTCGTCATATAGATTTTAAAGGAGTGTCAAAGCACTTTTTAGTTTCGTGATAAAACTATAGTGTGGACAAGTGTATGAAAATAACTAATATAAGGTAGATTTTTTTCTTTTTTTTTTAAAAAATAAAAATAAAAATTAAAAATAGAAAATAAAAAAATAAAAGGATAGGTTGAAATTGAATATAAAGATAATCACTCTATTTTCTACCCAATTTCTTAATGTAATAAGAAAGGAACTCCTCAACCTAACTTGTTCACGCCATAATTTGAGAATTAAATCGAAGGGACTCCTCAACTTTCTACCCAATTCTTTGATGCAACAAGAGAGGGGCTCACTCAACCTTACTTGTCCATATCATGGTTTTATCACGAAACTAAAAGGGAGTTTTCACACCTCTAAGCTCTAAATGACGACTACCATGATTTATGAGGTATTTATAATCTCTTATTAAGTTAAAATAAAAAAGAAACCCTAATAGTATAAAGTCCAATTTAGTAACTAAATAAAAAAAATAAAAATATATCAAACTAAATTGGACATTATAAAAATATAAACTAATAACTTTTAAATAATACTTGATCTCTTCATATAAGGAATATTTGAAGCAGATATAAAAAATTATAAACTTTTTATATATAAATAATTTTAACATGTCTCGAAATATGACTAAAAAAGAATTATTTCTTTAGAAGTGTTGGGTTAAAAGAAAGAAACCCAAAAAGAATACCCTAAAGAGTTGAATTTCTCTTTTATTGGGAACTAAATTGATGAAATTGGATTGATTGGATTTGAAGTGTAGAGAATTTCATCTAGTTAAAATTAAAATAAACCAAACTAGATGTTCCTTCACTAATGTCATATGTTATGAGCACTTTTTTACCTGAACATCTCTTTTCCATGACCACCTGGAGCAATGTCAGAATTGCTACCTTAACTTGTGGGATCAACTTTCTTCTTACATCAATTTTTAGTTAAAAAGACTTAAAATAATAAAAACACCTAAAAACACATTCTACCAACTACCTTATTTAGTAACAAGTTTTGGGATAAAAAAATAGGCTGAATATGACATCATAACAATTGGATAATGTACTCCTCCCTCAAAATGACTTGAGATTATAAAAGGAGCTCAATCTATTTCTTTAAAGAGGAACATATGGAGCAACTAAGAAGAGGAACATATGGAGTAGCAGAATATGAGTGCAGAAAAAGGAGCTTTAGTCCATAGATCTACTTACATTGGTATGTTCCTCCGAATTGGCATCAATACATAAAGTCTAGCTAGAGAGGGAAGCATATTTGCATCCCAGCCACTACATCACCTTTTGATTCATGAGAAGCACACTTAGTGAATATAAGTTTTTATGAAGAGCTTACATTGTTAGGGATCAATAAAATAACACCTGTGCGGGAATATCCCATTAGAACACCCCAACAAAAATAGCATAAAAGAACACTCCAATAGAGAAAACTCCAAAGAAAAATTCCAAAAGACAAGCAATAACAGCTGAAGACCTAGGACTTCATAAGAAAATCCTTTCAGGTGGAGGATATAGGTGGTGTATTCTATAGGAACTCGGGAGTCCATGAAAAAAATCACCAGAATTTTCTTGGCTCCAACATCCTAAATATACAGGAGAAAGAATATTTACAGAGTAATATAAGAAATGCCCCTTGCTAACTCTAAGATAAAGAAAAGCAAAAAGAGAAAGAATTTGAAGAGATTAATTTGGAGACTGAAGAACACTCGAGGCCCTTATTCATATTGAAAGTTCTAAAGGAGGTAGAGAAAAAAGGATTTGATTGCACTATTAATAGATTTTAAAGATGTGTTCACTTAAAACTATAATAAAATTTCAAGTTAGACCCAAATTTAGCTGTGCGAAAAGAAACACCCCCTATCAAGTAGACTCCTAGAACATTCTCTAATGAAATAGAGGCTCAAGTAAAGAAATAGATAAAAAGGTTACTCGTAGCCAAATTCAACAAACTAATACAACATCCCTCTTGGTTAACTAACATAGTACCAATGAAAAAGAAAAAATGGGTATATCTAATGTGTAAATTTTAGAGATCTGAACAGAACTTGTCCTAAGGATTATATTTCTTTACTAGATGTTGACAGAATGGTAGATGCCACAACAAGATTTGAAAGGTTCTCTTTTTATGGATGGATGTAGTGGGTACAACCAAATCAGATGGCTCCGAGAGATGAGAAAAAGATAATATTTCAAACACTCATAAGCAATGTCTATTATACTTCATGTTTTTTGGCTTAAAAAATATCAAAGCAACCTACTAAAGTGCCATGAATAATATATTCCATAACGTAATACATGACTTTATGGAAGAGTATGTAAATGATTTGGTTGTCAAGTCAACATCCGAAAAATAGCACATAGAACACTTTAGAGTTGTATTCACTAGATGTAAAAAGTATAGACTCAAGATGAACCTCATAAAATGTGCCTTCGGGGTGCCATCTAAAAAGTTCATGGGTTTTAGAGTCCACAGAAAAGGCATTTTGACTTACGGGAATAAGATTAAAGTTGTCCAAAACATGGAACTCCCTAAAGACATTAAGAGACTATAGAAGTATATAGGCAAGCTGGAGTATAATCGACGGTTCATACCTGTATTAGGGGGCTCTTAGGATCCTAAGACCTTTTTTGAGTGAGAAGAACACCTTTAAGTGAGAACAACACCACCAAGTCGTAATGGACGAGATCAAGAATGTTCTCACATCTACTCACACCATGACCTTCCCTCAACCTAGTACAACATTAAAGGTGTGAGGTAGGAGAAGAAACAGTTATGGGTTAATTGCACAATAAAATAAAGATAAAGAAAAGAACATTGCCTATGTCATTAAAGTTATTAAAGGGTCAAAACAAACATACTTCTTACCCGATAAATATTTTTTTGCTCTGGTGTACATACCACTTCCAAGCACACCAAGTAAAAGTCTTATTAAAATATGAAGGCCTCAGATTTTCAATCAAAAAATCAATATTGACTGGAAGAATGAGTCGTTGGGCACTTCTATTAAGTGAATATGATGTGAAGTTGGTAACACCCACCACTATTAAGAGCTAAGCTTTGGCTGACCTTCTATCATTCTACCTTGAAGAAATAATTAAAGAGTTGTCAAATCAAATTCTAGAAACAATAGAGGTTGTTCATGCTTGCAATGAAGAAGAAATGTGGACTCTCATGTTTGATGGAACACCTTCAAATCTCTAAGAAAATGTTGGGGTTGTCCTTACTGACCTTTATGAGAGAAATCTATCTTTCATGTTTCGATTAGATTTTTCTTGCACTAAGAATGAAGCAGAATATGAGGCTCTAATGCTCGACCAAAAGATAACTCAAGAAATTAGTGTAAACAAACTCCATGTTAAAGGAGACTCCAACCTACTACTACAACAAATTCAAGGAGGGTACGGTAGGAAAGAAAGAAGTCTGACCATATGTAGAGGACATGTTTGGCGCATAATGAAGGCATTTGACAAAATTTTGCTTGAGCATGTACCCTGAATAGAAAATAAGCATGCAGATACTCCAACAACATTGAAAAATAGAGTCATTATTCAAAATAGATAATATGCTTTGGAACATTAGACAACTGAAGTTCTACTAGAGAAGAAATAATGTCTATAAAAGGAAAAACCAATGATTAGCGAACACTTTTATACGAATAGCTCAAAACACTCAACATCACCATAGAAACAAGAGGGTTTTGCCTCCTCAATGGCTAAATATTCAAAAATAAAATAGTGAGAGACTCCTGATAAAATGCGTAGGAGAATAGGAAGGGAAAGAAAAGGCAGAACAACTACATTAAGCTACTTACAAAGAAGAAGGCCTTGAGTTGTACTGAAGGTTCCAACGGTGGGGTATTTATAAAATAAAGTCACATTGTGATGAATTATAAGCTTCTGGCAAAGCTTTCCAAGAAACAAAAGAAAGCTTGCAGATATGTATTGTTAACAGTTGGCAACAACCTATTGTAGAGTGTCTCAATGTTGGAGTTTTTTCATAAAAAAATATAGAAATTAAAAGATTGAAGAAGAAATTAGAACACTACTTTTTTCATAAAGGAGAGTTATTCAAGAAGAGTTTTACTGGGGAGGTGCTAAAATGTGTTCAAGATGAAGAAAAAGACAAAGTCTTAGAATAAGTCCATCAAAGAATATATAGAAGACACAAGAAAGGAAGGACCTTGTGGTATAAACTAATAAGGATTGACTATTAATAGCAAAAAAAAAAAGAAGATGCAATTATCCAAACCAAGAGGTGTTCGCAGTGTCAAAAGTATGCAAATTTGATGTATACACCAGGTGTGCAGAAGCACAACCTCAAGACACCATACCCGTTCCATACATGGATTATAGATTTTGTGGGACCAATCAACCCCTATCAATGGGGAAGAAGTGGATTCTAGTTACAACAAAAGCTTCACCAAGTGGGTAGAGATTATGGTTGTCAAAGAAGTAAATGCTAAAGTAGTGAGGTTCCTAAAAAAACATAATATGCAGATTTGGGTTGCTAAGTGTTCTGGTATCCGATAATGGAATCCATTTCGTTAACTAAAGAGTGTAGGATGTTTTTAATAGTACCAAATCAAATATCATAACTCTTTTCCCTACTACCCACAAGGCAATGGTCAAGCAAAGTTTACTAACAAGAGCCTTTTGAAAATACTCACAAAGATGCTGACTGATGCTCATAAAGATTGGAGTGAATATTTATCACTTATTCTTTGGGCTTACAGAACAACCAGACACAGAACAACTAAGGTAATACCTTTCTCATAGGTTTATGGAAGTTGAAGTTGTTCTTCTAGCATAAATTGAAGTGCCTACATCCAGAATGTTGTTACAAAATAAAAAATCATGAAGTTGAGTTACAAGAATTGGAGGAAAAAAGAAAAGTAGTGGGAAATAGGATAGAAGAATACCATCGAAGACTAGCATTAGCCTATGACAAGCATGTTTGGCCCAGGGTGCTCCTAGAAGGATACCTAATACTAAAATCAGTATACGCAATAATGAGGAAGATATTTTTGCCAAAATGGGCTCCCAAATGGTATAAATCCTAGGTAATTAGTAAACAATTAACAAATAAATTAATTATTATTTAAAAAAATAAGAAATTATATTTGATATGTTAGAAGGGTAGAAATAATTAAAATATAAATTTTGACACTAATTTTAAAAGTTTTGGCCCAAAATTGGGCTGAATAGGTCGAACCGATTACACAGGATCCATTTTGGGCCCAAGGCCCAACCCAAACTCACCCACACTTAATGGCTTCAGCCATTTCTTCCCTCCCTCGTAAGGGAACATGTTGAAACATAAGGAAATGGGGGAGAAGATGAAGAGCAGACCCTTGCTTCAATTTCATTCCACCATATCTCTCAATATGGAACTCCGATCACCGCACCATTTGTGGTCACGCAACCACTGTGTCAAGCTCTACAAAATCTACTAAAAAATTTGGTAAGAAAATCTCAATTTCTCACTCAGCATTCCTCTCCTAAAATTCAAAAATTTGGGAGATTTGAGTTTGATGGATGATGTGATTTTGATGTTCTAGGTTTGAATTAACTTGAGAAAACTATTGGATTTTATTCATTTGATATATGGATAAGATAAGAACCCTCAAAACTCTTGTGAATTCTTTGCTTATATGAGGTTGGGTATTGAGCTTGTGCATATAAATGTAATGATATGAATTAGGTAGTATATATGTGATTTGAAGCATATTTGTGGAGGTCGAAAGCTTGGATTACGCATTGGATGCTGAAATCATGGTGGTGGAGTCTTGCGATTTTGTGAGTTGAGGTGTCTTTGGCTTAGGGAGGAATCGGCCAAGGTATGGTTTTGGTTTCTCGTAGATAATGTGTAAGGTAACATGAAAACTTAGGCTAGTTAACCGTAGGATAAATTGAACTATTTGCATATGTTGATGCTTAGTGATTTCTAATGAAAATATTGAGTTTATTATGAAAATGGGATGAATATTGTTATTATGAGGATTGATAATGATTATGAATGATAATAATGATATATTGATGAATTGTGTTGTTGTTGATTATTGATTGTTGGGTTGGAAGTGATAAAATTTGAGCATAGGAAAGTTATGGAAGAGATGAGATAGATATAGGACTGCTTTGAGGATATTTGGTGTTGTTTTGAGGAGTAAAATAATGCTTTGAAATCAAGATTTTGGAAAGAACAGGATTTTGGTATTTTGTTAAAAAGTGAATTGTTGACCAACTTCGGTGAGTCATAAATCGACATCCAAACCCCCAATTTATGTGAAACTTGTTTCAAATAAAAATGGGTCCGTGAAGTTTATGCCGTTTGAAGAATGGATGAAAAATAATTTAAAATGAAAAAGTTATGCACGTTCGAAGTTTTGTGTACGCGGAAGCATGGTCACGATGCGAGCATTCTCTTCTGCCTCGAACATTCGCGTATGCGGGACATGGCTGCATACGCGACTCTGATAGTTTGCGTGTGAGAAGAGGTATCGCACGTACACGAATCCCCTACTTTGGCCCAAAAATGTGATTTTGAACATTTCACCAATTTTCTAGCTTTCGAAACCTCTATAATACCTTCTAGGACTTAATACCTAGTTTTTAAACATAGAAAAGGAGAGGAGACCTATAGTGGAAGGTTAGGAAGACAAAGAACTTGGATCGAGGGATTTAAAAGAAGTTAAAGATAGTATGAATGATGATGAAAATAATGTTGGTTGATTGACGAAGGGCAGAATATTGAGACTATTATGAATGAAGGTTAACTTGATGATGATAGATTGATAATGAATGAAAATGATAAATGAAGCAAGATTCAGGATGATTGATGATGAATATGTCTGTGTTTTCTCTCTAGTTGTAAGGGTGACAGGGCACCTATTCCCTCTAATAGTGACAGGGCACATATGTCCTCTAATGGTGATAAGGCACTCTCCTTCTAACAGTTAGCCGATGTGTTGAGATATTTGTTCACAACAAAGAGACAATGCCCGGGTTAGCTACCAGACTTGTCGGATTGGCTGTATAACTGACAAATAAGCTCATTATCCATAGGATAACATGCATCATATCCATTTGTATGACTTGTTTGATTATGCATTTGTATTGGTTTGCCTATCTGCTTATCTGTAATTAACTGCTACTTGTCCTATATGCTGTACTTGCTATCCGTAATTGTGTTTTCCTTGTATGCTTTGTATATGTGTACAATTAAGAGATTCCTCATTTGGCAGAGGTGTGACGAGGGTTGTTCTACCGGTATTTCAGAGCTGGAGGAAGCAGAAATTGAAGGGTTAAGTTAAAAACTAAGTCAAGACTATTCATGCTCTCTTTTTTCTTACCCTATTCTTGCTCTCTTTTTTTAAGGAGCTCACAGGATGGGACACTTCATTTTTTAGAATTCTTTTTTAATGCAAACATTTCAAGATGCATCATTTATACCATTTGAGTACAACATTGAAGATGGAGCTTTTTCACCACTACTTCAGCGAACATTGATTTATTATGGCAAAACTCCCTATTGAATGAGTCAGGGTCCCAGAACTCCCACCACCTGCCAATGTTAAGGCAATCAGAAGCTTTCTGGGGCATGCAGGATTTTATAGGAGGTTTATAAAAGATTTTTCAAAAATTGCAAAACCTCTGAGTAATCTGCTAGCTGCTGACACGCCATTTATCATTGATAAGGAGTGTCTGCAGGCGTTTGAGACTTTGAAAGCTAAGCTGGTCACAGCACCAGTCATCTCTGCACCAGACTGGACATTACCATTTGAATTAATGTGTGATGCCAGTGATCATGCCATTGGTGCAGTGTTGGGACAGAGGCATGACAAGCTTCTGCACGACATTTATTATGCCAGCCGTGTTCTAAATGATGGGCAGAAGAACTACACAACCACAGAAAAGGAATTGCTTGCAGTGGTTTACGCCATTGACAAGTTCAGATCCTATTTAGTAGGATCAAAAGTGATTGTGTACACAGACCATGCTGCTCTTAAATATCTACTCACAAAGCAGGATTTAAAACCCAGGCTCATAAGATGGGTGTTGCTTCTGCAAGAGTTTGATATAGAAATAAGAGACAGAAAAGGGACAGAGAACCAAGTAGCAGATCACCTGTCCCGAATAGAACCAGTAGAAGGGACGTCCCTCCCTCTTACTGAGATCTCTGAAATATTTTCGGATGAGCAACTTTTTGCCAATTAGGAAGCACCATGGTTTGCAGAGCTTTATGATAGTGACTCTGACAAAAAGTTCATTGTTAATGGGCAAAGAGTCAAGCATTATCTTGCAGGCAATTTTGAGCAAGAATGCTCAAAACTGAGACTTAATTAAAGCTCAGTAATAGTCCAGCTAAAGACAATAAAGAAGCGCTTATTGGGAGGCAACCCAATTCTTATTTATCTAATTCTATTTTTTTTTTCTATTGTTCTTTTATATTTTATTAGGTTTATGATCATGTGGAGTCACAAAATAAATACAAAAATTAAAAACAGAATCAAAAATAGTAGAAGAAACAGCACACCCTGGAGGAAGAGCTTACTGGCGTTTAAACGCCAGTAAGGAGCATCTGGCTGGCGTTCAACGCCAGAACAGAGCATTTGACTGCACATCAAGAGAGCCCACTCATAGACCTCAATAAGAGCATGAGGAATTCCCTCATCAAGAAATCCCTGAGATACCTAAAGGGATATATTTTCCTCCACACAACTATTGGAAGCAACTAAGGATAGGAGCACCAAAATCACTAGGGATCAAGCAACAGAGGCAAGGAAGAGACATAGAGGAGCTCAAAGAGCACCATTGGTTCTTTAAGAGGAAGACGCCACCCTCACTAAGGTGGACTCGTTCCTTAATCTCCTTGCTCTTATTTTTCTGTTTTTTGGTTTTTGAGCTTCATGTTTGTCTATGTTTGTGACTTTATTACATGATCATTAGTGTTTAGTAACTATGTCTTAAGGCCATGAATAATTCCATGAATCCTTCACCTTTCTTAAATGAAAAATGTTTTAATACAAAAGAACAAGAAGTACATGAGTTTCAAATTCATCCTTGAAATTAGTTTAATTATATTGATGTGGTGACAATACTTTTTGTTTTCTGAATGAATGCTTGAACAGTGCATAATTTTGATCTTGTTGTTATGAATGTTAAAATTGTTGGCTCTTGAAAGAATGATGAAAAAGAGAAATGTTATTGATGATCTGAAAAATCAAAAAAATTGATTCTCAAAACAAGAAAAAGCAGTGAAGAACAAAGCTTGCGAAAAAAAATATGGCGAAAAAAATAGAAAATAGAGAAAGAAAAATGAAAAAGCAAGTAGAAAATGCCAATAGCCCTTAAAACCAAAAGGCAAGGGTAAAAAGGATCCAAGGCTTTGAGCATCAACGGATAGGAGGGCCCAAGGAAATAAAATCCAGGCCTAATCGGCTAAACCAAGCTGTCCCTAACCATGTGCTTGTGGCATGCAGTCCAAGTGAAAAGCTTGAGACTGAGTGATTAAAGTCGTGATCCAAAGCAAAAAGATTGTGCTTAAGAGCTCTTGACACCTCTAACTGGGGACTTTAGCAAAGCTGAGTCACAATCTGAAAAGGTTCACCCAGTCATGTGTCTGTGGCATTTATGTATCCGGTGGTAATACTGGAAAACAAAGTGCTTAGGGCCACGGCCCAGACTCATAAAAGTAGCTGTGTTCAAGAATTAACATACTTAACTAGGAGAATCAATAACACTATTTGAACTCTGAGTTCCTATGGATGCCAATCATTCTAAACTTCAAGGGATAAAGTGAGATGCCAAAACTGTTCAGAAGCAAAAAGTTACAAGTCCCGCTCATCTAATTAGAACTAATATTCATTGATATTTTGGAATTTATAGTATATTCTATTATTTTTATCCTATTTGATTCTTAGTTGCTTGGGGACAAGCAACAATTTAAGTTTGGTGTTGTGATGAGCGGATAATTTATACGCTTTTTGGCATTGTTTTTAGGTAGTTTTTAGTAGGTTATAGCTACTTTTTAGTATATTTTTATTAGTTTTTAGGCAAAATTCATATTTCTGGACTTTACTATGAATTTGTGTGTTTTTCTGTGATTTCAAGTATTTTCTGGCTGAAATTGAGGGAGCTGAGCAAAAATCTGATTCAGGCTGAAAAAGGACTGCGAATGATGTTGGATTCTGACCTCCCTGCACTCGGAATGGATTTTTTGGAGTTATAGGAGTCTAATTGGCGCGCTCTCAATTGGTTTGGAAAGTAGACATCCAGGGATTTCCAACAATATATAATAGTTCATACTTTGTGCGAAGATAGATGACGTAAACTAGCGTTCAACACTAGTTCCATGTTGCAGTCTGGCGTTCAGCGCCAGAAACAGGTTGCAAGTTGGAGTTCAACGCCAGAAACAGGTTACAACCTGGTGTTTGACTCCAGAAACAGCCCAGGCACGTGAAAAGGTTAAGTCTCAGCCCCAGCACACACCAAGTGGGCCCCAGAAGTGGATTTCTGCACTATTCATCTTAGTTTACTCATTTTCTATAAACCTAGGCTACTAGTTTAGTATTTAAACAACTTTTATAGACTTATTTTGTATCTCATGACATTTTTAGATCTGAAAATTGTACCTTTTGGCAGCATGAGTCTCCTGTTTTCCATTCAAACACGCTTGTTCCTATCTAAGATGTTCATTCGCGCTTCACTATGAAGAAGGTGATGATCCGTGACACTCATCACCTTCCTCAACCCATGAATGTGTTCCTGACAACCACCTCTATTCTACATCAGATTGAATGAGTATCTCTTAGATTTCTTAATCAGAATCTTCGTGGTATAAGCTAGAATTGATGGCAGCATTCATGAGAATCCGGAAAGTCTAAACATTGTCTGTGGTATTCCGAGTAGGATTCAAGGATTGAATGGCTGTGACGAGCTTCAAACTCGCGATTGTTGGGCGTGATGACAAACGCAAAAGAATCAATGGATTCTATTCCGACATGATCGAGAACCAACAGATGATTAGCCATGCTGTGACAGAGCATTTGGACCATTTTCACTGAGAGGATGGGAAGTAGCCATTGACAACGATGACGCCCTACATACAGCTTGCCATGGAAGGAACTTTGCACTTTTGAAAGTGAGGAAGCATTATGTTACACGAATTCAGAAGACAAAGCATCTCCAAAACTCTAACATATTCTCCATTATTGAGTAACAATTACTTATTTTACGCACTTTTACTTTTTAAAATTGAGGCTAATGAACTCTATTGGTATCCTGACTAAGAATAATAAGATAACTATAGCTTGCTTCAAGCCAACAATCTCCGTGGGATTCGACCCTTACTCACGTAAGGTATTACTTGGACGACCCAGTGCACTTGCTGGTTAGTTGTGCGGATTACAAAAGTGTGATTGCAATTTCGTGCACCACCTGGGCTCTAGAGAGGAAAAGTGAAGATGGAGGATTGTTTCTATTAGAACCCCTAGGATAGGAATAAATTCTGCTCCTACCACTAGCAACACACACATTTAGAGGGAAAAACTTCTTTAGATTTTTTTCTACTATGCTTTATTGTCTTAGTTATGTCAAATGCTCTCTTCAAGAGTTTAGAAAAGGTATTTATGTTACTCATGGATAGATAAACTTGGGATCCGTCTTCCACATTTTACTACACTCGTGCACCAATTGTGGTTTTGGGAGGGTGACTATGCAAAGTAAAGCTTGATCTCTATATCTCTTATAAATGCCACCAGTCCTTCTCCTTATTTCTGTTTTACTCTTCCTAGGACCATGATATGCATGGAGGGTTCCCTCTATAGAAACTTGTTACAAAATTGTCACCAATTGTTCTCAGGTATTGATGCTATTGGCTTTCAGCTTAGCATATCAGGTGAATGCCCTCCCCGTCAATAATTTTGAGAACTTCCTGATCTTGAACTCTGGTTCATTCTTGAACATCCTGAGGTCATCTAAGAATGATAGGAGATATTTTTTGACACTTCTGGTACCATCAAACTTGCGAAAGGTAGGTGGTTAGTACCCTTTAAGGTACGATTTTGTCACAATATGATGCCCAAATGGTAGATTTATTTCCCAAGTGCATTTATTTGCCTCTCCTTTGTCCTTTAGAATACGTGTCAACTCCCTACAAGTGACGGGGGTGTTCTCGTCTTCCTCCATATGCTCCTAATTCATGACTGAAGGCGGTGAAAGGATTCTATACCTCATTTGGTTTTAGCCAACATTTTTGTGATCAAAGCCTGCATCTTTGCCTGGTTTCTCCATCATGTGGTTGTACACGTGAACGGAAATAGTAATGTGAGTGTGTAGACCAGCAGTACCTCCAGTATGGGGTGCGAAAAAATTTTCACAGGTAAGAGCTCCTACTCCTCGTACACCCAGATTCTGCTATCCCATGTGTTCCTCTTTTTGGTTATACTCGTCCTCATCTTGAGGTGTTCCCAAGTTGAGATTGAGGCCTCGAGGGGTTATTGGACGTCACCTGGATGGTTCATTCTGTCCAAAATTAGTGTTTCTAGACTCAGCCATTGCGTCGAAGTGCTCCTCCACAGTGGAGTCATCAAATGATTCGGGTGAGTTTTATGAAATAGATTAAGTAGAAGAAAGATTAAGATGAGAGGTTAAGGTAAGTAAACTTGTGAGAAAAATTTTTCTATTAATAGCATGTAAGCAACACAAGAACTAAAGATGAGAAATGGAGGTGAAGAACAAATGTAGTGACCTTCACTAAGATTATATGAGGGTGAATGAGCTATTTTAAAAGTAGACAAGGATTCACTGTTGGGTGTTCTAATGTCGAGTGTTCTAGTGGAATACCCAAATGCTGATTTTATGAATTCTATGAATAAAGTGAAAAGCAATACAATGAATTAGAGCAAAGGATGGATATGTGATTTCTCAAGTTTTAGAAAAAAAATTCTCTCAAGAGAAGTGGGTTGAAGTCCTTTTATATGCCCAAGCGATTTTGAAGGAGAACATTGTCCAATTATTACAGTGTGATATTTAGCCTACTCCATTTTATCCCAAAACTTGTTACTAAATAGAGTAGTTGGCAAAAATTATTTTTGGGTGTTCCCATCATTTCAAGTTTTTTTAACTAAGAATGGGTATAAGGAGGAAGTTGATCCCACAAGTTAAGTTAAAGTTCTACTACTGTTCCGGGTGTCCATGGCAAGGAGGTGTCCGGATAAAAGGATTCTCATGACATGTGATATTAGTGATGGAATATCTATTTTGGTTTATTTCTAATTAGATATCACTCTCTACACTTCAAATCCAACCAATCCACTTTTACCAATTTAATTCACACTAAAAGAGAAATTCAACTCTTTTCAGGATGTTCTTTTTGGGTTTCACCCTTCTAACCCTACACATTTAGAAGAATTTTACTCTTTTTTGGCTATGTTTTGAGTCATCTTAAAATTATTTATACACAAAAAATTTATATTTTTGGTGTACAAAAAGGGAGAAGCATGACACCCAAAAAAGAGGTTTAACAATGAAAGTTGAGGCCTAAAGAAGGGGGTTGAATCTATGGCCTTCTTTAAAATTTGATTATTAAAGCCTCAAACCAGAACTTATAACTTAGCTTCTGTTTGGTCTATGTATTGGATTATGTAGGAGACAATTTCATTGTCTCATAAATCGTGAAAAATAGAATCAGAGTAGGGAAGAAGAAGATAACACAATCATATATCCTGGTTCAGTTGCCTTATGCAATACAACCTACATCCAGTCTCCACCACAACGTTGGTGGAATTTTCACTTCCAAGTATTACATATATCAATTCCTAAGGATTCAACCTAATCCTATAGGGATACATCAAGCTTTAACATAAACTTGACTTGGCTATGTAACTACTTAGACTCTCAACACACTAAGTGCTTACCCAACTTAGCAAGTGATACCTCTGAAATTACTCTTAGTTTTTCTCTCCAAGTGTTTCTCTCAGCCTTTTCTCTCAATGGCTCTTTCTCAATGCCTCACTTTTATGCATTTTATCACCAAATGTAAACAAAGAAAGATACAACATTGAAACTGAATAATCAATAATAAACTATGAATGAAATGATAATTTACAGCCTTGACGCTATATGTTGAACCGGACTCAACACTCTCTAATGAAGCTCTCCATCTTGGCAAAATATTTTTTGATATAAAAATACTATTCAAAATGTTGAACTCTTACAGAAAAGCTCTCAATGAAACTTAGATTCAGGTTCTCTCTTCTTGTCTTCAAATGAAAAATATTTTCCTTTTTTTATCATCCTTGAGCCATGGCTAGGGTTTTCTCTCCAAAGTCAACTTCTTGATCCTTGAACCAGTTGTAAATCCCCTTTTCTTTTTCTTCATCCACACCACAAAATTAAGGATTTGAAATCTGATTTAGGATTAACAGAGGAGATAGGTGTAGTAGCAACTTGCTTGCTCAGTGAGGTTCTCATATCCAAACCTTTAAATTTGTGCTTTGGCTCCAAGAAACAATTTTGACCATCGATTCATAGCAGGTGAAAATAGATCTCTCTTTTTTTTTGTTATCCCAAATTGCATTATCTTCTGACTAAGCTTGATTTGAGCAATTTGATCTTGGCTCTAATTCTGATTGTCCATAGCCTCCATTTTTGGCTTTTCCATTTCTTTTTTTTATGATAGCAAGAAAAGTGAACTCTTCTCTTCCCTCTGAACACTACCCGAAGTAGCTTAGAAACACATGCTGAGAGTTGCTTTTCTTTATTTTGAATGGCATTGGGCTTGGATTGATTCAATTTCATTCATCAACCTTGAGAGCACTTTATTTCATTTGTTTGGGTTGTACCAAAATAATTTGGGCTTGCACACTAAACAACATTATCAAACCCATTTGGGCTATTAACCTCTTTATACTTGACCAATTACTTTCACTCTAGGCTGATGCTAGCTAGCTTAGCTTTCATGGTGTTCAGTTGAAATGTAAGCTTGTTAATATTTTCTTGAAGACCAGAAACACAAGAAGAAAGGGTACCTCAAATGGAGGCTCCTACTCAAAAGAAAGATTCTCAAGCAAAGGACCACTAAATTTAAATAACTTAAGGTCATTTTGATATTTTTCTACCATATTTTGATGAACACCCCAGAAGTCTGCAAGGGTATGTGAAGTAAAGAACATCCATGCATCCAAAAAAGCTTGATATCCAAGTTTCTTGAAGAGACAGTTGAGGTCGCTAGAAAGCATGAAGGAAGAGTTTCAAGATGCAATCTCATATAATAATATCTTCACATCACTATGGAAATACTCAAACTCATCATGAACAGAAACTAGCAAGCAAAACAAACAAGTAAAAACAAATACCTTTTTCTGTCAAAAACTTACAAAATTCCTGTGCATAAATAAATGAAAACAAAAATAATGATACACACCAGAAGAAGCACTAGTTGTGGATTCCTTTGTGATATTAGAAGGCGCATTGGAAATTGTCTTCATCTTACCCAGAAGGAATTTGAGACCCATGCGTTATAGGATCTCCAGTTAAGCTAGTGGGATCCTTACCAGGAGATTGTGATGACTTAACAAAGCAAATAGTAGCAGAAGAATCTTTAGCTTTAGTTACCGAAGGAGAAATCCATGAACCAGTAGAAACTGGTGAAGGGGCAACATTAATGAGAGGTTTAGGTGGTTTTTTGGGAGACCTCTTTACAACCTTAATATTTGAACCCTACACTTTACCACGCTTGATTACTTCATTAATAACAACAGAAACATCAGATTTTTCTTTGAAGAAGGTAAATGTTTATAACACCCGGCATTCAAGTTTACAAAACACCAGCATGAAAGACATAACAGTCAAACACACAAAGTACAAAAAAGAAATAAAATAAAAACAAGAATCAGCAAAGAACAAATATTACTTGTAATAGATGAAGGAGTGAGGCTACGAGTCATGAAATATGAATCCTTGATTAAAATTGAAATAAATAATTTGACATCTAGAGTAGAGGTACTCTCATATAGCCTAATATGCCTTTTTTATACGCATAAGGCAATTTACATACTCCATTGTAACTCCTCTATCTCTATCAAGAGAAAAAACCAAGCAAGAATTACTGGGAGTTTATTTTGAAATAAAATCTTTTCATTAAATTTTCCATGGAGAAAATGGATATGCTCTACATTTTTGCATCTTGGTCCCACCTTAGTTAGCGACTTACCCTATCAAAACAATAAATGATGGAGCAGATCAAAGCTTCAAAAGATAAGTCCCTATTCATAACAACTAAACCAGAAAGAATGGTAGAAGTGCACAGAAGCTAAAAGTAATAAGAACCCTCATTGTTAGTGGAAATGTCATTACGGTCATTCTTAAGATTAGTGGAATATCTACGATGAAGATATGGTACACCAGGTTGATAAGAGGTTATGTATAGGTGAAAAAAAAAAGTTCTCCTCCTAGTCAACAATATTTTCCAAAGGTTTATAAGGATGAGTGGAACCCCAAGTCCAAGCACGAGGACTTACTTTTTTGTCTGAAAGAATTGTAGGAAGCTTACAGATGGGAGCAAATCGAGAGAACCTCTTAAAAAGAAAGAGTTGAAGAAATATATTTTCGATAAAAGCCAATACCAAAAAGTAGCCATGAGCAATTTTGAGTTGCTCAAAGAATTGATCAAGTCTGGCATATAAGCTGCTCAAATAGAGAGAAGCAACTGGGAGATGTTCTCCTCAAGTGATCAAGCAAGCTAGAAAAAAGACGCCATGGCTCATGCACTCATCCGCTGGTCCCAAAAACACATATTTACTTAATCAGTAAGCTATAAAAGTAACTTCTCTAAGATCTAAAAGAATGGTAGGAATAGCGACAAATTCACCATTGAGGAAGTCACAAAAAAAATAACGAGGCTAATTGGAGTAAAAATACTTAACGAGAATCTTCTTCCTCTTAGAAGCTTGTTTCTCATGAACCACCTCTTTGTTCTTGGAAGACCCATGAGTTTTTGGATGCTTATCCTTGGTAGAAGACTTCTCAACATGCATACTCTTGAACAATTCTTTTGCATAATAGCCAGCATCACTTAAACAACTTTGAAGATGTTTTGCATGCTTAAGTTTTGATCAAGGCCAAACACCAACAATTGAAGAAGAACCACAACATCTTCTAAAGTGGGTAAAAACTCACCCCAAGAAGTAAAAAAGGTGAGTCTGAAAGCACTATCACTGCCAAAGTAAACTCATATCATAGCCATTTCGTTTTACACCCAAGTTTTTCAAGAAAAAATAATTAGTCTTTCTTCAACGTATAGCAACAAAATGAATAAGTGATAAGAATCAATTATGACAATAAATCGTGGAGAATAATCAACCTACGGATGTGGGATGGCTTCAGTAACACCGACAAACTCCAATTTCCTCAAAACATCACCACCTTCCTTAAAAAATACTGCAAATACCCAATTATGCCAAACTTTTTTAACATGTGTGGCTGCTTTAAACTTGAAAGACTTCCATGAAAATTCTTAGCATTTTAACCGAAAATGAAGAAGAATATGACTCACTTGATACGAAGATCTTTCAATGAATTCACCTCAAATTCTATAGTATGAAGAATCAAAGTCATGCTTAATAGTTTTATTCGTGCCTAATAACTAGTAAGAGGAAGGAGGTTTTAAAAAAGATTTCTTAATAACAAATGTAGTCCTATTATCTAATGGCTTAACCCAAAATTGGGGGATAAATTCAAAAAATTTGATGGCATATTCTTGAGAACGTCGTCTATATCATCCACAGAAAAATCAGTTCTCAAACTATCATCAGAGTCCTGAATTGGGTCATTATCTGTTACCTTGGCAGTAAGTTTCACACGAGGCACGACAACAAAGAAACAAGCCCTAAAAAGGAAAATAACAGCAACAACAACAAAAATGAAAAGATATTAAGAATACATAAATCCCAACAGCAAAAAATTCAAGAGTACCAACAATATCAACATTCTAGTAACTATAAATTCAAGAGTACTAAGAATATCAAGAAAGTAACAATATCAAGAAGAATATCACAGAATATAATAACAATGATTCAAAATATTTAGAATGTCAAGAATACAATAACAGAAATTCAAGTGCCAAGAATTTTCTACAAAAAAAGGAGAGTACATAGCATATGATAACAAGAGAAGAGAAAAAAAAGAACAAAACTGAAGAGAAGAGATAAAGTAGAGGAAGAAAAAAAATCTTACCAAGTGGGAGAAGACAAAATAAAGATAAATGTGGGAGTGTTCTTTACCCTAAAAAAATAGAAAAGAATG
>NC_029774.3:104809802-104824983 GCF_000817695.3 Arachis duranensis | reverse complement strand
AATAAATAAAAGAGGAAAAATTTATTATTTGGAGTAAAAATATGTCAAAAAAAGAAATAAATTATCATTATTTGAAAGAACAAAATTAATAACTTTTTATGGAGTACGAAAAATTCAATGCAACCTAAGAAAACACTCGATATTTTTAAAGACTACATGGGACTTATGATATTAAAAGTATAAATTTTTTGTGTATAATAATTTTGAGATTGTCCAAAACATGACCAAAAAAAATAAAGTTCCTCCTAAAAATGTTAGGCCAAAAAGATGAAATAAAAAAATACTTTGAGGAATTGATTTTTTTTAGTGAAAACTAAATTAATTAAAGTGAATTGGTTGAATATGAAGGGTAGAGAATATCATCTGGTTAAAAATGAACTAAACTAGATATTCCTTCACCAATATTATATGTCATGAGCACATTTTTACCCGAACATCTCTTTATCATGAACATCCAGAGTAGTGTCAGAACTGTTACCTTAACTTGTGGAGATCAACTTCTTTCTTACACTCATTTTTAGTTAAAGAGACTTAAAATAATAAGAACACCTAAAAATATCTTCTGGCAACTATTCTATTTAATAACAAGTTTTCGGATAGACTAAATATGACATTATAACTATTGGACAATGTACTGCTCCTTCAAAATGACTTAAGACTATAAAAGGATCTCAACCAATTTCTCTCAAAAGGGCTTCTTAAAAATTTGAGAAATCATTTTGATTCTTTGCATTTCTCTAATTCTTTCCATTGTTCTTCACTTTGTTCATCAAATTCAAACAAGAAAATTAATAAAATTAGCATTTAGGCATTTTACTAGAACACCAGACAACAAATTTTAGTTAATCCTTATCCACTTTAAAAGAGCTCATTCATCCTCGTATGATATTCACTACAAGAAAAATACCGAATACCGTCGGATTTACTAAAAAAATCCGTCGGTGACCTGTTTACCATCGAATTTAGCAGCCAAAAAATCTGGCGGTATAAACCTCGCCGGTAACTATTTACCGTCGATTTTTTTTTATCCGTCGCTAATTACCGACGGATATAAACTTTTAATTGCGAAATTCTTTAAATATTTAAATTTAATAATTTTTAAATTAACCATTTAGTGATTTTTAGTTGAAAGTTTATAAACAAGTTTAAATATCAAAGTTTATTATTAAATCGAAAAAAAAGAATTCAATTAAGCAAAAAAAAATCATATTTAAAATGCACCAAACACTCAATTACAAAAATTAAACAAAATTAAATTAAAAATCGAAAGGGCAATACTGATGAGCATTAGAGATTAGGCTATATTAATACTATTACATTATATAAAGTATCAACCATACCAAACTATTTATGATATTAATAATTAACTAATTTATCGTCCACAACATTAACCATACATTATTGTAAATTAAGCCAATACAATAGTCAAATCAAACACCAATTCACAGCCAATAAAAATTTTATTAACTATTAGTAATATTAATCATCTGAGACAATTCTAAAAGTTGAAAAGTAAATAAATTTTCTTAGTTACCCAAAGTTCAGTCTTGATTCTTCAATTAAGTTTGATGAAACTTGACCTGTTAAGTTGTTGTTTTGTAGAAATCTACAACAGACAAAGAGAGTCCAATAAAAAACTTAAAACAAAAAATCTACACTATCACCATTAATATTCAGTCATAATTTCACAAACCATACATGAAAAAAATCAAGCAAACACCAAAAGCGCCCAAATCATAAAAACTTTGCAGATCTATTCACCAAATTTAAAATCCACAATATCAACCAAATACAACCACATATAAAATCAATCAACCAGCCATATCAAACACTAATTGACATTCAACCATCATTAATCCAGAAACATAATTTAAACCAAACCTAAAATTATCTATCACGGTCTTATACCAATCAAAATTCAAACATCAACACATCTTCTGTAGACTCACCTCAACATTCATCAAAAACAAAAACAAATTTAGAAAAATATTAAAACAGTATTTTTTTAGTAGTAAATAAAAAATTTTTTGAAAAATAAAAAATAAAAAATCTATTTTGAATAAAATGAAATACCCTTTTCCTTTTCAACAGTAACATCGTCAACAGCAAAACTTCCATCATGGTCATTGCAGGCTATTTTTCGTTACATGCACAGCTAACATTAATTTTGTTTTCTTGTTGTTCATCTCTAATTCGTCGCAGGCAGAAGAACCAAAGGCAGAGGTAGACTTGAATGATGGTTCAAAAAAGGGGTTAGGACAAAAAGGAATTAGGATTTTTTTATTAAACAAAAATGAAAACAGGATGCAATAAGAAGAGGGATGAGGCCAACCTACTTGGACGACGGAGGAGAGACACATCTCCGACGACAGAGGGAGCGACAGCGGCAACTCTTTCAATGGTGGCGGAGACAAATGGAGCAACTCTATTTGAGGCAACGAAACACGATCCAAGCAACTTGACACGGATTTTAGAGGAGAATGGAGGTGGGTAGCGATGGCGGAGAGTGGTCAAAGGGGCTACCGGAGGATGTTACAGGGGAAAGAAAAGAGGAGAATGGGAGAGAGAGAGAGAGAGAGAGAGAGAGAGAGAGAGAGAGAAGGCTGTTCTTGAAAGTGAGGGAAGAGGACCACACATTTTAAATTTAGATCAGGTTTACCGGTGGATAAATCTAACGGTAACACATTGCATATGACCAAAACGCAGCATTCCATTAATTTAGATTTACCGACAGATAAATTTGATGGCAAATCCCATGGTAATATTGACGCCAATTTTTCTTGTTTTCCTTCTAATTATTATCGGCAAATTTACCGTCAGAATATCAAATCTGACGGTAACCTTTTTATCAGATGAATTTATTGCCAAATCCGCTAGTAAATTCGCTGTTAACATTCGACGGTAAATCCGATGATATGCAGTATTTTTCTTGTAGTGATTAGTGAATGTCTCAAAACTTATTTTTTACTATTATTTTTTATCTTTAGTTCTTGTATTACTTATTTGTCATTAATAAAAATATTTTTTCACAAATTTATTTATCTTTAATCTTTTTTATTTTTTTATTTTTTTATTTAATCTATTTCTACAAAATTACACCTCAATCAATATATATTCTTAATTAGATAAAAAAAACTCTTATATTCTTCTTCTAGTTGGACTACTGATTATATATAAAAATGTAGATGCCGCTAAAAGGTGTATTCCAATTCCAGTGATAATTAATAAGTTAGCTCTCAATTCTGGCAATATTATACGCATAATTTGGGAAAAGAATTGCACTGTACGGAAGTAGAATAGTTTTCTAGAATGAACCAATATAAAAAATATATAATTTTAGAAGAAGATAAAAAATAAAAATAAAGGAGGTTAATGTAAACAATAATACTTCACATTCATGCAATTTTTCTAACTAAGTCAACCAAATTATTTTTCATTCATGAGTCCCCCCACCCCCAATTAGCGTAAACCTTCTTTCTCAACGTAAACCTTCTCTTCACAATAATACTTCACATTCATACAATTTTCCTAACTAAGTCAACCAAATTGTTTTTCATTCATGAGTCCCCCCACCCCCAATTAGCGTAAACCTTCTTTCTCAACGTAAATCTTCTCTTCGTTCTTCTATCTTAACGTAGAGATTTTCTTTCTCAACGTAAAGCTCTCGTTGTTCTTCTCTGATCTCGTCGTTCTTCTTTGTTTTCTTTTTCGATCTGCATTGCATTTATCTTCTTCCTATTCTTTTTCGTTTTCTTCTTTGATCTGCATTGAATTTATCTTCTTCATTTTCATATTTCAATAGCATATCAAAATAATGAATGATTCAACTTCAAATCAGTTGAATGAGAGTGATTTGGATTATTCTTCTGAATCGAATCAATCAGACAAGATTTGGATTATTCAATTTTGAATTGAATTGAATGGAATGCAGTCACTAAATTCTAGGCACAGGTATTCTAAATTTGAATTTGTATAATGACAAAGTTCGGATCAGTTAGTATTGTACATTGGTTTCGTTTTGATAGTATTTCTCAGTTCATTCTAGACGTAGCTGTTCTGAATTTAAATTTATATAATGAATAATATTATGTTCATTTAGTATATACAATAGTTTCACTTTGATACTATTTTTGGTTCATTCTAGATGCAGGTATTTCTGAATTTGAATTTATATCATGGACAAATATTCCGTTCATTTGGTGTTATACAATGATTTTACTTTAATAATATTTTTGGTTTATGTTACAGTTCAGGTGTGTTATGGATGAACAATTTGTCCCAAAGGTTGGGATGACTTTTAAGACACTCGAAGAAGCTGGAAAGTTCTACAAAGATTATTCCAAACTTGCCGGTTTTTCTACCAAAATAAGGAACACGACTCAGAAGGGAGATGAGATTATGAATCAACTAATTACATGTAGCAGAGAGGGAAAGTGGAAATTCAAGATATCTCTAACTCTGAAGACAAACCCTCAGCTGGAATAAACTGTCTAGCTAGAATTTATGTACATATATTGAAGGACGTCGGTCTTTAGATAATTTCCTAAATTGTTCTGAATCATTCACACCCTTGCGGTCCAGATTGAGCAAAGATGCTCAAACAACACAGGGAGCTAAGCATGTTTATGCATCACACCATTGAAAATAATGAGGAAGCCGAAATCAGACCGAGCAAAACATTTCAGTCATTCGTAGCAGCAACGGGCAGTCATCAGGAACTAAGTTTTATAGAAAAATATGTGAGAAATTACATTATAAGGGAAGTACAAAATATTTCCGAACAAGACGATGCTAAAGAATTTGGAAAGTACTTATTAAGAATGAAAGAGAAGAATCAAATTTTCTTTTTTGAGCTTAACCTTGAAGGTGATCACTCCATCAAAAATGCATTTTGAGTCGATGCAAGGAGCAAGGCTGGATACAAGTATTTTAGAGATGTTGTTTCATTTGACACCACTTACAACATAAACAAGTATTTTCATTCACTGTGATATAATTTTAGGTTCACAAAGCCTACAAATTTCGGTTCATAACTGTGTGAAAATGTCCATTTATGCAGGTACAATATGGTTTTTGGTTCTTTTGTGGGCGTGAATCACCACGGTTAGTCGACACTTCTCGGATGCACTTTGATGAAAAATGAGGCCATCTAATCATTCAAATGGCTATTCGAATGTTGACTCCATTGCATGGGAAGGAAGGCACCAAAAGGAATTCTTACCGATCAATGCGCATCAATGCAAAGGGCTATTGAAACCTGTATGCCAACAACAATTCACCAGTGGTGCATTTGGCATATCATGAGGAAGATCCCAAGTAAATTAAACAGGTACAAACGACACAAAGAAATCTTACAAGAGATGAATGGTTTTGTCACAAAGTAAGGTGTTGGAGGCAATAAGTGGCTTTCAAGTAACCGAGGTTTTAATTCGAATTATTTGATGTTGTTACTTTTTCGATGAAAACAAATATAACGTTCGGTTCATTTTTGCATCTGTTTTCAGTTTATTCTGCAGAGCTATACAAAGATCACCATTTATGGATTCCAGTTTATTTGGATTGCTACTTTTGGGTTAAGATGAGAAGCACACAAAGGAGCGAGAGCATGCATACATTTTTTAACAAGTTTTTCACACGCAATAGCGCCTTGATTTAATTTTTGAAGCAATACAATAATTGCCTAGCAAGCAGAGAACAAAGAGAAAGAGAATTTGATGTTGTAGTTTTCACACCGTGATACCGTGTGCAATGAAATCAGCAATAGAGGCTCAATTTTAGCACGTGTATACTCACGAGAAGTTCAGAAAAATTCAAGCACAATTCAGAGGAAAGGTGAATTGCATCACAAGATCAATGCATTCCACTCTAGGTTTTACGACATACGAAGTTGTAGAGCAGGTTTCTAACTCCACATTCAACAAGTTTTTTGTTACTTACAATGCAGTATCACGAGAAGTAAAGTGCCAGTGCTTGTTGTTTAAGTCAAAGGGTATACTATGCCATCATTCTCTAAGTGTCTTAAGTTTTGAGTGAGTAGATAAAGTGGCACCGAAATGTATATTGGAACGCTGGAGTAAGAACATAAAGAGGAGGCACATATATCAAGAGCAACCAAGATGAGCCTCTATTGGAGTCAAGAAGCAAGAGATTCGACGATTTGGTGTTTCAATCGCATAATATTTGCGAATTAGCATTAGAATCCAAGGAGCTTACCAGAATTCTACACCGGACTTTCGATAATGTCATGGCCGAGATGCAATAATATCAAGCAAAAAGTAAAGGTAAATGTAACACCCCATTATCCTAAGCCTTACCTCTAGCCGTAAAGCAAAAGATAACAAACTGTTATGAGAAGTAGTAATACTAGAATCCCGATGAAGGAATAAAAGCTCAAAGTTGCATAAGGCGGAATTACAAAGAGCAAAGCATTCACACACAATAACTAAACACGTTGGCATGAAAAGAATAAGACATAATATATAAAAACCTTGTAGATAGCTCTAGGATACACAAAGTAATAATAATTAATGTAAACAAGATATATATATATATATATACAAAAAGAGGACTAGTCACAGCCTAAGGAGTTTAGGCTGCCTAGTCAAACTGAATGCAACAGAGTTTTGAAGTTTAAAACAGCAACAACCTATCTCTCAAAGTTTTTAGAAATAAAGTCCCTAAGGCAACAAAGTTATATATACAAAAGATGAGACAAAACTACAATAAAGGTAAAGCAGAATAGAATAAAAGAGAAACCATTCTCTGCTCTGTCATCATGTCTCTAAACTCACTGAGGTGGGTTACAACCTGCATCTGAAAAACAACAACAATATATGGTATGAGAACTAGACGTTCTCAGTATGGTAACAGTACCCAATATGTAAGATATAAGGTTCTGGGACGCCAAAGGCAAGTGATAAACCCCATTTTTAGGGTTTATCTTGTATTGAATTTAGAGTATTTTGATAACCTTTTGTCACATTTAGCCTATGAATTAGCATGGTTTTGTTATCTCTCCCATATTTATGCTTAAGTGTAAAAATATGCTTTTTAAGCCTTATTTTGATGAATTCTAATTTCTCCTTGATTCCATAAGATGCCTTGATGTGTTTGCTAGTAATTCCAGGATTGAAATAGGCTAGGCATGGATCAAAGGAGCAAGGAAGGAAGCATGCAAGTGGAGAAAAGCACAAAAGACAAAAGAATTGATCTCGGCCAAGCACGTGCACGCGCACAACGCGCTCACGCGCACATTGCAGAATCGACCAGGAACGCGCACGCGTACCGTGCGCGCACGCGTCGATGACCACACATGACTTCATTAAAGCAACATGTGCCTGGCGATTTGAGAGGTTTTCTGAACCCATTTTGGCGCCAATTGTTGAGAGGAAGGAATAAAAGGATCAAGGATTGAAGGGGAAGATATCTTGGAATCACACACTCATTAGGATTAGTTTTAGAAGTAGTTTTAGAGAGAGAAACTCTCACTTCTCTCTAGAATTAGGATTAGGTTTAGGTTAATCTCTCTTCTTAGATCTAGGTTTAATTCATGCTTTGATTCACTTTTCCTTTACCAATTCTTAATTTTCTCCTCCTCCTCTTTCTAGTTTTGTGCTTTAATAATTGTAATTCTTCATTTTGTTTTGGATAGATTGTTGTTCTTTTATTTCCTCTTTCAATAATGCAATTTGAGGTAATTCATGATAATTGTGATTTCCTTGATTGTTGTTGTTAATTCTTTGCAATAATTATTGTTAGATTCTATTCTTGTTCTCAAATTACTATGCTTTCCTTTTGTGCCTTCCAAGTGTTTGATGAAATGCTTGGTTGGATTTTAGTGTAGGTTTTGTTCCTCTTAGCCTAGGTAGAGTAATTAGTGACTCTTGAGTTATCTAATTCCTTTGTTGATTGATAATTACTTTTATAGTTGTTAGTTTATTTTCATTGCCATTTACTTTTCATGCTTCTTATCCAAAACCCCAAAACACATCACAACCAATAACAAGACACTTCATTACAATTCCTAGGGAGAACGACCCGAGGTTTGAATACTTCGGTTTATAAAATTAGGGGTTTGTTACTTGTGACAAACAATCTTTTGTATGAAAGGATTTTTGATTGGTTTGGAAACTATACTTGCAACGAGAATTCTTCTGTGAAATTCTATACCGTCAAAAATCCAATCATCAAAATGGCGCTGTTGCCGGGGATTTGCAATGGTGTTATGTTATTGGTTATTGTATATATGTGAATATTGTGAATAGCTTGATTTTGTTTGGATTGCTTGCTAGTTAGGATTTTGTTTCATTATTTCTTAGTAGTTTTTGTTTTTATTTTCTCTTTTCACCATGAATTCTCATTTTGGCTATGAGTGTGATTATAATTATGTTGTAGGAAATGAGAGCTTCAACGAGGATGTGTATCAAGGATGGGACAATCAAAGGTGGAAGGAGCCATACGCATGTGATCAATCCTCATGGTAACAACCTCCACCAATGCACTATGAAGAAGAGCCATTCTATGATGCATATCAATCCAATGGCTATGGTGAATCTCCTTGTGACTTTCAAGAACCACCACCATATGCCTATGAACCATATCCTCAACATAAACCTCAACCATACTCACAAGCCTCTCCACATCAAGCACCTTCCTATAGTCCATATCCATCATATGACCAATCATCCATACCATATTTTTATGACCATTTTGAGCAAGAACCCTTAGAACCACCACAACCCCATCAAGATTACTACCAAGAGCCACCTCAATGCACACCATCTCCACAACCTTACCAAGAAAAACCACCTTCCTACCATGAACCCTCTCTCCAAAGTAATGAACCTTCTTACTCACCCCAAGCCCCAATAGACGATCCTCTCACTTTGTTACTTCAAGGACAAGAGGCCATGAAGCGGGATACACTTGAGTTTGTGACCAATTTGACCAAAGTGGTGCATACTTTAGCCCACCAATGTTTGAAGACTCGAGGTAATTCCGTGACCACATGTGAGATGTCAAAAGAAGAGCAAAGCATGAAGGAGAAAATGGAAAATCCGGTGGAAAAGAAGGAGTCAAATTTTGTGTTAGAACAATTGGAGAAGCCTATGATCATTGAAGAAAAGGAAGAGGTGGTTGAAGATTTAGGAGATGTTGAAAGTCCATGGGAATGTAGCATCCTGGAGAACTCTTCCAAGAAGCTTGATATTGATGTTGAGGAGGGTGCGCAACCTCCAAGGAATGCCATCGTTGGAGACTTGGAAGAGGCTTATCAAGAAATGGATTCAATCATAAATGAGTTTCTCTCTACAATGGAATCCTCTCTCATTGGACATGAAGTTGAAACTATAAAAGAGTGTGCACAACCTCCCAAGGAAAACGAAAATGGCATGGTGTATATTGAAATTGAAGAATATGAAGAGGTTGATCAAGAGATGGATTCATTCATCAATGAATTCCTATCTAAAATTGACTCACCTCCCATTGGGCAAGATGAAGTTCTTGAAGACAACACCAAGCCACGTAACGAAGGGGATGAGGTTGAAATTGAAGAAGCTTGTAAAGAGGTGGAAACAACTAAGGAAGAGCCTAAAGAAGTAGACCTTGCATTGTCTAAGTGTGGGGAGGTCTCCCTTCCCAAGTCACCATCCATCACAACATTCAAGTGGGTAAAACTCTTATCCCTAAGCTTTACTTTCTCACTTGAATATGGTTTAATTGAAAATGATGGTCAACTTAGAGCTCTTTGTGGAACTAAAAGCAAGAATGAGTTGTGTAGTGGTTGCAAGTTAGGAATTAGGCTCATTAAGGTAAAAGCTTCAAGGTATAGGAACGATAATTGGAAGAATGCCACTTTACAAGGGCATCGACGGAAGGCTTGGTATGTTAAAGAGAATTCTATATGTCAACCACCCGGAAAGAAAAAGTATGAAGATCAAATTGAAGACGGGTGTGAAGATAAGATATGGGATCCCGGTTCGCTATGTGAAGACCAACTATGGGGACTCATATCTTGGGTAGAACTTTGCCCAAGCTCGATGAAAATGGTTGGAAATTCTGTCAACCTATTGAGAGGCAAAGATCCTTGGAGATTCAAGGATGAGTACAAACATAAGCCACCATGACAATAAGCACCTCAACATGTCCAACTTAAGGACTTAAGCTAAAAGTGCTAGGTGGGAGACACCCCACCATGGTAAACTCTTTCCACCTTTCTTTTAAATTTGCTCAATAAGTGATTTGAGTTACCATTGTAGGCAGATGTTTCACATAAATTTGTTTGTATAACTTAATTGTTAGCTTAGTCACATGTATGTTGTGTTTAGTAGTAGATGAATAATATCAAATTGCATTTTTGTGAATTGTACGATGGTTGATTGAATAAAGAGTTGTGAGCAGTATGGGGAGTACTTAAGCATAGTTTTTCTGATCAAAAAAAAAAGAAGGGGGAATGGACGCGCGCGCACGATGTACGCGCACGCGTCCATGAGCGGATGCATCATCACCCACATCCCCGAGAGTTGGGCTTCTATTGGGCAAACACTATGCCCTGAGCCCAACACAATCCACGCTGACGCGCACTATGTGCGTGCGCGCCGATCATGAGAACAACCCCATGTACGCGGACGCGCACCTGCCGCGCCCGCGTCGATCTGCTGCTGCAATTTTTTTAGCCAAGCCCCAGAGAGTTGAGCCGGATCTAGGCCAAATTTAAGCCCCCAGTCCAACTCGATTTTCACGGACGCGCACTTGCCGCGTGCACGCCCATATGCCCAGGAAGGAACAGACGCGAGCGCACGCATTGCGCTAGCGCGCCTTATCACAGATTACCAACGTACGCGGACGCACACTAGCCGCGCGCGCGTCCCTTACATGCTGCCGCCACTCTAGGCTTTTGCCCTGAGAGTTGGGCGCGCGTCAAGCCCACTCTAAGCCTCAGGCCCAACCCCATGTACGCGTGCGCGTGCTGTATGTGCACGCGCGGTTGCATAATCTGCCAATCCACGCTTGAGCGCGCTGCACGCTCACGCGTGGGTCCCAAGTTTTCTCGATGTACGCGGACGCGCATGGTGCGCATCTGCGTCGATTCAAAAAAGGGGATAACCCTAATACGCGAAGAGAGTTGCGCAGTCGCGCACTCTCTTCTCCCTCCCCAATTTCCGTTCCTCTCTTCCCCCATAACTGCCGCGGCAGCAGCGTCGCCACCACCAACAGCCGCCGTCCTTCACCATCAACCCCACTCATCCTCTTTCTCTCTCCTCTACTCACTCTCTCCTCCTCCTTTCGGTAAAACACCCAACCACCACAGCCGCCATCTTCACCGCTGCCGCCCCTACTTCCCTACTTTCTACTTCTATTTCTTTTTTTTTTTGCTGCTCCCAGGTTCTTGCTCCAAATCTGCTTGTTTTTAATTTTTCGTTTCTGTTACCTACTGTTAGTTGTTTGTAGTTAGTTAGAATTGGAACTTTGTATATTAGGTTAGATAGAAATATTTGTTGTTAGGTAGCTAGGACTGGAGAGAGGATTCTAGGCCTGATAAGTGCTCCGTATGTGCATATTTGCTGTTTGTTTCCTTGGGTACTGTATGTTGATTTTGGGTTGCTATTTTGTGCAAATTGTGTTGCCTGCATACTATACCACTACTGCTGTGTTTAATTGATGTTTCTTTCTTGCCATTTGTGCTATTTTGCTATCCGGGAACGTCCGATTTTAAGCCGGAATGCTGCCCGATTTTCAAGAAATCTGTTTTCATCTTAATCTCTATTGTAATTTGGGTTAATTTCCGTTTCCTTTCAACTTCGCGGATTTGCACCTATCATTGTGAACATGAACCAGAACTTCTCTTTTAATTGAGCCTAAATATCACCATACCACTAATCCACTTTTCTAACTCACTAATTTCTTTAACCATTTAACTTCTACTCACCTTTAACCCTCTTTAACCATTCTTTCTAAAGTATGATGATTTTATGCTTAATGAGTAAGAGTTGTTGACTTTAGTGAGCATTGCATTCTTGACTTACTTGTTCACTTATGCTTACTTGTTTACCAATTCTTTTCAAGTTCATTTCAACATCATGATTGTTATTAGCCAATTGTATCCTGAACATGCCTTCTTTGATACATGCTAAGTGTTTCATTGCTTATATTCTATCATATTTTTCAGGATGTCAGATAAAGGAAAGGTTATAGCCACTGCTTCCAAGAAAAGAAAACACTCTACACCCTCTATTCCCTCCATCTACAAGAATTATGCTAAGAATCCTTTGAATGACGAAGAAAAGGAAAATCAGCTGTTACCTTCTACTGACCCGAATAAGTTCCCCAATCTCTACTGTGAGCTTCGACTTTCCAAATATCGAACAACGAAGCTGAATACTGAGAAGAAATTGCTCCTACCCAATGATGTGAGACGAGCCATTACTAGTCGCATCCTAGAGTTGGGTATGGACTTTGTTGATTGAGATTTAGGAGATGTCAACATTTCGTGGGTTAAGGAATTCTATTGCAACTTCTTCCGTCCTACTTTGGATTCAGTTCAGGTGAGGGGTAGAGAGGTTATGATCACTGAGACTGCTATAGAGGAGGCATTACAGTGTCGGCACATTCCTGATGACATGTGTGCCCATCAGCAGGCAGAGATGGCTATCCATACCATGACCTTTGACTATGAGGCGCTTAGGCACGTGATTGGGTTACCGGATGCTACATGGGTCATGGATGCGACCAACACCAAGCCTAAAGGGATGCTATTTGCTCAGCTGACCAGAGAGGCCAAGACTTGGCAGATGATCTTTGCCCACTATGTCTTGCCTACCACTCACTTCTCTGAGATACCTATGGAGATGCTTCTGCTGATTGGGTGTGTCATGGAGGGGAAGGACGTCTATTTTTCTCGACTTATCCGACAGTGCATGTGGCGGGCGCATATTCGTGGCCTATTTCTATTTCCTACTTTGGTCACGAGTATGGCGGCCCTAGCTGAGGTCCCCTGGCTAGATGATGATGTGATACCACCACCCCCTGATGCAGATGACAGGGAGGTTACTATTCCTTGGGGTGGTTGGGTGCACGAGAAGCCCCCAGCTAGACGTCGTTCCAGGGCTAGAGCAGTAGTGGGGACAGCTTCACCATCAGCCCCTACAGCAGCTCCATCTTCATCGACAGTTCCTCCTGCAGCACCTGAGCCCACCTACTTACTGGTCCAGCGCCTATTTCGATTTCTAGAGCGCGAGAGGCTCCATGTCAGACGCCGACTGGATCGGATGGATCAGGCGCTCATCTCTCTTGGCGCTGAGTTACCTCCGCTTCTAGACTCTCCGGCCTCCGATGAGCAGGATCATCAGGAGGAGGATGCGGAGGCACCGACTCAGCAGGATGCCCCTCCAGCTGCTCCAGACACCACAGAGACACCACAGACTCATGCGGAGCCGGTCCCATAGCCACAGCCAGAGCCTACCGTTGTACCTTCCACTGATCCTCCGGTTTAGCATCGAGGACGATGCTTGATCTTAAGTGTGGGGAGATCACCGGTAGCACCACCATTAGAGAATCGGTGAACATTTTGGCCACTTTCCTAGTTATCTTATTTTGCATATCTTTTGTATATATTTTGATGCATTTTGAGTTTACTTTGGATACTTTTACTGCTTATTTTGGATTTTAGATATTTTGATGCTTATGGATATCTTTAGATGTTTTAGATGATAGATTTCATACTTTTAGTTGGATTTTTCTTTATACATTTTTGCATATCTTTTGCAAACACTTAGTCACCCTTTTTGCATAAGAAATTGGTTTTAAGCGGAAAAGGAAAGGGTAAACTAAGGAAATTTTTGAATTTTTCAATCACAACAATGCTTAGTCAAATATTGAGATTTTTTTTCGAGAAATTTAATTATAGGGCACCAACCCAATTGATTGAAGAAAATTCTTGGTGAAACTTGCTCGAACTCATACTTTATGAATCATGTTTTGAGCTAGAACACAAGCTTGTGAGACTTGAGCCTATTGATGTGGTTACATTTTATAACCACTTATTTTCCATTCTTGTGTGAAATTGTTCTCTTTCTATTATTATGATCCTTGATTTGTTTGATCCTATATGTCCATTTATTTCTTGTATTTATGCATTTATATGATTGAGGCCATTATTTCATTAGCCTACTTACCCAAATAGCCTACCTTTTACTCCCATTGTTAGCCAATTTTGAGCCTATGCTTAACCAACTTATTCTCATTTTAGCACATTACAAGCCCAAGGCGGAAAACCAATGA
The DNA here is from genome assembly GCF_000817695.3 of Arachis duranensis. NCBI lineage: Eukaryota > Viridiplantae > Streptophyta > Magnoliopsida > Fabales > Fabaceae > Arachis > Arachis duranensis. The sequence goes on along the minus strand of NC_029774.3, from coordinate 104,810,706 downwards.
AAGTCCTTGTTTGGATCTTTGATTAGCCTAGGCTAGTGAGAGTGTTTATTATTCAAAGTTGGTGAGGCTTGGGAACATTGGATGGGATAAAAGGGGTAGTACACTTTCATATTTTAGAATTGGGAACATATTCATGTATTGATTGAATGTATAGACCTTATGCATTGATGTCCTTGTGTATAGTTTGAAAAAAAATGAAAAAAAAAGAAATAAAAGTGAAAAAAGAAGAGAAAAGAAAAAAATGTAAATAGAAAAAGAAAGAAGAAAAAAAAGAAGAGCAATAAAGGGGACAAAATGCCCCAAGGTGAAGTCAATAAAAAGAAATCAATGCATAGGTGTTATGAATCAAATAAGAATGCATGAGTATGTAAGAAAAAAGTAAAGAATGGGTAGTTAGGTTAAAACTTAATTGTATAGGATGTCATAGGTTAGGTGGGAAGTTTAGACTTATCAAAGATTCAAATCTCGAGCTCACTTAACCATATATGCATCATACCTTGACCCTAACCCCATTACAACCTAAATGAAAGACCTCATGATGAATGTATGCACGCATTGAATAAGTGTTGATTGTTAGAAGAAAATCAAATTTTGGAAAGCTTGAATAGAAGAGAATTGAGTGAATTAACCCTTAAACACTTGAGTGAATAGAGCGGATACACATCCGGTAAGGGTTCAAAAGTTCAATTACATGTATTCACCCATATTATCTATATTCTTGCAAGTTTGAACTCTTTTTGATAATTCAATACAACTGTGGGTTGGACTTAACTCCTATTGCCCTAACTATTTTACTTACACATGTTCTCTTGGGAATTGATTTGTTTGAGCTAAGCATTTCCATTTGCTTTAGATAAATGCATTTAGATAGGATTCACATAGTTTAGTTGCATTCAATAAATGT
>NC_029774.3:104792476-104808739 GCF_000817695.3 Arachis duranensis | reverse complement strand
TATTTTCATTGCCATTTACTTTTCATGCTTCTTATCCAAAACCCCAAAACACATCACAACCAATAACAAGACACTTCATTACAATTGCTAGGGAGAACGACCCGAGGTTTGAATACTTCGGTTTATAAAATTAGGGGTTTGTTACTTGTGACAAACAATCTTTTGTATGAAAGGATTTTTGATTGGTTTGGAAACTATACTTGCAACGAGAATTCTTTTGTGAAATTCTATACCGTCAAAAATCCAATCATCAGCAAGCCTAGAACTTCACATCGATACAGAATATTCAAGCTTAACGAAATAAATAACTTAAACCATAAACCATAAACAGGGTTATCTAAACTTAGGGGGTTTCTAACTAATACCAAATCACACGGTTGTCCCACGGCCTTTGCCAACCTACCCTACACATGGTCCCATCGTCACTGTCTACCTAACCTCCTCAGCACTAGACAATCACAGATAAAGCAAGCAAGTAAAACACAAGTAATATACATGTGCAGCAAGTAGAACAACTAGCAAGTAAGCATATTATACATTTAGGTAAGAGATCAAAATAAGCAAAGTAATAAAAACACTTAGAAGATTATAAATGCCTATCCTGTTGACTCATGATATCACTTGTCTGTTCAAAATGCCAACCCAACACATCTCTGGAAGTTTTAAAATAGACATCGGGTTTATTTCCTTGTGAAAAATCGTTTTCACAACAAAAAAAAAAAATGTTGAATACTGACCAATTTAATATTACACGTTAATGGCGGTTTTATCGTCAAATTTATCGGTGGCGTAGGCATCAAATTCGTCGGGTGAAAGTATTACCGGCAAATTTTGGTTTCCAATAATAAATTTGCCCATAATATTTGAGGAAAAAATAAAAAAATAGACGTGAAAGGTAGGGGTGGATTTACAGGCGGATTTATTTAGTGGACGTTACTTTTTGACGAACTTAAATGCGTTACCGTCGGATTTATTCGTCGGTAAATTCGATGGTAAGGATGCGCTAAATTCAAAATACACGGCCCTCCTCCTTACTTCCGAATACCCCTTCTTTCTCCACCACTCTCCTCTCTCTTTCTCTTTTCTCTCTCTACCATTGACAACCTCATTCAGCCACCCTCCGCTAGCGCCAACCATCTCCATTCTCCTCCTGTGTGGACTCGCCTTGATTTTATTTTATCTCCGTCGTTGTCGTTGTTGTTCCCTCTGTTGTTGGAGCTACGTCTCTCCCCCCTCCTTTAGGTAGGTTGCCCTCGTCCCTCTTCCTATTCAATCCACGTTTTTATTTCAATAGAAACAAAAATATCCTAGCCCCTTTTTGAACTCTAACCCTACTTCTTCCACTCCTCAAACATGGAGTCTCCGATTTCACTTTCAATACTTACAAACTGGTACTTTTTTATTTCGTTTTCAACTCTAAATTTTAATAAGTTAATTAATTTTTTTCGGATTGGTCTTATTAGTAAGGTTGGAGGTGCCGTGCAAAATTGGTTGTGCGTGGCTGTTCATTGGACCCTCTCATTGGTCTCTATGAAAAGGTTACTCAAGATGTAATTAGCACTCCAGAGTGCAAAGATGCATAATTCAGTTATTTTCTTCACATGGCTCTGTTTTATTAACGCGTGCTTGTGTTCTTTCTTTATTATTATAAATAATAAATTTTATTTTAATATTTTTATTCTTTGACATGAAATTATTCTAAGTAAGTTTTCTATATGTTGTGATTTTTTGGGCAGCTCATTATCCTAATCTTAATGCTACTTGATGTATGAGCATCATTTGATACTTTTCTTGTTAATTATGTCAATGATGATAATGATTCTTCACTATTTGTTCACTACTTCTCTTATATGTTTTGTAGGAGATTAGTGAAGATTTGCTTTATAACAGAAAAAAAAAACTAGAGAAGAAAAAATAGAGGAGGAGGACACAAGCAGAGATGTGGCATGTAGGGGAGCAACGTCCCATGTTGGGCCAACCTCCAAAGACCCCAACTTCTTCCTCAATGAAGACGCCGCACGTGTGGGAGCTCACTTCCCAACTTCTTCCTTAATAATGCTGAATTTATTACAATCACACAGTAAATGCATATGATGAATACCTGTTCTATTGGCTGTGATATCACTCATCAGTTCAACTACCAACCAGACACTTCCTTTCGGATGTCGCCTTTTTGCCATGCCCCTAGGATATAGTGTCCGACTCACTTTGTGCACCCTTGGGATATAGTTTCCGGCTCACTTTGTATGCTTTCTGGGATATAGTGTCAGTCTTACTTCTAACCCTGGGATGTAGTGTCTAACTCATTCTTATGTGCACTCCTGGGATATAGTGCCTGGCTCACTCTTATGTGCACCCCCTAGGATATAGTTCTCGGCTCACTCTTTCGGGTTATAGTGCCCGAGTTCACTTTAGTGACAGAAAGGTTACATGAGCAGAAGACTGCTTCAGTCCTCACATCTCAATGTAGGCAGGAGACTGCTTCAGCCCCTACGTCGGCACCACTACCTCGACAACTAGGAGACTGCCACAGACCTTGCTCGAGGCGCATAGCGACTTACCAAATCAATGCATGTCACGTGAGCAAGAGACTACCACAGCCCTCACATTCGAACTAGATGGGAGATTGCCACAGTCTCTACGACGGAGAACAAAACATATCACAATCATATACTCAATCTTGAGAATCACTGCTCATAGCACCAGTCTGCTTATACTCATCTCATTAACCATAATCACTCACGTTTCTCAATTCATTGTTATCTCAACACTCCACTCAGACACTCAACCTATTCCATACACAGAACTTCCCAAGCTTAGTCACCGTCTTCTAAAATTATAACAGAAATTTATCAATTTAATTTGCTACTCACCTCTAATAGTCCTAGGACCTAATTATTAGATAAAAATCTTAAACAGTCATTTAAGAAGTTTAGAAAGCTAAAGAATCCTTGAAAACGTGAAGAAAATAATTTTTTAGCAAAACAAGGGTTTCGCATATGCGAACTCTTGCCTCGTGTACGCACAAGTCAAAATTTAGGCATCCGCGTACGTGGCACCCTGTTCGCGTACGCGAGTGTTCCAAAACAGAATGAAATGCTCGCGTTGCGTGTTATAATTTGCGTACGCAAGCCTTGTAAATGCATACTCACATATGCAAGCTTGTGTCCACGTATGCAAGACCCACAGGCAATAGAGAATGCCCGCGTCACGTGCACAGTGTCGCGTACGCATGCTGTATCAGACTTGGAAAATTTTTAAAGCTGCAGAAATCAGATTTTTTAGACCTAACTTCCAATGTTCATAACTTCCTCTATAAAACTTTATTTTTCTCAAATTTGATATCATTTTAAAGCTCTTGAAATTATCTTTAATTTAAAATAAAATCACTCAATTTTAAAATTCGAGACTCAAGTTATGATCTGCCAAAGTTCATCAAAAATAAGGTTTTTATAAAAACTTACAAGGTTCTCTAGTTTTCTAAAACTCAATTCAAACTAACTCAACAATACCCCAAAACCATCATCAAAACATTATTACGCATTACAATTTACTCCTCCAATACACTTCAAACATTTTGACACCTATCACAATCAATATTTCATCATCTTCACTCATAAATCCATAAATCCAAAATCAACAACATCAATAAACATTTATCAATTATCCATCTCATCATTCTCACTTTCAAAACCAACAACCCCTTCACCAATCATAAAAATTCACATACACATAATCATATATCACATATCATTACCCATTCTCATAATCAATATTCAACATCAAACATCAACAATCACCATCATAATTCATCAAAATGATCACATTCATCAATATTCATACTCCATCATATAAAAATCCTTCAACCTTCATCAAAATCATCATCAACCATAACATTTACATGCAATTAATCATACAACCACATCATTCATTCCTATCTTAAAGGCCACTAGCCCAAGTGTCACGAAATATTACATATTACATAAAGAAAATTGAAACCATCTTAGTCAATTCCCAATATGCACAAATTCACCGAGTCGAGTCCTCAAACAAGCTCAACAATGCCTAGCCACCAAAGATCAACTCCAAGTGCACCAATTCCTCAATTCAACTCCAACCAACAAGAATTTCCAAGATAAACCATATAAATTACCAAAATCAAAACCTAGGGTTCACAAATATAACAAATCACAAGGGTATAGAGCTTTCTTACCTTACCCACTATGAATTGGGACAAAACCTTACAATAACCCACTAATAAATCACACCTAAACAACCAAATCACAAAATCTACTCAAAATAATATCCAAAAATGCAAAATCTATTAGGACTGGAAATTGGAGTATAGATTTCAAGTTCTCACCTACTTTATTTATCTAGAATTGAAGAGCTCGACAAGAGCTTTGTGTGGCCGCAAATGGCTTGTCAATCGGAACTATATAGCTCAAGTTATGAGCAAAACAAGATGAGGATGAATAGTAAAACTCCTTCTCTTCTCTTCCTCCTCTCATCAGCGTCCCTTTCTCAATTTTGTGGGTGAAATGAGCTGAATGCTCATCATTTAAGTGTATTTATATGTTGGATTTCGGCCCAACTTGGACCCAGTCTAACTCGTTAGTATTTTAGGTCCGTTTGACCCACTTTGGGTCACAACCTTTAAGATTAATTAGTGCCTTGTTTTTAATTTTAAATATTTTTCTAAATCTTTTTACTGTTTTTATTTTCTCTCACACAGTACCGAAGAGACTTAAACTGGTACTACTGGCTAAATTACCGGTATGCGTTTTTACGTATTTTTCAGCAGAAAATTAATTTTTCCCGCTCAAAAAAATTTACTGAATCTAAATTTTACCTTTATATTTTCTAAGTAATATTTTTAAATTTTGAATCTATTCCGGACAATTAAATTATACTTTCAATTTAATTTAATTAAATGATTAATTAAATATCGGTTATTACAATAAAAGTTCGTTATCTCACGAAGACTTGAGGTTGAGTAATGTTAACGACCTTCAAAGTTCCCCATGTGTTAGAACAAGAGGCCATCTCAAGAATAGATTGGGATCAAATATGGAAAAAGATCGCAAATACAACAAAGAAAAAGAAAAATCCAGCTCTAAGCGAGGTAACATTAATTTGCTTTTGATTAGGAAAAAATTTGTTTGTGCATTTTGCTAATAAATGATTTATTTTCTTTTTTGCAGTTAAACTTTGTAGATGGTGGATCAATAATTCAGTCAAGCTCCAGCTTTATGATGCACAGGATATGAATTATCCCAGAGAGGATTATGAAAGTTTTTTGTTTTATTAATATAAATTTCTAGTCATATATGACCAAATTTCAGTTCATTTGAGTTCTAGGAGGGTTAATTTCGATTTGTGTTATGTTTTATTGTGTAGTCACTTTTTTATTTTTTAAATTAACTTTCTGTAATTATGTTATGTTAAACAATTTAGGTATTTCTAAAATTGAATAGTGATATATAGATTTTTTTTCGGTTCATCTAGTGCATTAATTTCAGTTCATTTGTGTTTTTTGGGGCTCTTGATGTTTAATAAATACATTGAATCCATTCTCTGTGAACCTAGATTTATTCAATATAGCAGTCCAGACAGTTTCAACAAATATATATATTTAACATTAACATTTAAATAAATATTAACATATATACATTAAAGAAAAGATTTTTAAATATATACATTATCATTTACAACAAGTCAAAGAAGAAGTGTTTTCGTTTTTAAACAAGTTAAACAAATTAGTGTTAATTACAGCAAGTCAAAGAAACTATAACATATTTACTTTCTATATCCCCATATGAGAATTTACAAAAAGGACTTGAGAGAATAGCGGATGGCTTTGAGAGTCTTATGACTTCAGATGCCTCAATGACTTTGTCTCTCAATTTATTTATCTTGTGCAACAGAATGGTTGGACCATACTCCTGCTTGAAGGTATCAATCTCTTCCTACAATTCAATTGAAAAAAATTACTTAATTCGAACCCAATTGAAATAAGAAATGAACCGAAGTTTATTAATTTAAAAATTACTTACTTGTTTCCAGTTTTTACATTTATACTTCCCTTTCTTTATCTTTTCAAGATCAATTGTTTCAATCTATTTTATCACTGATATCCTACATTCATAACTAAGAAAGAAATAAGAAAGTAAAATATGATTAATAGGAGACATAATAAAACATATTAATAATAGCACTATAGCAAAGAAAGATTTTACTTTGTTTGTTGATCGTTGATCGTGATATACTGTGCTTCAACGCCCTCTCCGTCCTCCATCAAGGGCTCTGCCCTAGTATAAACTCTCATTTGGGATAGTATTAAGCCTTGAAAAGGATACAAAAAGTGTACTTTAATTCAATAATAATTTAAGGAAAGCAAGCCCACATAAATATGTATTATATAAATAACTTAGAACAAATTTGTTCAAAAGTATTCTTGATTGATATATTTCATTTTTCTTTTTGTTGGCGGGGTAGAAGGCCTTGTTTTTAACATCAGCAATCCACAACCACCAATAGCCCCATTGCAAACTGGTACAAACAGTTGAAGTTTGGAAAAATAATAAAATATTTCAGTCTAAATGATAGCAAATGACGAAATTATTAAAGAAGTTTTAGAAATCACAACTTACAAATGGATGTGATGCTAAATTTCTTTTGTCAAAAAACGGGAGGAAGTCCTTATATTGATTGATCCGGTAGGCCTTCTTAGTTTTTGAATCAATTTAGTTCTCGTTATAGAGTCCCAACATTATATTATACAAAATAAATCTCAGTTAAATCACAAATGAACCGAATTACTTCATATTTGAACTAGCAGTCACATACATTTGGGACTAGCAAGAAAGCACAATTCAATTCATTTCTGCATGAAAATGAACTCAATTAAACTAACAGATGAATCAAATTTCTTAATGAATAACAGACTTGGTGAATACTTAGTAGTAGTGTCAAGTGAACCTAACTCAATTTTCAAATGAACTGAATTTGATTCAAATTTGAACTAGCAGTCATATACATTCAATCAGCATGAAAAACACATTTTTAATTCATTTTTGCATGTAAATGAACTCAACTAAACTAACAGATGAACCGAATTATTTATCAGAACCAATAAATTACTTAAGGAATAAAAAATTTGGCTTACCACAATAACTGTCGGCACGAAGTTATTTCTTTCTCAAATCGGCAATATTTTCTGTCGTTGAGAAGCATACACATTGCATTGACCACCTATAGGAAGAAAATTTATTAGATATATGAGTATAATTTTTTTTAGAAAAATCATTAATGTTAATTTAATAGGCAAAGATTTTACGATATTTTCTACATCTTGTTCGGACGTTAGAGACATGAAGTGGAATCTAGCCCATTCCAAATACGCTTCATGGTCCAACAAGAATATCGTGTCATATTCATTGGTTGTATCTTTGTAAACCTTTAATTGTGTCATCAAATGATAACATTTCTCCCTTAACTCCTCTGTTATTTCTTTTTCTTTCACCGGAGTCTTGAACCCTTCATGTGTGCTCAAACTCGGCTCCGCACTCATTTCCTTAGCATATTGCAATGCTGCTGTCACTCCAGCATCCATCACTACCTCTACCAACATTTCAAGTTGTGTTACTGTTGGTTGAGAGGTCGGGAGAGTCGGTTGGGAGGTCGGGGGACTTATGCCATTGCCAAGGCTGAAAGAAGGTGCATCATCTTCCTAATGCAGAGGACAGGGAGAACTGCAAGATGACAGAGGAAAGTTTTAAGCAATAATAAAAAAGCATTATGATATAACATCAAAACTAATAAAAAGGATATTAATATAAACTTACACATTCAGTGGATGTTCTTGCTCCATTTGCCTTACGGAAAATTCTTCACAGGCTTGGTGTTCGGGTTCCGGAGGGTAACTGTAATAAACAGAAAATACTCCAATAATGAACCGAATTTACTTTATATTTGAACTAGCAGTTAAAAAAGCTCAATCATCAAGAAAAACATATCAAATTCATTTCTGGATTCAAATGAACTTCAAATAAACTATGTAATGAACCAAAATTACTCCAGATTTGAACAAGCAGTAGTTTAGACTCAATCATAAAAAACACAACGAATTCATATCTGGATTCAAATGAATCTCAAATAAACTAAAGAATGAATCAAAATTACTATTATATACCATCAAAACCAATAAAAAATATTTTAAGTAAAACTTACACATCAAGAGGTGCTTCTTATTCCGATTGCCTTGCTAGAGGTTCTTCATAGGGTTGTTGTTTTGGCTCCAGAGGGCTACTGCATTAAACAGAAAAGAGTTCAATAATGACCCGAAATTATTATCCTATACCATTAAAACTAATAGAATTAATTTTAAGTACAACTTACTCATTAACAGAAGCTTCTTCTGTTTGACTTTCCAAAGGGACACAGTTAAAGGTCTTTTGACTTTTTATTATATCTTCCATAAGAGAACTTGGAAGAAACACTACAATAGAAACTCTAAGGAAGGTAAACAAGGAAGAAGTTAATGTTGAATGATTAGAATAGAAACTGAGAAACTGAAAGCTACACATTGAAAAACTCACATATCCAAAAATTGAGCATGGGTTTCTTCTCCAACAGCAATGATTTATAGTTAAAGATCAGGTGTAGTGCTACTAACAATTAAAGAAAAATTATTACCTAAATCTAAAAGGCCAACATAAATATTTCAACTTACATAGTTAGAGGTTGTACACTTGTGTTTTTTCTTCTTTTTTTTTTCATGTCGTTTCTTTCTTCTAAAAACTGCCACCAGGGTTTCAGGGGTATCTTAATAAAAAAGATACCAAATTAAAATCATCAACTAAGATTAAAAGTAAAGGATTAAAAACATATCAAATTTATTTTGGATTCAAATGAACCTCAATTAAACCTACAAATGAACCGAATTTACTCCATATTTGAAGCTAAAGAAACTCTATTTTTCATTCAATTATTTGTTCTAAAAATTGTAACCATGGATTTCAGGAGTAAATCGTCAACCAATATAATCTAATTAAAAACACAAGATGTAACTAAAAGTTAAGAAGAATTACTTGGTATTGCTTGGTGCATTTACAAACGATATCGAGCTTATCTGTGTTTGTAACACAGGTTCGTTGTCCAAATTTACAGTCAGCAGGCTAAACAAAAAAATAAATATTATTCAGTAAATCCAAAGAAATTACATGAAGTTTTAGGAAAAGTTAGTAGAGAAAGAAAAAGAACTTTATATAAGAAACTAGATCTTACGTCTGCGATAAATCATATCGTGGATCTGTTAAGTCATCCGGAGTAATATTTATTTTTAAAGCTCCATCATTTTTTCTTTGTTCTTTTTTTTTCAGTTCTAACATTTATTTTTTTTTAAGCAGTCATCTCCTCTACTTGTTCACTTCTAAAAATTAATACAATAAGTTTTCACTTAAAACCAGGATGAACCATAGTTAAAAAATAAATGAACCGAATTTTCAGATTTAAACAAGTAGTCAAATAGAATCAATCATCAAGAAGAACACATCGAATGTATACCAAAGACAAATATCAGAGATGTAATTAACTTAACAAGTACACATGAACAATTTTCAGCAAATACAAGCAAGACTAAGCCAAATGAACCTCAAATAAACGTAGCAATGAACCGAAAATAATCATTTCTAAAACTTACTCGTCTTTAGATTCAGTTTTGCTTTTCGAATCTATCAGAACAATCTTCTTTATTTTGGTTTATTTTTCACCACTTTTTGTGGTTGTTTTCTTTTATTTGGCGATGTTTTCTCGATTTCTTCTTCTTCTCTGCAACACATACAAAAAGTTTCGTTAAAATAACAATATAAAACTTTAAATAAATAGATAGCTTTCAATAAGCGATGGCGAGAAGTATACTCATATTCAGAAAAACTATCTTCTTCCGAAGACGAATCCAAAATGACAATTTTTTTTCTTTCCTCTCCTTTTGCTTATTTTCCCTCTTCAGAAAAATTGTTTTCTTTTCCACCTTCTTTCTTTCTATCTCTCATCCTCTCAATTCTGCTCTATTCACAAGTTCCTAAAACATAAACTTATTTAGTTAGCAGTAAACACATCTGAACCAAAATTTCAAGGATAATTTTTTTATTTACCATTTCATTACTTGTTTCCAAAGCAATCCGTTTGAACAGCTTCCTCCGTGTCCAATAGGCCACTTGTGGTGTCCCGGGAGCGTCATCTGCTTCTGGTCGAGGGAACTTCGTTTCATGCAACCATCAACGAAAAGTTTCTTTCCTTCTCTCTGGGCTTTGATCCCCTTTCTCAGGAAGCTCAGCACATGAGATACCCACATGAAGGACAGGAGACTTATAGATCTAGGAGACCGTGCTTGCTATTGTCGGTAGCAAGAAGCACTTCTGGACAAAGATGACAAAAGTCCTCCTAAATTTCAGCTAGTTCTCCTCTCCTTCAACACTCATATCAATGATAGATTTTGTCAAAGATGCTAAAGTAGCACCTTTCAAGCTACCAATTATCTCCTTCTATTCCTCACTCAGTTTGATGTACTCAATTTTTTTCAAAAAATCGATCTCCTACAATATTTTAATATAAACAAATTAGTCAAAAAGGCTTAATTTCATTGTCTGTATTCAAATGAAAAACTAAGGAATAACAAAAAGATTAAAAAGGAAAAATACAAATGTAAAAGGTGAAAAGTATAATACCGCCTAAATTTATTCTCAGCGCGTCTCTTATCTTGGTAAGGGTTATGTATATTTTGCCATAAAGAGTGTTCAAGCATCCATGATAGGCATCATAGCAATGAATCAATTCCCTCAAGAGCTTGTGAGAGATGTTCATTTCCAGGATATGTGCCAGCGCACCGAATTCCATTTCTTCCACAATATTTTTCTTTTCTTCACTCATTTCTTTGAGCATCCTAGATATTGATTTTGTTTGGCATCTCAGATCGTGATTTTTCTGCAAGAATTTGAAACAGTATGTTATGATATATTTATAATATAAAAATAGAGTTTATTTAATGTGTATATGCTTACGTTATAGTGTGACTTCTCCTTTTTTGCGACCGCCATCTTTTTCAATTTTTCTTTAAGGACAAAAAAATTGGTCAATACTTAACATGTGAACTTCACTCAATTCACAAATGAACCAAATTTTGTTTGAATTTTTTGAACACTTAACCATAGAATCAAGTGAACCTAACTTAATTCCCAAATGAACTGAATTTGATTCAGATTTGAACAAAAGGTGATAAACATTCAATTATCAAGAAAATTACATATCAAATCATTTTGCTTACAAATGAACTCAATTAAACTAAGGAATAATAGTTTTGGTGAACAGTTAACAAGAGATTCAAGTGAACCTAACTCAATTCCCTAATGAACCGAATTCTATTCATATTTGAACAAAATGTGATAAACATTCAATCAGCAAGAAAATCACATTTCAAATCATTTCTGCTTGCAAATAAACTCAAGTGAACACTTAACAATAGAATCAAGTAAACCTAACTTAGATCAGCAATGAACCGAATTCTATTCGTATTTGAACAAAATGTGATAAACATTCAATCAGAAAGAAAAACATTTCTGTATGCAAATGAACTCAATTAAACTAAGTGATGAACCGAATTATTTATCAGAACCAATAAACTAACAACACATTTTTATTCGTATGTCCTAGTTATGAAAAAAAACGGAATTAGAGAAACTCGATCTACTAAACGAACCAATTCAATCTACAAAACCTTAAATCGAACTAGGAGAAACGCAAAATTTACGAGAAATTAAATGAACATAATAACAATAGTTTTTCTCATACCTTGCAGATCGGAGTCTTTGTTTTTGTTTTTGTTTATTTTTTCTTCTTCATATCGAAAGTTTTACGCAAATTTATAAAAGTTTCTACAGAAAATACGATCGAGTTTTGAGAGATTTTAAAAAAAATTAAAATTCTCTGGTAGCAGTTTCAAGTGTGGAGAAGGAATATTTTTTTATAGGAAAAGTCTAGAGGACCAGCATCTTTGTTAAATTCTGGCCAGCATATAACCAGCAATGAAAAGTGAGCCATTTGATGAAGTATCACACTAATCTCATATCATTAAAACTATCTTAATGGCTATTTAATGGCTACAAATCATCAAAGTTGCTGCCCCTAGCATTCCTCTTTTTTATATTCAAACGCGAGTAAATTGATCATATTTGATAAGTTTCCGCGCGTGTAATAACTATTAATGAGATTGAGTTTTATTTGATATTAGACCTACTTAATTGAATTTGAATAAAAAATTATTTAAATGTTGTAGTCTAACTGTAATATAAAAATTAAAATTTTAAAGTCGGGCAGAAGGGAGGCGGTAGGGATTGCCCCTCTTAGAACGTACGAGGTTCCGCCCCTTATTGAACGTGATGCTAACACAAATTTAATTTACGATGCCAACTCGTCAGCCCTAATAATATTATCGGATATGCAGCCAAATCTAGCCACCTAGGCCTGTATGTATCATTATATTTGTTTATTATATTGCGTGATGATAGTAATATATACAAACGCCGCCGAGCAAATAAGACAAGCCATGCATGTAATCAGATCAACCTCCCCCAGGTATCTTGAGACCAGTTGGTACATAATTTTAATAATAATAACTAGCTACGTGCCACCACAATCTTTTAAGTTTTAATTATTAGCGGCCCACAAAAAGTTATTGAATAACTTATCTACCCAATGATATAATTTAGTACAATACAATAAATCTTCCAAACGATAAACTATCCCATTTTCAATTAATTGTCCGCTTGTAAATTGGTATAATGGTATATTAATTTACTAAGTGAATATATAATTATTTATAAAAAAAAAGCAAAAAGTTAATTAAAAACCAAATAGGAATTACAAAATATACGTACTTATTTAAAAGTATTTTAATCATTTCAAATTAAAAAATTATCTGAACAAAATAATAAAAAATAGGTCAAAAACACAAAATTGTCATAATTCTTCTGTTTCAAATTTTTAATGTCTTAAATTTATTTTTTTTAATAGTAGAGATACTTCATATTTACAAAGACTCTAACACTTAAAATTAACATAGGTTATGAGAGGTACTAAAATAAAAATTATATTTATACACGTATTTAAAATGATACATATATTACCAAGTTACGATGTTATGAAATTTCTTTTATATGAATCACCCTTTTTCATGTGCTTCCATTTTTATAAGATTCTCTTTTTCTCTTTTGTTTGATATCTTGTTCGTGGAATCAGGTCTATATATAATTAATATTATTGTAATATTTTTTTTAATAGTAGAATGATACTTATAATTTAGTAGTTAACTCATAAGTTAAATTATTAAGTATTAAAATGAGTGATGAATAGTTAGTGTGTTTTTTATAATAATGTCGTCCTTAAAATTCAGACAAACTAATTATTATTCAGTTTCTTAAGACTTCTTATGCTCTTAAACTTGATTTTTGGTATTAAACTTAAAGAAATAGTTTAAAATAGTTACAATATAACTTAACAATTAAATTCATAAAATTGTGTTATTAAATATTAAAATAAATGATAAAAAAATTTATTGTTTTTTTTTTTGTAATGGCGTCTTTGATATCCAAAAAACCTCTTAATCATTAACTAGTGTCTTAAAACTTCTCATATTTTTTAACTTGATTCATATTATTGGGTTTACATTATAAATCATACAATAATAATATATTCACTTGATCACTAATATATAAAAAATTTGATAATATATACTACATGATTAAATTATTTTGAGAACTAAATTTAACTAAATTAATTTAATAGTTTATCAACATAATAAAGTCCAATTGAAGAAGAAGGGCAGATTTTTTTAGATATGATATTGGGGTGTGAGTTATGCTGGAATATGATGATTATGGGTGATTTACACTGTTATGACGGCGTTGCGTTTTTGGAATTTAGGGGGAAGAAATCGGTGGCACCGATTTGAAGTAGGAGAAATCGGTACCACCGATTTGTGTGAGTGAGGGGTGAAATCGGTGGGACCGATTTGTGGAAGGGGGAGGTTGTTGGGTATGAAATCGGTGCCACCGATTTGTGGGTGGTCTAATTTTATTTTAATCCGGGGTTCACCAATCGGACCCACCGATTTGGGTGTGCAGCGGTCGGTTCCTCCGATTTGCCCTTAGTCAACACAAAAAGCAGATGGTGGTATCACAGAAGCCCCATTTCTTCCTCGTCCGCTGATATGATTCTTGTCTTTCATTTGTGTAAAAAAAATTTCTGTGAGGCTGGGAATAGATAGTGTTATGGATGATAGAGTTGTATTGAAGATTTATTACTACGGACAGATCTTATTACAAACATATGAGGGAGTTCAATTTGTGTGTGAAAATCCATTAGATGTTGTTATTCCGTTCACATTGTCATTTGAGGAGTTGAAAGGTGTGATTTGTGAGAAGATAGGCACGCAAAGATGTAGGAGAATATCGTGTATTTTGTACAGGTATCCTTTACCTGTGTTTGGCGGGTTTGTTCAATTTCAAACCAAGTATGTGATGGACGAAGCGAGTATGCAGGAAATGTTTTCAATGTACATGGAAAATTGCCACCGAATATCGTGCATCGAGTTATATATTGAGTTTGAGCAATCTGAAGCGAACTGTAACATTGAGTTGGAAGATTATAATAGTGAAAGCGAAGATGAATTTGAAAGTAACTATGAGATCGTCGGTCCAGGTGAGGACGAAGAAGCAGCTGTTGGCGCCATGAATGCAGATGTGGCGGAAGTTGCAAATGCACTAGCAAACCCGCATCCGTTTCAAGAGCCTTCTTTCATGCGGTCCTTGGATTTGGGGGCTATGCACGCACCGGAGTTTCCGCAATATATGAATACAAGTGCGTAAACCTAGCTAGCTACGTGAATCTCTGAAGTAGCAGATCGATAAGTCAGATGAGTAATGTATGTGATATGTGACCAGCATTTGTGAGCATAGCGTTTGATTTTTTTATTAATTAATAATTATTTGTTGTGAATGATATTTAATTGTTGTTTACGTAGATGGAATAGCGATCTTACCTAGTAAAGTATGTTTATTAATTGAGTTGTACTGAAGGACTTCTTACTGAGTACATAATGAAGCATTTATTACTTTTGATGTATGTAGCCCCTCCTGTTGTGGCGGATGGTGAGTTCACAGTGGGGATGGAATTCAGCTCAAGGGAGGCAGTAATCAAGGCAATGAAAGATTATACCATCCGGAGAGGTGTGGACTATCGGGTATATGAGTCGGAACCGACGACATTCTATGCCAAATGTATAGAATATGGGAATGGTTGTGACTGGTTGATCAGGGTAACCAAAATGCAGAAGAAGTACTGTTGGGAGATAAGGAGGTACAATGGAAGTCATACTTGTATCAGGTCTACTATTTCTCAAGACCATTCGAAGCTGGATTCCAAGACAGTTGCAGAAGCAATAAACTGTATGATCTGTACAAGTGTGCCAAGCATGCCGAACCCCAACTAAACTGTATGATCTGGCCAAAGTTGCGGAGCAACGGTAAAAATTTCCAGTGCACCCCTGCACCCGACTTATCTGCAAATAGAACTTTCCCAAATAACAACATTATGTGATACTTTACATACATCTGCATGTGCACATCATCATTCAACACTATACGATCTCTCACACCCCTAAACCACGTTAATTTTATAAAGCTCCCTCTACATTCATTTTTGCTGGGTGCAATTCCAAATTGGTGCAAGCACTCGGCTTCCAATACCTCAAAGCTACTCATGGTCGGACCTGTAACCGGAAGACCATTTGTTGGCAGACCGAGAATTACCGCCACATCCTCCAAGGTCACAGCACACTCACCAACCGGAAAATGGAAAGTATGAGTCTCGGGCCGCCATCTCTCAATCAGAGCATTAATCATTGCTGACTGGCCTTTAATAACTCCAATTTGGGATACATAATAAAATCCAGTCTCGCGTAACTGTGCCTCAACAATTTGGTTATATGGATCCGGCGGGTGTAAATGATCGCACATCAACATCCTTGAAGCCTACAATACCACATTTTCCAGTATAAGAACAAATATAACATAACTATATTATTCAATAACACAAGTATGCTTAACATGTCCATTAAAACTAATTTCCAGCATAATAGCAATTCAAACATGTCCGTTATTACTATTCATATAAAAAAAACAGCATACTAATTTTTCTATTATTATG
>NC_029774.3:104767002-104792136 GCF_000817695.3 Arachis duranensis | reverse complement strand
ATTATTTAAATAAACCAAATAACATACTAATTTTTTATTATTATTACTATTCAAACAGTATATATACTAATTTTATTATTAATCATAATAATTAACGATCATAAATAAAATAACTAATAAAATTTTCATTATTAATCGTAATAATTAATTAAATTCGATTACTAATACTGACAATAACAACAACAATATCTCAATATCTCCCTATTCCAATTTATTATGTACAGATTTTCCTTTTTTTTTCATGTACTATCTATTTTTTCAAACATTTCTTTTTTCTTTTTTTAAATAATATACATTACCCAGATCTTCATCTTCATCACCGGTACAAACAAACAAACATTCATCTCATCTCCATACATACATACATACATACAAGGTTTATTCCTATTTTTATTTCTATTTCTAACCACCTAATAATAAAATACATACATATATGTTTAATTTCTAATTTCTACTTAGTGTCATTACAATATATACTGTTAATAAAATCTAAAATTATCACTATCATTATCATTAAATAAAATTATTAAAAAAAACTTACATGATTTGGATCTCCAAGATAATTAACAATATGAAACTCCGGTTGATTTACTTCCTTAGTTTTCCTTTTTTTTGGCATTTTTTTTTCTTTCCCTGAGCTGTGGTGGTCCAACAATGGTGAAGGAGTGGGGTTGAGAGTAAGTAGAAAGGGAAAGTTGAGAGTGAAAGAGAGAGTATTGGAGAGTGAAAGAGATAGGAATATACGGTAGGGAAAATACAGATAAGGGTCACGGGCCACCAGGGGAGCCAGCTGCATGCGCGACGTGTGGCAAGGGGTCACCAATCGGTGCCACTGATTTCAGCACCTCCCGTTCCCAGAAATCGGTCCCACCGATTTCCTTCCCCCCATCGGTGCCACCGATTTCTTTAACAGCGCCGTCACATCTCCGTCAAACACCCCAAACCCTCGTAACGTTAAAAAACACCAACACCTTTCCCATATCAAAATTAAAAAGTTCGAAGAAGTAAGAAGCGTATAAGAAAAAAAATTAATTTAATTTAATTACAAAAATAAGCTCCCAGAATTTGTCTAAAACATTCAAAACTAAAAGTCAACAACAGATTCAAACAATGCCCGCGCAGATTGACCACCTGCTTGTCTCCAACGCACCAAGGTTTGGTACTGCAACCGACCAACAGCAACATTAATTAATCTCGAATTATATTTGCGGCTATTGGTTTAGTTAGTTATAACTTATAAGAGTAAAAATTATTAGCATTGACTTTTTCTATTCACAAGACTCAAAAATCATATTTTATTTAACTATAAAGCTAGTTTCCTTTTATGTCATGAAAACGGGACGTGGACAAATAATAATATATACATACTACGTATCAGTATTATTTTTTTATTAGTTTATTTCATAATATATATAATTTAAATACACTATCCTTTTTCTTTTTTGTTATTCTGGTTTGCAATATCTGATTTTTTTAACTTCAAAATTTGTTATTAAAATATACATTATATTAGTATTTTGTCTGTAATAATAATATTTCGAGAATATAAATGTTTTGAAATGATGTCGGTTTTATTTTTATATTATAGATTATGATACAAAACATTTATTGAATCAAATTATTTTTACAAAAAAATCGTAAGGAATAAAAGTTTCTGTTGGTTAAGAAGATCAAGGGTCTCCATAATAAAAAAAATTAAATAATAAGTATTTTAGTTATTATTTTCACGTAAAAGAATTTAAATTTTTACTAATAATTAATTTTAATATTCATTATCTAAAATTTAAAAAAATTTAATATATATACTTTTATATTTGATTAGGTGTATGTTAGGTTTGAAATAACTGAACATTAATTCTAATTATTAATCAGATATTTTTTTTAATTATATTTATTATAAATTTAATGTATTTTTTTAATTTTACAAATTTATTAAAATTATATTATTTTATTAATTTTATTTTTTATACAATAGAAAGATAAAGAGAGATAGAAAATGAGGGAGAAAGATAAAATAAAAGAAAGAGAAAAAATTTGTTAATTTTAGAAAAAAATATTTTATTTTAATTGTAATGAAAAATATTTTGTAACATATTTTAGTTTATCAAATTAATAATATAAAATATAAATTATAAGTTAGATATAGAGTTAGAAGGATAAAGAGAAATAGAAAAGGAGAGAAAGATAGATAAAAGGATGGAGGAAAGAAATTTATTAATTTTAGAGGAAAATATTTAATCTCAATTTTAATGAGAGAGTGTCACATATGATATATTTTGTTTATTAAATTAGTAATATAATATAGTTATATTTTAATTTCAATTTCAATATTTCACTTTTAATTTAAAGTTAATTTTATTTGTAATTAGAGAATATCATGTTATACATTTTGATTATCAAATTTATAAATAGTTATTGATAATGATCTATATGAGAGATATATCATTACAAGAAAAACGCTGAGTATCGTCAAATCCGATAATAAACACTTTAGTGGAACGCTGTATTTTGGTGACTCGCACCACATTATCGTCGAATTTATCTAATGATAATCGTGCCTTAAATTCGAACCACGAACCCTCTTCCCTTCTCTAACCTCTTGCCTTTCTCGTTCTCTCTCTAACCTCTCACCTCCCACTCTGTCTCTAACCCTCTCATCTCTTCTCTCCGTAAACTTTCTCCTTTTTGACAGCACTTCTGACTGCACTCTCTCACCATTATGCTGTTGTTACTACTGCAAACGCTTCTGCTCTTCTTCTTCTCGGTGTTGAAGTGAGGTCAGAAGCTCCTGCTATTCTTACTTGTTATTAGTTATTATAAAATAGGATTTGTATTAATTATTGTTGATTTGTGTTGATATTTAGGTTGTTTAGTGAAGTTTTCATTATATATATCTTTCATTATTGTTATTTGTTCTTAATATTTTACTTGAAAATTATTTTTTGGTGCTTTAATTTCCTTTTCAAGTTGCTTGCTACTTCAATTAGATGATAATTTAAAATTAATTAGAGAATTTATAAAAGTTGGTTTGATGATGAAGAAATTAAAATAAATTATATGATTTAGGATTTGTTTGTTTTACAAAATTTATAATGATTTGAAAGTTTAGCAAATGTGTGTATCTGAGTTGATTAGTAACAATACTTAAAACCTCTTGGTGGGTGGATTAGGATTCGAATCCTTGTATGTTTTCTTAATAATGATTGAAAAAATTAAAATAGAATAGAATTTAAAGTTACATAATTTTCTCATATGATGTGATATGAGTCTGAAACGTGTTTTAAATCAATCTTGGAGGTGTCTAGTATAACCCCACCAAAATTTAGAAGCAATGAATTAGAATTGAATTTTTCATGATTTTTTTAAAAAACTTTGCTGCTTGCTGTTTTTTAGAAATTGCTAAGACAGCGGCTGAACTTTAAAAGTTTGTACAAAATTGAATTTTAAAATGATTGTAATGAAACTTAATGTAAATTAAAACTTACGATCTCTAGAATACCTCCATTAAAAGAAATAGCTCGTGCGTGAACTTTTTGCAATGTGTTTCCACCCATAAGAATATAAGACGTTGTGTCGAATAATGTATTTCTTTAACTAAGTTTAACGTAGTTTATTTTGATTAAGCATTTTGAATGATGTTGTGAATATGTTTAGCACATTTTTAATTGGTATGCTCTTCGCAGACATGACGACAGATAGAGGTATTGCGGATAAGCCTAGTGGTCGTAGTAGAGGAAGGGTTTCTGCTAGTACCCCTGGAAATTTTGGATTCTCTCCATCTAATCCGACTACCCTCGGTGACATCACGAGTTGCGGCTACATCGGAACAGTCGTTCATCATGGTGCATAACCCCAACTATGTCCCTGCATCGATGGCGATGACGCCACATCTATCCACTAAGCAGTCCACTGTCTCAGCACCTCTGCCTTCAGCGACGGACACTGCGGTGCTGGAATTCTCTCCGGAAGCCAGCCAACTAATTCTCCTCCACCACCTCCCATCCTATGGCTGATGATCTGGCATGATGGAAAAATGGCGTAAGTACTATTTTAAGCCTTTTATATGCTGAAAGTGTTTGATATATCTTGAGTTGATTCTTGATTATTGATACTAGTTTTAGTAGATTTAAGGTTGTAGGTTTGAACTGTTGAAAGTATTTGATATATCTTGATTACTGATTCTTGATTATTGATTCTAGTTTGGTGGATTTATGGATTTTTCTTCTTAATTATTGACTGTTGTTCATTGATTGTTGACAATTGGTGCTGTTTAAGTTAATTGTCAATGAATAGAGTTTGTGGTGCATTCCAGTTTTAGAAGAAACTCTGCTGAAATTTCTAAAATAATCTCTATATATTATGGTTATTTCCTTTTGAAGTTTTAATTTATGTTGTCATATTGGTTTGTTTGTGAATTTTTGATAGGTTTGCGCCCAACAACAACACATGTACTCAGGAGATGACCAATGTCATCAAGCTGATGTACGACTATCTATGGCCGAACTACAAGAAGATCCCCTCTGAGACCAGACAGCGTTGGTTTCAGAAGTAGGTGGTAAAAACTTAATGTAGTCAAACCTTATTAGTTAGTTTATATCTTCTATTTTGTTTAATACGATATATTTTGATTAACTATTTTTTAAAGTTTCTATGTGCAGCTTCTTTTTATATGGGACAGGGAGCACGATGCCCTCATCAAGAAGATATACGACCATCGAATGGGTAGGCGGCTGCAACAGATGCTGGAGGATGTACATGAGAAGCGCGACCACCTCACTACATGGATTTGCCTGTAAATCAAGAAGGCTCTATAAGTTCACTGGGAGACTGATGAGGAGTTCAGGCATTGGTGTCTCACAAACAGAGTTAACAGGACATCGACCAAATCGTCCAAGTATACTGGTGGCTCAGAGACCTTCATGAAGACTAAGGCCATGTTGGTATGTAGTTAAATTCTTTGATATATCATTAGTAGAACAAAGTCTTTCAGCAGCCTTCAGCAACCTTTTCTAATTTTGTTATTAGCTTACTTAAATTCTTTGAGATATCATTAGTAGGCATCCTAATATATTGTTTCAATGCAACATGTATAGTCGAAGTCGTTGGATCACGATGTGACATTGGCAGAGACCTTCAAGTACACCCACACTTTAAAGGAGAACAAAGAGAGATTTGCTTATCAGCGGTTGGCGGATCATTATGTGAGTAACATCTGATCTTGTGAAATAAAATTTTCAATTAATTGCACAACTATCGTCCTAATCATAATAACATGTGTTATACAGAAGTCCTACGCGTAGAGACTAGATGCCGCAACTCGACAAAATCTCAGTAAAGTGGGAAGGATGCCAGTAGCTCTGCTGCTTCAGTCGTCGATCCCGATGCGGTTTGGCACGAGACCACCTCAGTGCTGTACAAGAACCGAGTATACATGCTGAGGTCATTCTTTGTCAGCAGCCTCTGCATCTCTATGTTGAGTCTATCGTCCATTTCTACCACTAGTCAAGTCGTCGATCCCGAAGAAGACATTGATTTGAGGTTGTAGGTGTAGAAACTCACTGATCAGATTCTTCACGAATAGGATCAAGAGCTAACCGAGACTCGGAAGAGGTATTAGGAGATCCTTATACGTGTGACGGACACGGATGACCTCAGGCTATAGTGGAGGGATCAGCTGGAGCGAGTTCAGCAGATGGAGCAGCAGATGGCTGTGTACTAGGCTCAGATGTGTGTTGGTGGTAACGGCCTTGCTGGTGGCTGATGGGGCAGAAATTGGTGAATTAAAAATTATTAAAATATATACGTTGCAAGTATAGTTCTTAACTCACCATAAATCCACTTATCAATTTAGAAAGGTGTCACAAAAGTTAAAATTAAAATACTGGGAGTATGAATCCCAGGTCGTCTCCCAACGAGTTGCAGAAAAGTGTACTATTTTATTAATCAGATATTTTCAAAAAGGTTTGAGTTGAGTAAACAGGAAATAAAATTGGAGAATTTGAATAATGTAAATAATAGCATTGACTGGGAGTTGATTAGTTGGAAGACCCATTATTGTTGGATTACTCTCTAGATTAATTGATAATTAAAGGTTATCCTGTTTAGTTATCTCTTACTAGGTAAGGAAAAGTCAAACAAGTTGGAATGCTATGTCCGTTCACAAGTTGCAACCCACTTAATTAAAAGGGATTGGTATTAGTGATTAGAGGGCAATCCAACAATAAACCCAATTACAATCTTTCTTTTAAGCCTTCCAACTCAAGGGTTCCTTTCAATCAACTCCCCATCAAGTTAAGGAACTACTCACTCATTGTGAATGTAAAATTCATAACATATGAAAGGGAATTGAAGAAAGACATTGTAAATAAAAATCAAAATAATCAATTAAAAATAAAAATAATCCTTGTATTAAATAATCCTAAAAATATTCCGATGGTAAAATTAACAAAGCAAAGAACATGGAAGAGTAAAACCAAGTAAAGAAAACGAACTAGAATGACGAAATCTTGATGAGGTAATAACTCTTCTCAGTATCCCAATACAAAAAGTGGTAGAAAAATAAATCCTAAGAACTATCAATGTCTCCAGAGGAAAAACCTAGAGGAGGAGTAAAAACTAGATCTCCAAACTAAAACTGTGTAGAATGAATTGTTATCCCCGGTTTTTGCATGTTCTCTGGCTCTAGTCTGCTGTTTTGGGCCGAAAACTGGGTCAAAATAGGGCCCGGAATTGCCCCCAGCGAATTCTGCAGATTATGCAGATCGAACACGTCACGTGATCGCGTCATCCATGCGGACGCGTCATTCGCATTTTTTCCTTGCCACGCGTTCGCGTCATCCACGCCTCCGCGTCACTTGTGCTTTTCCATTCCACGCGGTCGCGTGAGCCACGCGGCCGCATCACTGCGATTTCTCCTCTTTCGCACGAACGCGTGAGCCATGCGGCCGCGTCACTTCTCGCTGGTTGTCTCCTCAATTTCTTGTGTTCCTTCCATTTTTTTCTAGCTTCCTTTCCACTCTCCAACTCATCTATGCCCTATAAAGCCTGAAACACTTAACACATAGATTACGGCATCGAATGGGATAAGGGAGAACTAAAATGCATAATTAAAAAGTCTCTAGGAAGCAGTTTTCAACCATATAATAATTTCAGGAAGGAAATATAAATGCATGCTAAATTAATGAATAAGTGGGTAAGGATCATGATAAAACTACACAATTAAACACAATATAAACCACAAAATAGTGGTTTATCAGTGGCAGCGGTGTTACTGGTGACAGTAGTGCTGCTGGTGGGACGCATACATCACCAGTTTCTCTGCCGCCTCAGTAGAACCACGAGAATGACGACAACAACGACTACTAGGATCTTTATTGATTACGACTTTGTTTTTCTGTTTTATTGTATTTATTTGATTTATTTGGCTTTTAATTTATTTAAACATTTGATATTTAATATTACATAAGTGGTTTCTATTTTTTATAATTTGACCATTAATTTTATGAAAAATAAATTTAAAAAAATTAAAATTAAAAAAATTATTTCACAACATTTTTTAAAAAATTGATATTACCGTCAGATTTACCAAGGGCGTAATCCGATAGCAATAGTGCAGAAAATAGAATATTGTGATGCCAACGTTACCGTTGATAAAATTTGCAGGTAACCAATTAGTTTTTTGGGCAGGTAATACGTCACAGAATCCGACGATAATTACCATCGGATGAAAAGATCCGACAGTAATTGATTACCGGTAAGGTTTATACCGTTGGATGTCTTCTAACAGTAAATCTGTTGGTAATTAATTTACCGTCAGATTTTATTCCGACAGTACTCAACGTTTATGTTGGGTAAAGAAATGAGAGAAATAAAAAAAAAGAGAGAGAGGGGAGGAATCTTTCATTTTAAAAAAAGGATTTAATTTTAATTAAAATAAAAAATGATATGTGATATATTTTAGTTATAAAATTAATAATATGAGTCAGTTTAGATTGACTTTTAAAAAAAATACTTACTTTTTTTCATCTTTTTAAAAAAGATCTTTTTTAACAGACAAATTATTTTACATTTGGATAGACTTTTTAAAAAAAAAATTCAAGTATTAAAAATATCTTTTGCTTCTACTTTTTTTAAAAGTAAGGTATTGTTAACTTTTAGAAAAAGCAAATAATTTATTTTTTTAATAAAAGTATTTTTTTTAAAGACATGGCTAAATAGGTTTTAATTTGAATAAAAATATTTTAAGAAAAGTACTTTTTTAATTCAAAAAAGTCAATTCAAACTAGCACATAATGGGTTTGTTTGGGTGTGCTTCTAAGAAAATATCTTTTTTTGAATATCTTTTTTTAAAAGATCTTTTAGAAAAGTAAAAATAATTTTATGTTTAGATATTTCATATAAAAAATTTTTTTATTTATCAATTATCTTCTTAAAAAAATATCCTTCTTTAAGGAAAAAATTCTTTTAAAAAAAAATATAAATTGTAACTTCTCAAAAAAATATTTTTTTAATACTTTTACTTTTATTACTAAAAATTTGTAAAACACACTAGAAAATAAAAAAATCTTTTTTATTAAAAAAATATTTTTTATCAAGATAATAACACTCAAATAAACCAATGTTCTGAAAACTGGTTTGAACTAGCCGGTCGAACCATGAACCAGACCGAAAAGCGGATCGGTCAATCATCAAAACCGCGAAATTAAAAAACCGAAATTGAATCGGCGAACCGGCCGGTAACCGGTCAGTCGAACCGAACCGTGACCCGGCCGATTTTTAAGTTAGCAACAAAACGCTACCGTTTTTGAGTTTTTTCCCTCTGAATCCCTAAATCACGAAAATTCTGAGACTGAGATCCCTAATTGGTAATTGCCTTTGCTACTCTCTCTGCTTCAGTGGTTCCCATTATTGATTCTTCAAGCAGGCTTGCTTCACTGAGGTTACTGTCGTCACCGCGTCACACGGATCGAGGGCTCGCCGTCGAGCCACCGCCGTCGCGCCACCGCAAAGCCGTTGAGAACTGAGAAGTGAGAACGCCTCACTCTCACACGGGTCGAGTCACCGCCGCCGAGCCATCACAGCAGCCGTGGAGAATTGTGAAGGTGCCTTGGTTGTCTCCCACCGCCTCACTCTCACTCTCCCTGTTGCATGTTCTGCCTTGAAGGTGCCTTCGCTATCTCAGTGTCTCCCACTCTCCCTGTTTTATTTTTGTTTGAACTGTGTAGTGTGATTACTCAAACTGATTGGAGGTATTTTACTTTGAATTGAAACTGAGCTGTGATTCAAGATGATGAACACCATAACTGTGAACTTTGAAATTCTGTCTCCCTGTTTAATTTTTCTTTGAACTGTGTAGTGTAAAACTATGAACTGATTCAAGATTCAACATGAAACTGAACTGTGATTCTCCCTGTACTGTGATTATTGACTAGTGAGTGATTAGTGATTACTGAAACTGAACTATGATTCAACATGATGAACTGTAAACTTTGGTTAATAATTGTTGTTTACTGATTAGTGATTAACTGATTACTTAAACATGAACTGATTTTGGTTTGTTTACTAAACTGGATTTTATTATTTGTTGGATAATTGTGAATAATTTTAAATAATTTTAGATGTTGTTTGTTATGAACTTGAGAGTTGAGATTATTGGGTTAGATTGTTGGTAATGTTTAGGTATGGCTGAAAGTATCAATCAATAACCACCTAGGAATAATAATGCTGAAACTAATTCTGCTTCGAATGAATATTCTCTTCCTCCCGTGACTAACGAAAGTCAGTCACAAACTTCTAATGTTCGGGGGAAAACTGATCCTGCTTGGAGATATGTTGCTTTACAAAATATAAATGGAAACCCGCATTACCAATGCTTATTTTGTCTGAGTAATTTTGAGGGCGGGGGAATTAATAGAATGAAAAAGCATTTGGCGAAGATAGGTGGAGACATTAAGAAGTGTTCTAAGTGATATTGTGTATATTACATATAATTTGCGTCTTAAATCCAGGTAATATATATTTCATCATTTCATTTCATATCATTAGATTTTGTATATATAGTTAATATACTAGGCTTATCATATATTGTATTTAATTTGTTAGGAAGGAAAGAAAAAAAGAAACCAAAAGTTGCAATATGATCCAATCGATATTGAAAGTATTGATAAGGTTGATTTTTGGGTGACGGAAGAGGTTGTTAAAAAAGAGCCTGATCTTCCAAGTAATATTGAAGAATTGCTTGGTGAGTATTATAGTTTATTGATCAGACAATAAATTACAATAGCTTTG
Organism: Arachis duranensis; assembly: GCF_000817695.3. Taxonomy (NCBI): domain Eukaryota; kingdom Viridiplantae; phylum Streptophyta; class Magnoliopsida; order Fabales; family Fabaceae; genus Arachis; species Arachis duranensis. The sequence continues at coordinate 104,781,849 of NC_029774.3, read as the reverse complement.
ATCCTTAATTTATTGATAATGTGTTATATTTTTTTAGATGAGATTGATGCTGATTTAGATCAAGGTAGTGGTAGTGGTAGTAGTAGTACATTTTATGCTGCACCACTTGCTTTTTCTGGTCCAAGTAGTGGAAATGAAGGTGATGATATCAATGACGCAAATCTGCAACAAGTTATGGAGGATTTTGATGATTGATGAAAAAAATTGGATCATTTTGATGTTGCTATGTTACGTTTGATTGGTTGTTTTATTTTTTGACTTTTGAATTTGTATTTGAATGAGATTATAATATTTTGATTTATGTGGTACTTTTAATTTGAATGATATTTTAAAGTTTAGATTAGACTATAATTATATTTTCATGTGCTTATTTATATTTTATTTATTATTTTATTATAGAACGGTTATTTCAGTTAATTATTCTACAATTCTCCCTTCATTAATAATGTATCTTTAAATTACTTTTGATTTCAATATCCTTAATAAATGCATTTAGTGAAAGTAATATATAAAAATATAAAAATATTATATGCCTTATCTACTTCTCATAATTGATTCATTATTAAGAGGAACAATTTATTCTATTATATAAAAATCGAATTTCTACCCTTAATGATGGAGCTGACGTGGCATATTTTTAAAAATGTTTTTCGATTTATTTTTTTAATTCAGTAAACCAAATCAATTATAACTAATTAATGATATCAATTAATTAATTTGATTATACATTCAAATCTCACAATTTATTATCATTTATATAAACTGATTAATTATTTGATTTGATTTTATTGGAGTAAATATCAAATTATTTCAGTAAATAATAAATATGATAACAAAATACATTAATTAATTTAATTAGTTTATTTTTTTAATGTCATCTATTTATACGAGATCATAACGTATTTTTTACTCATTTGTTCTCTTTTCTCTCTTTCTCTCTCTCTCTTGTGTTTAGGATACAATTTTTGTGATTTATTTAATTTATTTCTTTTATCTTTACTTATACATTTTATTTTTTTATATTTTTTAAATATTTTTATCTATTTTAGTTGCTCATTATTAGGTGGCTAGATGCATATTTTTTTCCTTCTATCTTTTGATTAACAAAAGAGATATGTCTTTTTTACGGTGTTTTATAATAAAATGTATTATAATTTTAGGTTATTTCATAATTAACAATAATGTTTGATTATTTCTTTAAAAATAAATTACATTGTGATTTTAGGTTATTTCACAATACATAATTAATATTCATAATACTAAATTGCTCTAAATTTTCTATTTTCAATGGTTAGTAGTTAATTTCAAATTGAATAGATTATGTTAAATTGTTGAATAGTCCAAGTATAATTAAGGTAGTTAATTTAGTTTATTTGTTTATTAATATATTTGATCGAAAGCATAAATGATATATAAGACAAGAAAATAATTAGAAAAATAAAATGTTAGTAATTACTTAAAATAAATAAAAAATAAGTTATAAGATATTACTTTATTTAAATTATTAATAATTAGAAGAATAGAAGGTCAGGTAATTATTTTAAATAGACATTAAATTTAATTTTATGGTATTAATTTATTTGAATTAATAAAATTTTATAATTTTGAGATTTATATCTATTCAATTTATGTATTTTATTTTATTTTACTTTAACAGAAAATTAAAACGTGTCTTTTTAATTTTTTTTAGAAAATATAGTGAAATGAGTTATATCAATTATAATTAATTATCTATAATTAAACTAATTGATCATGTTAACTTATGAGATAAATAACACATAATAAATAGTGTGAAATTAATTATAATAAGTTAAAAATTAATAAAAAAAATTAAAAAAGACTTTTTTATTGTCTTTTGATAGCTACACATTTTTATTCATTCACTTTTTCTTTTTCTCTTCTTTTCATATTTATTTCTTTTAATTTATTTAACTAAATCAAGTATACTAATTATTTGTATTAATTAATTAAGTTATTATTTTTTAAAATGTGTTTGATTCATTCAACTGTGTTAATTATAACTAATTAATTATATTTAATTTGATTTTATTAGAATAAATAATATTCTATCATTTAATATTTTATTTGATTCATTAAATTACATCAATCATAACTAATCAAATATTTAATTTAATTAGAATATATATTAAATTATTTAAAATTTTGTTTGATTAATTAAACCACATAAATATTAAATGATTTAATAAATAATATATAAGGCAATGAAATAAATGAATTCATTTAATGTTTAATTACTCTGTTGGTCCATATAGTTTCGCAAAATTTTTAATTAGGTCCTGTACTTTTTTTTTCTTTTTAATTGAGTCCTTGCGTCAAATTTTTTTTCAATTGGGTCTCTACATTTTTTTTCTTTTATTTGGGTCCTTGCACCAATTTTTTTTAGTTAGGTCTTTAAAAAATTAAGCTAATTATTGCCAAGAGGGACCTAATTAAAAAAAAATTGGTGCAAGGACCCAATTAAAAGAAAAAAAAGTATAGGGACCTAATTGAAAATTTTGCGAAACTATAGAGACCAATAGAATAATTAAACCTTCATTTAATTTAATTTATTATCTTATTATTTTATATATATAAAATAAAGGTTTAATTATTCTATTGATCCCTATAGTTTCACAAAATTTTTAATTAGTTTTCTATACTTTTTTTCCATTTAATTGAGTCCTTGCACCAAATTTTTTATAATTCGGTCCCTATACTTTTTTTTCTTTTATTTGGGTTTCTGCACCAATTTTTTTTTAATTGGGTCCCTATACAATTAAACCAATTACTACCAAAAAGAACCTAATTGAAAAAAAATTTGGTGCAAGGACCAAATTAAAAGGAAAAAAAGTATAGGGACCTAATTGAAAATTTCGCGAAACTATTGAGACCAACAGAGAAATTAAACCTAAAATAAAATGAGTATTAATTAATTGATACTTAAATAAAATGAGTATTAATTATTGAGAAGGTAACAAGTTTATACTACGTATTAATTAATTGATATTTAAATAAACTATTTAAACTGGTCACATATTTTTTAATTGTTCTCTGATTAGTATAGTCCAGTAAATAAAACAGGTATTAATTATTGTAGTGAATGAATATTTATTATTTTTAAATAAATTCATTAAATTTATTTAAAAACATCGAATGATTTCAATTCTATATGCTACGATTTTATTTTGTTATTAATGTATATATACTCCTATATTATATATTTTATGATTCCTATATTCTCATATAATATTTTTAAAATTTTTTATTTTAATTTATTATTGTTGGTCATCAGAATTTATTATTTATAGTCATCAATTCAATTTCTTTAATTTAATAATTCAACAATACATTTTAATTATATATAATTAGAATGTGCTTTTTATCCTTTTTTCTTTCTATTTTGTGCTTCCGATGTAATGTTTGTAATTTTTTATTTTTGTTTTTTCTATCTTAATTTTGTTAAATTTTTTTATTTAAAGATAATTTAAATTTTTTATAATATTTTTATAAAAGTTGATTAATAGATTCTTTTTCAAAAAAATTTTCTTGAAGTTTATGTAATGAGATCGTATTTTAATTTTTTTCTTTTATCTTTTATATTCATTGATTATATCAATCTTCTATTACAATATATTTTTTATTTATTCCACACATTATTTGTTTTACCTTTTTTATTTCTTTTAATTGTTCTCTTTATTTTATTTTCAATTTTTTATTTTATTTTGATTCCTCGTATATAAATTTATTATAATTCATCACATGCATATTCTTTTTTAATTTAAGTGATTCATTTAGTGTTTATCCACTAATTTTTGATTAATATTATTATATATATAAAAAATGTGATATTAATGTGATCGATAATATAACAATGTGATATTTTTGAATTTAATGTGATATTAGCTATTATTATATATATGAAAAATATGACTCATTTAGTGTTTAATCACTTATTTTCGATTAATATTATTATAACAAGGATACATGTGACTTTCTGAGAATGATATAGCTTGAACTTTAGTTATCTATGAATTTACTAAGTGGCTAAAATAGTTTTAGGTCATGAACCAACAAATACTAGCAATTGGAATGATAAAAAAAGACCATCCAAATGAATATTCGCCAAATTACTTGCAATTTGGAACTAAATGGGGATCTGTAAAATTTTTACGGGTGGAGACCTGTCCACGTAAAATAGACTGGGATGGGACATAGGTACCCTCTTCAAGGGACCCGTTAAATCCACGCAAATATAAAATTACTGATTTATCCTTTTATATATATATATATATATAGATTAGTTATTATGTGCAAATTTTCATCACAAACCTTCTCCAGTGGATACACTGTTTTTGAGCAAACCGAACATTTGTCCAAGGTTCCACTGAACATGGAAGAGAGTCTACTTGGGGTCCTGTTCTGAAATTATCATTATATTTCCATCTTAGAAACAAGAATAATTGAACAATCAAATAATATAATAATAAAAAATTGGTATATATATTGAACTGATTATTTTTTTATTATTATTATTATTATTATTATTATTATTATTATTATATTATAGGTTTTTTGTTAATTTTTTAAAAAAATTTCAAAGAATATCCATAGATAATCGTGGGTATCTGCATTCGCTAAGGGGATAATTAAATAGGGGGATTTGCAATGAAGATGGAGAGCAGATGGGGGATTTTTTTTTTAAACGGAAGTGAAGGACGGGAAAAAGGGTCCGCCGTGCCCACACGAGTATCTATTACTATCTTAATGAAAAAGTGAATAATAATAATCACTCACATAATTAAAATAGATCATCCTAATATATACATGACACTACATATATCAAAGGCTATTATATGTGATAAATTATTTTTTTATTTTTTTAAAAATAATTTATATGTAAATCAACTAATCTTTATAACATACGATCTATTGCATAATTTTTCTCCTCTTAATATGGATAAATTGATGAATTTAATATACAAAATATAATTTATATTATTTAACATACGAAATAAGTAACTTAAACTATTATCTAAGACAATAAATATAATAGTACAAATACCTACATATTTATTAGTATTAAAAAATATACAAATAATATAAACATGATTTTTTTGGTAGCAAAGTAATAATAAAGGTTATTAATTAAATTAATTACATAATAAAAAAGTATGAATAATTTTTTAAATAATAACAAAAAATAATATCACTGTTTTTACATACTACAAAGTTTATAAAAAAAAGTTTAGACAATAAATCAATTCTCAATAAATTATACATAAATTCTGTTAAAAAAATTAACTTTTATGTTAGATATTATTATTTGTGTACTAATATATATATGTATTATCGATTATTAAGTTATAATTAATTTTTAACTCAATTTTTGGTAATTGAAATTTAAATGATTGAAATTATTAAATGTTGAATATTTTGTATCTAACTAATTTTGTTTTTGTTATTAAAATTTTAAAAAAGATGAGTTGTTAATGAATTATGAATTTAAATTTGTGTAAAAAAATATTTTGAATTTTTTTCACTAACCAAAATTAATTTTGACATAAAAATTTATTTTGTACATCATATTATAAGATAGTGCAGTCATTCGTTTTTTTTAATGGCAATTATTGCCAAATAAAATGATATAAAAATAGATAAAAATATATATACTAATCTAGGAATAATAATTTATTTTTCAATAGAATAAATTATATATTGAATAACAAAAGTTATTATAGTTTTTTTTTTACACAAACTAATACTCAACGATGGTATTTTGGCAATATTACCAAGAAACATTAATCAATCTAATAGTTTTTTTAATGACATAAGTTTATAAGTTTAGAAGATTGAAAATTATGTCATAAAATATAAAATTTTAATGTCATATTGTTTGACTTTCTGAATGAATATGATACCAATAAATAAAACTGCCACTGTTAAATTTTAACAAAGATAAATCTTTATAAGTATTGCTATCACCAATGAAAATTGTTCTACTTTCAAGACAAATACTATTTTCTTTCACTGTATTTTCTAACTCGGCAGGTCGAGAACTAATCCTCCACAGAATGAAGCTCCATTTATTAAGGGTGTGTCGCTAGCAAATGAATTGTTACATACACAACACGAAATTCAAAACTCTAATACTTACTTAGATAGACGAGTGAAATGACCACTCAACCAATTCAAATCAGTTAAGACAAATACTAATTATTTTTAATATTTTTAACATTAAAAATAATTAAACTTTGATTTTAATTATAACTTTATAAAATATTTATAATAATAATTATTATATATATATTTTGTTTAATCTATTTTAATAAAAATTTATATATTTTTATTAATTATCCCATACAGTGTACGAGAACATACACTAGTTTTTTTTAGTTTTCTAGTATAGCTTTTAATTTGATAAATTAATGAGTAATGTACCATAGATTTAAGTTCCATTTTCAGATACACAAATATAAATACTTGATTAAGTGGTTTAATGCAATTCTGTTAAGATACTAATTACAATTGGTTAGAGTCTACATCAATACAATATATTCAAAGTAAAAAATAAAATTGTCAGCTGCATCTACATCTTGATATTAATATTTTTCAATAATTAACATGTATCTTTTTATTTTATAAAAAAAAGAAAAATAAATGTACAGTTTCTGTTTTCTTGCTAACACTGCACATGTTGCAGTTAAATACTCAAATGCAAATTAAATGATTGTTGATTTAAGAACCAAGCCAAGATCCGAGTATAAATAGGAGGGATGGAAAGCAGATAATGATACTGAACCTTTAATTTGAAGTTACGCATTTTCTGCTTCTATGTTGTTGTTACGTTAGTTATTGTTAGCATACCTCCATGGCTAACAACTTTCTGGCGTTAGCTTGCGTGTGCAACGATGGAGGCTCGAGTTCCGGCCACCTTTCGCCGCGACCACGCTACCCTTCTATGCCGAGGTACCCGAAGGGTGTCACGGCAGCAGAAGGGAGCAGCATGGACACTATGGCCATGGCAAAAGCCTATTTCTGCGTCACTGGAATGACTTGCTCCGCCTGTGCCGGCTCCGTCGAAAAGTCCATCAAACGTCTTCCGGGTATTCGTGAGGCTGTCGTAGATGTTCTTAACAACCGCGCTCAGGTCCTCTTCTACCCCACTTTCGTTAACGTAAGTACACCATTATTAAACCTTATTAGTTATTGCTAACCCTAGCTATCATATCTTACGTGATTGTGTATATATGTGAATTTCAAGGATTTTGCTTCCATTGATTATTGTACTATGCAGAACTGAATGAACAATGGAGATTGTGATGCTCATACACGTTTGACAATTCTTTATCCGGTTTTGTGACTAATTAATCAATTATATGAACATGAAATTATCAAGTTTTACATCCAAAGTTTTAATTAGGTATTTCTTTATATATATAATAACAATTATTCTTCCCTTAGTCTTATTTTAGTATTGTCTTATCATACTATATTCTGATGGAAGTAATCCATTCCTACCACACAGTTGAACTCTAACAACATTGATGTTGATTTATGAAACCCTAAAAAAATGAATAGTACATCATTAATTATCTTTTATTTTTATATAGGATCATTCTAGTATATGATTATGCTATAATGAATACGGTGGTTATAATTTATTTTTTATATATTATTTTAAAAAGTACTTTATTTAATGATAATAAAAATATACTAAATTCCCACTTACATATTCAAAACATATATAGCATACATAAAGAGAAAAAGAGAGAGTAAATAATATTTTTGTGGGCCTCCCTTTTTTTTTCTTTTTTTTCTATTTAAAATATGTACTTATGTATGCTATGTTGTATAATTTGAATATGTACGTGAGTATCACCAAATTCAAAATTTCTTAACTAACTTATAAATCACTTGCTCAGTTGCTTGTCATCTCAGTTAATTATATTTTTATTATTTTTATAGATAGTTAATAAATAAAAGAGTGTAGTGCTTATTGATACATTGGTTAATATAATACAAAAAGTGAGTCAATCAAGCTTTTTTTCATAATTAACATTAAAACTCATAAAATTGGCAACTAGAGAATGGATCAAACTGTTTGAGCATGCGTGAACTTCTTTGCTGTTTTCTTACTGAATTTGAGCCTTTTTCTGTTTTTCTTTTTTTAATTTTAATATTTGGCTCACCCATAGTTTCAGACTTTCCGTTATCACTGTAGTAGTGGCATCATTAGTAGATGTGTTAATTTGCTTCTTCATTGATTGATATTCTTAGGAGGAGACCATTCGGGAGGCCATTGAAGATGCTGGTTTTGAAGCCACCTTAGACAGAGACGAATCCAATGAGAGAAATGTTCAGGTATGCCGGATGCGCATCAAAGGGATGACTTGCACCTCTTGTTCCTCCACCGTTGAATCTGCTCTTCAAGCTATTCAAGGTGTGCTCAAGGCTCAGGTGGCTTTAGCGACCGAAGAAGCCGAAGTTCACTACGATCCGAACCTCCTTAGCTACAATCAAATCTTGGTGGCCATAGAAGACACTGGTTTTGAGGCCACACTCATCAGCACCGGTGAAGACATGAGCAAGATATACCTTCAAGTTGAAGGTGTAAGAACTGAGCGTTCCATGAGACTCATTGAAAACTCTCTTCAGGCACTCCCTGGAGTACAAGGCATAGAAATACACCCTGAGTTCAACAAAGTATCTCTTTCTTATAAACCGGATTTAACAGGGCCAAGGAATTTCATCAATGTCATTGAGGAAACCGGCTCGAGGCGTTTCAAGGCTAAAATATTCCCTGAAGAAGGAGGAAGAAGGAACACTCACAGAAAAGAAGAAATCAAGCAATACTATAGATCATTTCTATGGAGTTTACTGTTTACTATTCCTGTTTTTTTAACTTCTATGGTGCTTATGTATATCCCTGGAACTAAGCATGGACTGGATTCAAAGGTTGTCAATATGCTTACTGTGGGGGAGATCATAAGATGGGTTCTTTCCACACCAGTGCAGTTCATTATAGGCCGGAGATTTTACTCGGGCGCATACAAAGCGTTGCGCCACGGCTCTGCTAACATGGATGTTTTGATTGCCTTGGGAACAAATGCAGCATACTTCTATTCAGTATATTCTGTTCTTAGAGCTGCCACCTCTCACAGTTTCAAAGGAACTGATTTCTTTGAGACCAGCGCTATGCTTATTTCATTTATTCTGTTGGGAAAGTATCTTGAAGTTCTGGCCAAGGGGAAGACATCCAATGCAATTGCCAAGCTGATGAACTTGACTCCTGACACAGCAATCTTGTTGACACTTGACAGTGAAGGGAATGTTGTTGGTGAACAAGAGATTGATAGCCGGTTGATTCAAAAGAATGATGTGATTAAGATTATTCCTGGAGCAAAAGTAGCTTCAGATGGATTTGTCATATGGGGTCAGAGCCATGTGAATGAGAGCATGATCACAGGCGAGGCGCGTCCTGTTTCAAAGAGAAAGGGTGATACTGTTATTGGAGGGACGGTGAATGAGAATGGGGTGCTGCATATTAAAGCCACCAGGGTTGGCTCAGAGAGTGCTCTTTCTCAGATTGTTCGACTAGTTGAATCGGCTCAAATGGCCAAGGCTCCGGTGCAGAGGTTTGCTGACCGCATTTCCAAATACTTTGTGCCATTGGTAACCTATTCATGACATGAGTTCTTTAAACTGATTATTTTCTAGACAGATTTTTGGTTTATATAAAGGGGTATGTTTATGCAGGTCATTTTGATCTCGTTTTCAACTTGGCTTTCTTGGTTTCTAGCTGGAAGATTTCATGCTTACCCAGATTCTTGGATACCATCTTCAATGGACAGCTTTGAGCTTGCTTTGCAGTTTGGGATTTCAGTCATGGTCATAGCCTGCCCATGTGCCTTAGGATTAGCAACACCAACTGCTGTTATGGTTGGCACTGGAGTTGGTGCATCTCAAGGTGTGCTGATCAAAGGAGGACAGGCATTAGAAAGCGCTCACAAGGTCAGGGTTTCATATTAGAATACTCACTAGTTCTTTTTTTTTTTTTGTGTCACTACAATCATTTATATATAAATATCCGGATTTATGAACTATGACTTTTTGTTTTTGTAGGTGAACTGCATTGTTTTTGACAAGACAGGTACCCTTACTATTGGAAAGCCTGTGGTGGTAAATACAAAACTTTTGACAAATATGGTACTACAAGAATTCTATGAACTTGTGGCTGCTGCTGAGGTAGGCATTTTATTATTATGGTTATTCATGAATAAATGCTCATTACCTTATATGTCACTTGCCTATTTTAGGTGAATAGTGAGCATCCACTGGCTAAGGCCATAGTTGAGTATGCCAAGAAACTGAGAGATGAAGAGAACCCTGCTTGGCCAGAAGCAAGGGATTTTGTCTCCATTACTGGACATGGAGTGAAGGCCACTGTTCGGAACAAGGAAGTAATAGTGGGAAACAAGAACTTGATGGTTGAACACAATGTTGTAGTTCCTGCAGATGCCGAAGATATACTAGCAGAAGCTGAAGAGATGGCTCAAACTGGGATTTTAGTATCTATAAGTGGGGAAGTGGTTGGAGTTTTAGCAATATCTGATCCACTGAAACCCAGCGCACAAGAAGTCATTTCCATTCTCAGGTCCATGAAAATAAGGAGCATCATGGTGACTGGGGACAACTGGGGTACTGCAAATTCTATAGCAAAGGAAGTTGGAATTGAAACTGTTATTGCTGAGGCCAAACCAGAGCAAAAGGCAGAGAAAGTCAAGGACTTGCAGGTACATTGTTTTGGTAGAAAAAAGTTAAGCATTCATTTGCATTCACTTATTAAAGTGCTATTTCAAAAAGATATAGATATTATAGTTGTTTCGAAACATATTAAGTGGACTTTTATTTACTTTTTTTTTTATTTTTTAAAAGGCTTCTGGATGCATAGTGGCTATGGTGGGGGATGGTATAAATGACTCACCAGCACTTGTAGCAGCAGATGTAGGAGTGGCAATTGGTGCTGGCACTGATATTGCCATTGAGGCTGCTGATATTGTCTTGATGAAGAGCAACTTGGAGGATGTGATAACTGCCATTGACCTTTCTAGGAAAACATTTTGGCGTATCAGACTCAATTACATTTGGGCCTTGGGATATAATCTTCTTGGAATCCCAATTGCTGCTGGAGCTCTTTTCCCTTCTACAGGATTTCGGTTGCCACCATGGATTGCCGGGGCTGCTATGGCCGCCTCTTCAGTCAGCGTTGTTTGTTGTTCTCTACTATTGAAATATTACAGGAGACCCAAGAAGCTGGACAACCTTGAGATAAGGGGCATAAGCATTGAATGATGATAAAATATGAATCAATAGAATTTAGGGGATTTGCTTTAGCTATTGTGTGTTTACTTGAAGGAGTGGTTTGTTAAGTTGTTCTGAATTTCTGATCAATAAATTTGTATAGGAGTCACTTGTTAGACGACCATGAATCTGTAAATATGCTTGGATGATTCTGTTCTGCATGTAAAAAACTGTTTTTTGTGACGTTATAATAATGTACAAAACGAAAAGCCTTTACCAGTCCTGCTATTTTTTCTTATACTGTCTATCTGCTTTAAGATTTTCAGCAGACTCTTCAGTTAATTTTCTTTGCCAAACAGGTGCTGATCAACATATATTTGTATTCGTAGTATACAGTTCTCCACAAATCTGCTTCAGTAGGTACCACTCTATCCTGGCTTTGCATCCAAATTACACAAATCGAATCGAGGTGTTCATCAACCTTACAAGCACAAGTTACAAAATGTAACACTCAGCTATATGCTTGGATTAAAGATAAAAACAAGAGATGTGTTACCCATGTACAATCGCATCTCTTCTATTATTTCTGAGTCTTACACTTGCAAAATATGCTGCGGATACTCCATGTATAGTGGTGTCATATGATACCTTTATTATAAGGCATACAGGTATTCTGAAAGGAAAATCTAATTTATGTCACACTTCAGCAACAAAGATAAAGTCATCAGTTTCATATCTTTGAAGGTCCCCCCATCCTGTTGCTAGGATCAGTCCCCGTTTCAGCTGTCCTTGCCCGCTGCTGTTCCAATTTCTTTTTAACTCTGTAAAGGATATTATGTACTTCTTCAAAATGAGGATTCGTTGCAGTTCTTGTATTCTCAATCCACTGAAGAACTTTCTTGTAAGGAGATAATATTCGACTGCGATCCCTCTCATCCAAAACCTGTGATAATTCAGAGTTCAATTAGAGAATTAGATATCTTATAGATTCATGCTAAAAGATATCACACATATTACCAACCACCATTGTGGTTCAACCAAAGATTTCAAGACGACGAGTCAATTGATAGCATCCTTTACAATAAGAAATTTTAAGCTCACAAATTGGGAATATAGCTACCACACTTACAAGAGATATTTATCAGGTAATGAAGCATTAATGACAATAATAATGATCAAGTCATATCTAGTTACCTCAAGTTGCATAAGTTCACAAACCATGCTGAGATCAGCCACCGATGGTTGGGTGTTATCACACAGAAAGCCTCCATCATCTCCATTGAGCCAGAAATCCTCCAGTGCTTTCAGAGAAGATAATAAAACCTTTTCTGCTTCAATAGCTGCTTTTGGATTCAGTTGACGGCCAAGGGCAGGTGCTAGTGTAGTATGTATTACATAATTCACTGCAAAGTCATACAACAAATGATGAATAATAACCACATTCCTGGATTTTCTTCTAGTAATTTGTTTAACAATAGCTAACTAGCATACAAGTCTATAGAAAACAAAATCAACTGCTCATGGCTAGTCACATTACTTAAAGGAGTTCAAACATGTTTGGATTTGAATGTATCTACCTGCTCCATTTCGTAAATTAGAATGATGCCAATCCATAACTGAGTTAATTTTGGCTCTTCTAGACAGCTCAGTTGGATACCTGATGAATCAAAATGGAAGATGTTATAATTTATTAAGTTATTTATTCTAATCTCTGTCACCCTAATCTGTCCTTTCAATGAACATACAGAAATGAGGGAAATGAACCCAAAATCGTGTTTTACTAATGGACAATGTAACAGTTCAATTCTGAAATCTAAGAGTTCCCAAGTAATGAGTACTCTATAAAGATTAAAACAATAGCAGTTCATCAGGTCACAAGAAGCAGACAGATGAGATGGTTCTACTAACCAGTGGTCAGCAATTCCAGTAAAAGCAGAAGCAAGATATACTAGGATTGCATGGCTGCCAAAAGAAAACAAGATTAATTCCACCACTTACATAAGCATTGTAAAGAAACACAAATTCACGTATTTATAAAGTGAATTACATAAATTAGACTAACAAAACCAAAAAGTGAATAGAATGGAGAATACTTAAATAAAATACATGTCATGTTTCAGATTTAAATTAGGATATCCCAACATACATAAATAACCTTGACAACCCAGTGATAACCAACAGGTGCAATGGAGCACCGCCATAAGCATTAATATAAGAAAGGAGGGTTAAAAAAGCACGGTTTCTTATCAAGAATTACCTCTCGGAGAGCTTCAAGTTTCCATGAACAATAGCCGGAACTTTCTGCAGAGGGTTTACTTCTGCAAAGATATCAAACAACGCATTAAGTAGCAGTGTTACCTAGATTATTTCTTTATCAATAATAGGTTTATCATTGTAATTATTTTTTAGTGAGAGTACATAAAAAAAAAGTACATAGTATATAAGGTGTAATAACTCAACAAATATTTTCTAAGGGGGATTTTTCATTCTCTCCAATAATGAGAAGAACCTATCTCTCTCCCTCTCTTAATCCCTTCTGATTCATCAAACCATCAACATCACAGCTTGAACAGCTTAGGGCATGAGATTTTCTTCATGGTGCGGTGAGCGTGGAGAGCAACCAAGCTGTGAATCAAAAAAAAAGAGAAAAAGTTGTGAATTGAGATCAATCCAATTTTGCCATTCTCTTTCTATCCCTAATTTTTCTTTCGACATTTTCTTTCCCCCATTCTTACCTCTTCCTTCAAACTCATCCAATAGAGTTTGATGAGAGGCTATTTCGCAAGATTCTTTCTTGGTGAACATAGCTGTTCCGATCAACGAGTTGGAAGGAAGAAGATCTGAATCCCTATTACTCTGTGATTCATTGATTTCTCAAAATGGCAAACATGGCAAACAGATCCTCCCATTGCAGAGGTCGTGGAGCTACATTGGCTTGCTCTCATTGCAACAAGCAAGGCCACACAGAAGATGTATGCTATAAGAAGCATGGGTACTCCTCCCACTTCTACCAATGGCAGCAACATAACACCACCATCAATCACGTGATCACTGAGGGGCATGATGATATACTCAGTGACAAACAATTCCAGCTCAATTGTCTCCAAGAGAACATTGGAATATCAAGATCTGGATTCACTCCAAAGTAAAGATTTGCCTTGTTAGAGTTGATCAAAGACAAAAGTGTGCAGCAACAACCTCATAATGCAAATCAAATTTTGACTAATTCCATTCACACTTCCACTCCAGGTAAAACCATTGCATTACATTTTAATGCGAGAATTATGAGCATTATCACTCCAAAATCTGCACTATGGATCATTGATTCCGGTGCAACAGATCATGTGACTTTTGACTTAAAAGATTTTGCAAGTTTTCAAAATATTGATCCAATCAATGTGATATTGCCAAATGGAACCAAAACTGTTAGCACCATCATTGGCACAATCACATTCTCTAAAAATTTTTTTCTCAAAAATGTTTTATACATTCCTTCTTTTGATTTTAAATTGATATCTGTGTCAAAGTTAACCTCAAACTTACATT
>NC_029774.3:104754521-104764964 GCF_000817695.3 Arachis duranensis | reverse complement strand
ACTCCTTTACCTCACAAATACTAGACCCGATATCTCTTATGCTGTGGGACGTTTGAGCCAATTTTTGGACTGTGCAACAACTTCTCACCTACAGGCTGCTTTTCGTGTACTCCGATATTTAAAAGGCCGACCTGCAACTGGTCTCTTCTTCTCCTCTACTTCTAATCTGCATCTCACTGGATTTGCCGATGCTGACTGGGCTACCTGTGCCGATACTCGTCGCTCCATTTCCGGTTATTGCTTCATGCTTGGGAACTCGCTCATTAGCTGGAAGAGTAAAAAGCAAACCACAGTTGCCAAGTCCTCTGCAGAAGCTGAATATAGGTCTCTTGCTGTTGCCACTTGTGAAGCTAGTTGGTTATCTTTCTTAATGGATTTCATTGGCTTGCCGCTTCAAAAGTCTATCACTCTATTCTGTGACAACCAGTCAGCCATTCACATTGCCAATAATCCCATTTTTCATGAAAGAACTAAACACATTGAAGTGGACTGCCACATTGTTCGTGAAAAGCATTTGTCTGGTCTCATTCATCTTATGCCAGTTCGTTCAAAGGATCAACTTGCTGATTTTCTTACCAAAGCTCTGCCACCGGGTCCTTTTCTTGCCAATGTTTCCAAGCTAGGATTGTTAGATTTACACAATTCTAGCTTGCGGGAGGGTGTTACCTAGATTATTTCTTTATCAATAATAGGTTTACCATTGTAATTATTTTTTAGTGAGAGTACATAAAAAAAAAGTACATAGTATATAAGGTGTAATAACTCAACAAATATTTTCTAAGGGGGATTTTTCATTCTCTCCAATAATGAGAAGAACCTATCTCTCTCCCTCTCTTAATCCCTTCTGATTCATCAAACCATCAACATCACAACTTGAACAGCTTAGGGCATGAGATTTTCTTCAAGCAGAGCGGACAGCACCAACTATTGCAACCAAATCGTACAAGAAATATCTACCCGTAAAGTCAGGAGTGAGGTGGTGACCTTTGGAAATATCTACCTTAATCTCCTCGAAGTCAATTCCATTAACCCTTTACAAAGAAGGGAGTTGTGCACAATCAGAGACTGTTTGATTGTATTATTAAAGGATGTCATGAGTGACAGAGTTAGAGTGAGTAGTGTGTACCTGCAGAAGATGAGGACTGCACGAGAAGGCTGGGACATACGATCCGTATACATCTTCAGCTTCCCCATCTTCCTTTCCCTTTTGGCTTTTGAGTTTTGATCCTCTCTGCCTTGTTAATTTGGAACTGCTTCTATGTCTAAGTTGAGAACTTAGTTGCGTAATGTTGACTATCTTAAGCGGTAGCAGACACACGCAAACTCAAAAAGTCAAAAACACAACAGCTAGTGTTAGTATGCCTTCACACTAATGCACCGACAAGAATCCGGGACATGATATAACATGGCGAAGCAAATTTTAATTTTAAAATCTTAGTAGAAACGAAACACGTATATATATAAAATATAAAATATTTTTTTACATAAATCGTAATAATATTTTAATATTTTATTGATATTAAAATATAAATTAAAATTTTTAATTATTTAAATAAATTATTATTTATACTCATAAAAAATATAGACGCTAAGTCGTATCTATATAAGAATAAAAGGACAATTATAACCACAGAAGATAGTCTTCGTGTGTTAAAAGTACCCAGATATTGGTTATGCAATTAGTCTGTTAGGATACTTTTGGCACACATAAGCTATCTTCTATGATTATAATTGTCGTTTTATTCTTATATGGATACATTTGTCAGTGTCTATATGTTTCATGGATACAAATGGTAATTTATTCTTAATTATTTTTAATATCTTATTTTAACTATATCAAATATTTAAAATATTTTTTGTTTTAATAAATAATAATAATATATATTATATCTAAATTTATTTTAAGAATATATATTAAGAATAAGATTGGACACGTCGACATGTGATGGTATTTACGTGTGTCCAGACTTGTTCCGAAAAGAATTTTTTATTTTTTATTAAAACACGGTTGGACATAGCAAACACACCTGTCGAACGAGTGTCAGTGAGTGTCGTGTCCGAAATATATCCGACACATAAACACAGCGAAGTGTCTGTGCTTCATAGCCCTCACAGGTGTGTGTGTGTGTATATATATATATATATCCATTCGAAATAATCTATAGAATAT
Source organism: Arachis duranensis (assembly GCF_000817695.3). Lineage (NCBI taxonomy): Eukaryota > Viridiplantae > Streptophyta > Magnoliopsida > Fabales > Fabaceae > Arachis > Arachis duranensis. The sequence goes on along the minus strand of NC_029774.3, from coordinate 104,762,794 downwards.
ATTATAAAATTAGCAAGGTTAATTATGACTTTAAAGCATTAAGACAGTCCTCAAAAGAAGAAACGATAATTATGCATGCAAACCTAAAAAGATCTAATATACAAACCCCTAGAAGGTTAAGACATGAAGAATTAAACAGCAGAATGCCTGAAGAATGGGTAATACCTGATGGTATTGAAGAACCACATATACAGTACCTACTACATCTCAAATGGGTCTTGAGAGTCTTGATAGTAATGAGCTGGGTTGGACTGGACCTCTTCGTCTTCTCCAAGAGGTACGGTTTGTATTGCTTGTAGAGAGCTTTGGATATCTTCCTCTGAGGTTGCTGCCGCTAGGATTGCCATGATTTGTCGCTTCTGTGCTAAGAATTGAGTCTATTTTTTATAAGCTATTTGTTCATTGGTGGTGCTTGAGGCTGTTATTGGTGGACGCTTTTGTGATGTTGTTAACCATTGATCAATAGCTACTCTTCTTAGTAAATTTATATCATATTTGTTCCACCATTTTATTTTTATTACTCTTACTAAATATTGTATGCTTGGAGATTCTTCATATGCTGCTGAATCATATTCCCATGTCATAATCCAGCTTATTCTCATGGCTGCTATGAATGAAATGAATTTGTATTCTTGTAAAAATGATGACTTGCTTTTAAAATATTCATATGCCATACTGGCTTCTTTTGGGAAGAAAGCTTCCATTGGTCCAAAATTCTGGAACCATGCTTGGAACCATTTGGAAAATTGTAATGATATCCTCTTTCTAAACCAAATGAACCAGGAATGGGGACTTGGTGATAGAAATAACATATGATTCCAGGCTTCTTGGTAATCATAGTAGGTATAGTTTTGGGGTTCAAATTTTAGTGAGAAACTCTAAAACTGATATGGAGGTATTTCCCACTCTTGTAAAGATAATATTTTTATGATTTTTATCTTTGAATAAATAGGCTGTTTGGTGTTCGAATCCCTATAATGAGTTAATTCAATTGATCCGGTGTCTACTAATATGAATTCATAGAATTTTTGGGTTTTTTGTGGGTTAATAGGAATATAATGGAAAGTATTTGGGAAAATAGTCTTATATAGGGTTTTCCTATCTTTTTTGAACCACTCTTTTTCGATGATTAATATTTTTATAGGATTGGGTTTTTCATAGTAAGAAAATTATTCTTTCAGGGGTTGAGTATTATAGAGGTCAGATGGTTGTAATAATGTGAATTTATTATTGGTAGTAATTGAAGGGCTCTTAGAAGGTGATGACGATGATGGTGCGGCTTTTAGAACCTGTGACATTGTCATATATCTTAATGATAATTGTTTTGCTGGTACAACAGTAATAGGTAATTTCATTTTTTTTATTTGGTCAAAAGGTTGACCATAATCTTCACTGGAGGCTGCTTTTTATTCCATTCTTTTCTTGCAAAAATTCTCTAGTAAGAAAGTCAGGGAGTGAATTTAGTTCTCCTTTTATATGTTCAATAGTAAAATCAAAACATGATAAAATAGCTTGCCATCTTGCAAATATTTGTTTTGAAACCAAATTTTTGACATCATTTTCTAAAACATTTGGGGCTGCTTTACGATCAGTTCTTATTAAGAAGGTTTTATTAAATAAATCTTCTTGAAATTTTGAAACACAAAATACTATGGCAACTGTTTCTTTTTTGACTGTTGGGTAATTCTTTTGAGCTTGGTTCCAAATTCTTGAGTGATATTTTACTATTTGTTCTTTTGAGCTATTAGGAGGTATTTGTTTAAGAATTCTTCCATATCCTAATTATGATGCATATGTTTCTACAATTAATTTAGCCGATGGGTCTAGTATACTTATACAAGGTATTTCTTTTATTGCATTTTTTATTTTTATTATTATAGAAGTCATTTCTTTTGTCCATGGAAGTGTATTTTTTCTTAATCTCTTATAAAAAGGTTCGCATGTAACTCTGATTCCAGGTAAGAATTCTGCTACATAATTTAAACATCCCAAAAACCTTTGTAGTTATTTTTTATCAATTATTTCATTTGGAAATTTATCTGTAAATTTAATAGCTCTTTTAATAGGTACTATAGTTCCTTGATAAATTTCATATCCTAAAACCTTACTTTAGTTGTAAAAATTTTCATTTTCATTTCTGATAAAACTAATCCTTGTTCTTTTATAATATCCATAAATTTTTCTAGATGATATATATGCTGCTTTATTCCTTTTGAGTATACTAATACGTCATCAAGATATACTATAGTAAATTCTATATGCGGGTAAAATATATTATTCATTATTTCTTGGAATTCGCTTGGGGTATTTTTTAATCCTTGAGGCATTACATTCCATTCATAATGTCCAAAGGGTACTATAAAAGTTGTTTTATATCTATCTTCCTCTTTTACTGCGATTTGATAATATCCTGATTTTAAATCAAATTTTGAAAAGATATTTGCTTTATTTAATCTTTTAATTAGATCACTTTTATTTGATAAGGGATACCTAATCTATTTTAATACTTTGTTTAGAGGTTTATAATTAATAACTAATCTTGGAGCACCTCTTTCTATTTCAGATGCTTTCATCACATAGAAGCCTGTACAGCTCCAGGGTGATTTTGAAGGCCTTATTAGTTCCTTATCCAGATATTCTTGTATTTCTTTTTTACAATATTCTAGATACTCTTTGTTCATATGTATCAGTTTTGCCTTTATTGGTATATTTTTTTCATTAAACCCATCTTCATATGGTAAAGATATTTCATGTAATTTTCTATGCTGAAAAGTTGTGGGGTTTAGACTACATAATTCTTTCTTAATTTTTTCTTCAATTGCTTTTATTTTATCTTGTATTTCTGGAGTTTGTAATTATTCTTCTATTCTTTTATGTGTAACTTCCTGGTTTAAATAGTTAATTTGTCTTGTCTTTCTTTCTATAATATTAATTTGAAGTGGTAGGTGTTGTAAAATTTTCTCTTGGTTCAAACAATTAATTTGTTTTACTTCTGTTTCCATAACACTAACTTGTGTAGATAGGTGTTGTAACATATTGAGCTTATGTTGCTTTAGTCTAGTGAGAAATTCAAAATGAACAGGATGATTGGGGATTCGTGTACAAGTTATTCCGTCGATGTCGACATTAAAGGGATATAATAATAAAGTAAAAGGATTTCCTGATATAACTTGATTAGATATATTTCTTGTCAAAAAGAATGTAGTGGCAAATCATACTCTATTTTTACAAATTTTTGCTTTAGATAACTTATAGTCTATAGTCATTTTATCATTTTCTGCCATTAGGACTCTTTCTGTAGTTTTTTCATAATATTTTGTCGGTATTAATCCTTCTTGTATACAATTAACATCAGCTCCTGAATCTACCATAGCTATAAAATCAAATTTTTCTTCTTCTACTATTAAGGTTATCGTAGTGAACCACTTTTGGCTTACTAATAAAGTTAGTATATTTATGTAATTTTCTATACCCAGATTAATATAATTCTCGGAAATTGTTATGTTATTAATCTCCTCTATTTTTCTATCATTATTTTTCAAAGTTTGTTCTTGGATTTTTATTATATTTTCTCCTTCTATTCTTAGTAATCTATAGTCTATATTGATATTTTGTTGCTTTAATTCTGAAACTTTCCCTTTTAACTTTTTTATCTCTTCTTTAAGAGAATTAAGGGAAACTTCTTCTTGTGGGTTTTTAAAAAAATAGTAGAAATAAAAGAAATTTATAATCGTTTTAAAAACCCACAAGAAGAAGTTTCCCTTAATTCTCTTAAAGAAGAGATAAAAAGGTTAAAAAGGGAAGTTTCAGAATTAAAGCAACAAAATATCAATATGGACTATAGATTACTAAAAATAGAAGGAGAAAATATAATAAAAATCAAAGAACAAACTTTGAAAAATAATGATAGAAAAACAGAGAAGATTAGTAATATAACAATTTCAGAGAATTATATTAATCTGGGTACAGAAAATTACATAAATATACTAACTTTATTAGTAAGCCAAAAGTGGTTCACTACGATAACCTTAATAGTAGGAGAAGAAAAATTTGATTTTATAACTATGGTAGATTTAGGAGCTGATGTTAATTGTATACAAGAAGGATTAATACCGACAAATATTATGAAAAAACTACAGAAAGAGTCCTAATGGCAGAAAATGATAAAATAACTATAGACTATAAGTTATCTAAAGCAAAAATTTGTAAAAATAGAGTATGCTTTGCCACTACATTCTTTTTGGAAAGAAATATATCTCATCAAGTTATATTAGGAAATCCTTTTACTTTATTATTATATCCCTTTAATGTCGACATCGACGGAATAACTTGTACACGAATCCCCAATCATCCTGTTCATTTTGAATTTCTCACTAGACCAAAGCAACATGAGCTCAATATGTTACAACACCTATCTACACAAGTTAGTGTTATGAAAACAGAAGTAAAACAAATTAATTGTTTGAACTAAGAGAAAATTTTACAACACCTACCACTTCAAATTAATATTATAGAAAGAAAGACAAGACAAATTAACTATTTAAACCAGGAAGTTACACATAAAAGAATAGAAGAACAATTACAAACTCCAGAAATACAAGATAAAATAAAAGCAATTGAAGAAAAAATTAAGAAAGAATTATGTAGTCTAAACCCCATAGCTTTTCAGCATAAAAAATTACATGAAATATATTTACCATATGAAGATGGGTTTAATGAAAAAAATATACCAACAAAGGCAAAACTGATACATATGAACAAAGAGTATCTAGAATATTGTAAAAAAGAAATACAAGAATATCTGGATAAGGGACTAATAAGGCCTTCAAAATCACCCTGGAGTTGTACAGGCTTCTATGTGATAAAAGCATCTGAAATAGAAAGAGGTGCTCCAATATTAGTTATTAATTATAAACCTCTAAAAAAGACTGATACAGTTTTAGTCTTTGTCTTCTTACATAGAGGTCTCAGGTTTGAGTCCCACCGGTTGTAATCGATCGAAGATTCATAATGGATTAATCATTAGTTTGTCAAGTTAGAATATATTATGAAAAATTAAAAACAAAAGTTTAGATCCAAAAGAGAAAGCAAATAATAATTTAAAAAAAATCAGAATTTAGGCTCAACTACTTTTTTATGTTTAGCCGTACTTGTTTGAGTTGAACTCTTTGATAAAGTATAAAATAAGAGAATAAATCTCTATCTTATTTGATTTTGATAAATAAATTAAATTTATTTTAACAAAAAAATAACATATAAATACAAAAATAATATATTGACAATCAAATAAAACCCAATCAAATAAAATTTCTCATGCAAATTCTATTTCACTAAATATTTTTATTGTTGAATAAAATTTTACAATTATTTATATAAGTTAAAGAAAATAAAATTATGCAAATTAAAACAAATCCAAAGAATAATATAATAAATAGGTTATTTGAAAAAAATTATTAGAAAAACATAATATATGAATTATTTGAGATAATATATTTTCTAGGCTAGGGTCGCAATTTTTTCCGAGTTTAAACTCCTCCTAATTCAATAGTGTTGACCTCTTTTTTTCCTGAATTGCCTTTCAAACTGAGGCTCTCGTTGTAACATTTTTGAGCCAATTTTCGGTCCTTTTTACAGTAGCGATTCCTTTTGCTATTGGAAACTTCATGTAGAGGTGAGGAGTAGAAACGACAGCTGCAAGTCGGTTTAAGGTTATCCGACCTATCAGGGCATTGTAGGCCGAGTTTACGTCGACCACGATGTAGTCGATGCTTAGGGTCTTTAACCTGGTACCATTTTCGAAGGTGGTGTATAATGAAATGTAACCGAGAGGTCGAATTGGGGTATCTCCCAGTCCGAAAAAGCTGTCAGAGTATGCCTTTAGATCCTTTTCTTTCAACTCGAGCTTGTCAAAGGCGGGTTTAAATAAATTATCAGCCAAGCTACCTTGATCTATCAAGGTTCTGTGAAGGTTAGCGCTTTCTAGGATCATGGTTATTACCACTGGAGCATCATGCCCGGGCAATATGACCTGAGCATCTTCTTTTGTGAAAGAGATGGTGGGCAGATCGGTTAGTTGACTATCTTCCCCGACTTGATACACTTCATTGAGGTATTTTTTTCGTGAGGATTTTGATATTCCTCCTCCTGCAAACCCACCATTGATCATGTGTATGTGTAATTCTAGGGTATTAGTATATGAAATCGTGAGTTCACACTTCTCTCACAATTCCATGCAGCTGACCAGCAAGTGCACTGGGTCATCCAAGTAATACCTTATGTGAGTAAAGGTCGATCCCACGGAGACTGTCGGCTTGAAGCAAGCTATGGTCATCCTGTAAATCTCAATCAGGCGGATTCAAATGGTTATGGGGTTTGGATAATTAAAAGAATGAAATAGAACATAAAATATGATAGAAATACTTATGCAATTAATTGGTGGGAATTTCAGATAAGCGTATGAAGATGCTTTGTTTCCTCTGAGCCTCTGCTTTCCTATTGCCTTCATCCAATCATTCATACTCCTTTCCATGGCAAGCTGTATGTAGGTGGATCACCGTTATCAATGGCTACCATCCATCCTTTCAGTGAAAATGGTCCTCTACGGTTTCCTGCATAGCTAATCAACTGTCGGTTCTCGATCGTGTCAGAATAAGATCCATTGATCCTTTTACGCACTATCACTGCGCCCCATAGTCACGAGTTTGAAACTCGTCACAGTCATCCCATCCCAGATCCTACTCGAAATACCACAGACAAGGTTTATACTTTCTGTATCTTAAGAATGCTGCCAATTGATTCTAGCTTATACCACGAAGACTCTGATCGCATGGAATGGGAGTTCTATTGTCAGGAGAGGCAACCATGCATCGTGAACCAGTAGGCCAAGAGATACATACTCAAGCTCTCGCAAATAGAATGGAAGTGGTTGTCAGGCACACGTTTATAAGGGAGGATGATGATGAGTGTCACGGATCATCACATCCATCAGGTTGAAGTACGAGTGAATATCTTAGAACAAAAATAAGCATGAATTGAATAGAAGAACAATAGTACTTTGTATTAATTCATGAGGAATAGCAGAGCTCCACACCTTAATCTATGATGTGTAGAAACTCCACCGTTGAAAATACATAAGAACAAGGTCTAGGCAAATAGCATGAAACAAACAAAAAAGGGTTCAAAGACCTGATCCCAAGATCAAAGATGATCAAAAGATAAAAATACAATAGTAAAAGGTCCTATTTATAGTGAACTAGTAACCTAGTGTTTACAGAAATAAGTAAATGATGCAGAAATCCACTTTCGGGGTCCACTTGGTGTGTGCTTGGGCTGAGTATTGAAGCTTTCATGTGCATAGGCCTCTCTTGGAGTTAAACGCCAGCTTTGGTGCCAGTTTGGGCATTTAACTCCAGCTTTTATGCCAGTTCTGGCGTTCAACGCCAGAAAAGGGTCTCTGACCGGCATTTTTGACACCAATTTGGGCCATCAAATCTCAGGCAAAGTATGGACTATTATACATTGCTAGAAAGCTCAAGATGTCTACTTTCAAACACAATTGAGATCACACCAATTTGGATTCTGTAGCTTCAGAAAATCTATTTCGAGTGTAGGGAGTGATGAGCGGATAATTTATACGCTTTTTGGCATTGTTTTTAGGTAGTTTTTAGTAAGTTCAAGCTACTCTCAGGGATGTTTTCATTAGTTTTTATGATAAATTCACATTTTTGGACTTTACTATGAGTTTGTGTGTTTTTCTATGATTTCAGGTAATTTCTGGCTGAAATTGAGGGACTTGAGCAAAACTCTGAAAAAGGCTGACAAAAGGACTGCTGATGCTGTTGGAATCTGACCTCCCTGCACTCGAAATGGATTTTCTAGAGCTACAGAACTCCAAATGGCGCGCTCTCAACGGCGTTGGAAAGTAGACATCCAGAGCTTTCCAGCAATATATAATAGTCCATACTTTATTCGGAAATTGATGACGTAACTTGGCATTGAACGCCAAGTACATGCTGCTGTCTGGAGTTAAACGCCAGAAACACGTCATGATCCGGAGTTGAACGCCCAAAACACGTTATAACTTGGAGTTCAACTCCAAGAGAAGCCTCAGCTCGTGGATAGATCAAGCTCAGCCCAAGCATACACCAAGTGGGCCCCGGAAGTGGATTTATGCATCAATTACTTACTCATGTAAACCCTAGTAGCTAGTTTAGTATAAATAAGACTTTTTACTAGTGTATTAGTCATCTTTTGACCATTCGGTCTTTTGATCA
>NC_029774.3:104752470-104752752 GCF_000817695.3 Arachis duranensis | reverse complement strand
AACTCACTAACAATTAATGTGATTGATTCAAAAATTTGAAGTTTGTTACTTTCTTGTTAAGAAAGGTTCAATCTTTAAGTTTTAGAATCTTATCTTGTAGTTTCTTGTTAGTGAAGTAAGTAATTTCAAATTTTTTAATTAAATCTTTTTATCTTTTATCTTATCTTTTTCAAAAATTTTATCTTTTTCAAAATTTGATTTCAAAATATCTTATCTAACCTCTTATCTTCTTATCTTTTTCAAAATTTGATTTCAAATCTTTTTCAATCAACTAACTAACTT
>NC_029774.3:104752016-104752378 GCF_000817695.3 Arachis duranensis | reverse complement strand
TCCCTCTCTAATTTTCGAAAATACTTCTCTCTTTTTCAAAAATTTTTTTTGTTTTAAATTTTAATTTTAATTATATCTTATCTCTGATTTTCGAAAATCACTAACCACTTTTTCAAAATTATTTTCGAAATTTCCCATCTCTTTTCTTATTCTATCTAATTATTTATTTACTAACACTTCTCTTCACCCCTCTTCATCTAAAAATCCGAACCCATTCTTCTTCACTCTTATCCCCTTTCTTCTTTTACTAACATAAAGGAATCTCTATACTGTGACATAGAGGATTCCTCTTCTTTTCTTGTTTTCTTCTCTTTCATATGAGCAGGAACAGGGAAAAAGGCACTCTTGTTGAAATTGATCCT
>NC_029774.3:104750953-104751569 GCF_000817695.3 Arachis duranensis | reverse complement strand
AACCAATTCATGTACACTTCTGAGAGGAATTCCGTGAATAATGGGATACCTCAGAAGAATGGAGTTCTTGAAATTGATGCTTTGAATGCCATATTGGCTCAGAACAAAGTGTTGACTCAGCAAGTCAACATGATCTCTCAAAGTCTTGAATGGATGGCAAAATGCATCCAACAGTACTAAAGAGGCAGCTTCTGAAGAAGCTTATGATCCTGAGAACCCTGCAATAGCAGATGTTAATTACATGGGTGAACCTTATGGATACACCTATAACTCATCATGGAAAAATCATCCAAATTTCTCATGGAAGGATCAACAAAAGCCTCAACAAGGCTTTAACAATGGTGGACGCAATAGGCTGAGCAATAGCAAGCCCTTTCCATCATCTTCTCAGCAACAGACAGAGAATTTTGAACAAAACGCTTCTAATTTAGCCAATCTAGTCTCTGATCTGTCAAAGGCCACCTTCAGTTTCATGAGTGAAACAAGATCCTCCATCAGAAATCTGGAGGCACAAGTGGACCAGTTGAGTAAGAAAGTCATTGAAACTCCTCCCAGTATTCTTCCAAGCAATACAGAAGAGAATCCAAAAGGAGAGTGCAAGGCCATTGATGTAATT
>NC_029774.3:104741004-104741304 GCF_000817695.3 Arachis duranensis | reverse complement strand
TTGAAGGCCTTTACATCCCTGCTGATTTCATAATCTTAGACACTAGGAAGGAAGAGGATGAATGCATTATCCTTGGAAGACTTTTCCTAGCCACAGCAGGAGCTGTGATAGATGTCAACAGAGGTGAATTAGTCCTTCAATTGAATGGAGACTACCTTGTGTTTAAGGCACATGGCCATACCTCTGTGACAAAAGAGAGTAAGCATGAAGAGCTTCTCTCAATTCAGAGTCAAGAAGAGCCCCCACAGTCAAACTCTAAGTTTGGTGTTGGGAGGCCACAACCAAACTCTAAGTTTGGTA
>NC_029774.3:104731218-104731737 GCF_000817695.3 Arachis duranensis | reverse complement strand
GCCAGAAACAAGCAACATTCTGGCGCTGAACGCCAGGAATGTGCCTAGAGAAGAAAAGCTGGCGCTGAACGCCAGTAACAAGCATGAAACTGGCGTTCAACGCCAGAAACATGCTTTACATGGGCGTTGAACGCCCAGAATGTGCACCACTTGGCGTTTAAACGCCAGAATGGTGTGCAAAGGCATTTTACATGCCTATTTGGTGCAGGGATGGAATTCCTTGACACCTCAGGATCTGTGGACCCCACAGGATCACCTCAGGATTTGTGGACCCCACAGGATCCCCACCTAACATATTCCCACCTTACCTCCTAATCCTATTTTACTCTTCCCCATGTCACATCCCAAAACCCTTCACCAATCACCTCAATCCCTCTTCCCAATCACCCCCTTCACCACTCACATCCATCCACTCTTCCCCATAAACCCCACCTACCTTCAAAAATTCAAAAACATTTTCCCACCCATTCCCACCCTAAATGGCCGAAACTTCACTCTCCCCTTTCCCTATATATACCG
>NC_029774.3:104701646-104728237 GCF_000817695.3 Arachis duranensis | reverse complement strand
ATCATTCAGGGGGCTGGCCATTCGGCCATGCCTGAACCTTTCACTTATGTATTTTCAACGGTGGAGTTTCTACACACCATATATTAAGGGTGTGGAGCTCTGCTGTACCTCAAGTTTCAATACAATTATTATTACTTTCTATTCAATTCTCTTTTATTCTTATTCCAAGATATACGTTGTACAACACGTTGATGAATGTGATGATCCGTGACACTCATAATCATTCTCACCTATGAACGCGCGTGACTGATAACCACTTCCGTTCTACCTTAGGCCAGACGTATATCTCTTAGATTTTCCAACAGAATCTTCGTGGTATAAGCTAGATAGATGGCGGCATTCATGGGGATCCGGAAAGTCTAACCTTGTCTGTGGTATTCCGAGTAGGATCCCGGGAATCCGGAAGAAGGGTGATGCCTCCAGATGATTAGCCGTGCAGTGACAGCGCATAGGACCATTTTCCCGAGAGAATTAAAAGTAGCCATTGATGATGGTGATGCCCTACATATAGCTTGCCATGGAAAGAAGTAAGAAGGATTGGATGAAAGCAATAAGAAAGTAGAGATTCGAAAGGATTCTAGCATCTCCACACGCCTATCTGAAATTCCCACTATTGATTTACATAAGTATTTCTATCCCTTTTTATTTTCTATTTATTATTAATTTTCGAAAACCATAACCATTTAATCTGCCTAACTGAGATTTACAAGGTGACCATAGCTTGCTTCATACCAACAATCTCTGTGGGATCGACCCTTACTCACGTAAGGTATTACTTGGATGACCCAGTACACTTGCTGGTTAAGTTGAATGGAGTTGTGAGCTTCTCTAACAGTGCCTGGAACTCTTGTATCACAATTTCATCCACCAGGGAGGTCAGAATCCAACATCATCTTTAGTCCTTTCTCAGCCTCTAAATTAGATTTTTGCTCAGGTCCCTCAATTTCAGCCAGAAAATACCTGAAATCACAGAAAAACATACAAACTCATAGTAAAGTCCAGAAATGTAATTTTTGCATAAAAACTAATAAAAATATACTAAAAACTAAGTAAATCATGCTAAAAACTACCTAAAAACAATGCCAAAAAGCGTATAAATTATCCGCTCATCACAACACCAAACTTAAATTGTTGCTTGTCCCCAAGAAATTGAAAACAAAATAGAATAAAAAGAAGAGAATATACAATGAATCTCACAATATCAATGAAACTTAGTCCCAATTACATGAGCGGGACTAGTAGCTTTTTGCTTCTGAACAATTTTGGCATCTCACTTTATCCTTTGAAATTCAGAATGATTGACATCTATAGGAACTCAGAATTTAGATAGTGTTATTGATTCTCCTAGTTCAGTATTTTGATTCTTGAACACAGCTACTTTATGAGTCTTAGCCGTGACTCTAAGCACTTTGTTTTCCATTATTACCACCGGATACATAACTGCCACAGACACATAACTGGGTGAACCTTTTCAGATTGTGACTCAGCTTTGCTAAAGTCATAGAGCTATCCAGAGTTCTTAAGCACACTCTTTTGCTTTGGATCACGACTTTAACCAGTCAGTCTCAAGCTTTCCAGTTGGACCTTCATGACACAAGCACATGGTTAGGGACGGCTTGATTTAGCCGCTTAGGCCAGGATTTTATTCTCTTGGGCCCTCCTATCCATTAATGCTCAAAGCCTTGGATCCTTTTTACCCTTGCCTTTTGGTTTAAAGGGCTATTGGCTTTTTCTTTTTCTTTTTCTTTTTCTGCCTAATCAAGTCATTCAGTTCATTATTGAGCAAGGGGGTTCATCCTCCCAAGTCTCATTACCAAATAACTTGGCATTCAGCTTCATGATTGCTCCAAGGTACTTAGCAACTTGCTCTTCAGTAACATCTTCATCCTCTTCAGAGGAAGAATACTCATCAGAGCTCATGAATGGAAAAAGTAGGTTCAATGGAATCTCTATGGTCTCTGTATGAGCCTCAGATTTCCTTGGTTCCTCAAAGGGGAACTTCTTTTCATTCAGAGGACATCCCATGAGGTTTTCACTGGGAATCATATCCCGCTCACTCTCTCCAGGTTCAGCCATGTTAGTCATGGTTATGGCCTTGCATTCTCTCTTGGGATTTTCTTTTGTATTGCTTGGGAGAGTGCTAGGAGGAGTTTCAGTAACCTTTTTACTCAGCTGACCCACTTGTGCCTCTAAATTTCTAATGAAGGACCTTGTTACATTCATGAAACTTAGTGTGGTCTTAGATAGATCAGAGTCTAAGGTTATTAAGCCAGAACGATTCTACTCAGAGTTCTCTGTCTGTTGTTGAGAAGATGATGGGAAAGGTTTGCTATTGCCAAACCTATTTCTCCCACCATTATTGTTATTGAAGCCTTGTTGAGGTTTCTATTGATCCTTCCATGAGAAATTTAGGTGATTCCTCCATGAAGAGTTGTAGGTGTTTCTGGTGCACGAAATTGTGATCATCAACAATGGCACCAATAACTTGGAGTTCTCTAACGTGAATCACACTTTGTCACAACTTCGCACAACTAACCAGCAAGTGTACTGGGTCGTCCAAGTAATACCTTACGTGAGTAAGGGTCGATCCCACGGAGATTGTTGGTATGAAGCAAGCTATGGTCATCTTGTAAATCTCAGTCAGGCGGATTCCAATGGTTATAATGGTTTTCAAAAATATGAAAATAAATAAAGCATAAAATAAAGATAGAGATACTTATGTAAATCATTGGTGGGAATTTCAGATAAGTGTATGGAGATGCTTTGTTCCTTCTGAATCTCTGCTTTCCTACAGCTTTCATCCAATCATTCTTACTCCTTTCTATGGCAAGCTGTATGTAGGGCGTCACCGTTGTCAATGGCTACTTCCCATCCTCTCAGTGAAAATGGTCCAAATGCTCTGTCACAGCACGCCTAATCATCTGTTGGTTCTCGATCATGTTGGAATAGAATCCAGTGATTCTTTTGCGTCTGTTACTACGCCCAACAATCACGAGTTTGAAGCTCGTCACAGTCATTCAATCCCTGAATCCTACTCGGAATACCACAGACAAGGTTTAGACTTTCCGGATTCTCAAGAATGCTGCCAATGAATTCTAGCTTATACCACGAAGACTCTGATTAAGGAATCCAAGAGATACTCATTCAATCGAAAGTAGAACGGAGGTGGTTGTCAGGCACACGCTTATAGGTTGAGAATGGTGATGAGTGTCACGGATCATCACATTCATCAGGTTGAAGTGTGAATGAATATCTTAGAATAAGAATAAGCATGAATTGAATAGAAGAACAGTAGTAATTGCATTAATACTCAAAGTACAACATAGCTCCACACCTTAATCTATGGTGTGTAGAAACTCCACCGTTGAAAATACATAAGTGATAAAGGTCCAAGCATGGCCAAATGGCCAGCCCCCAAATGTGATCAATAGTCACCTAAGATGAACAATAGATTAAAACTGAGACAAAAGATCCCTAATACAATAGTAAAATATCCTATTTATACTAGACTAGTTACTAGGGTTTACAAAAATAAGTCTTAGTGCAGAAATCCACTTCCAGGGCCCACTTTGGTGTGTGCTTGGGCTGAGCTTGAGCTTTACACGTGCAGAGGCTTCTCTTGGAGTTAAACGCCAAGTTGTAACGTCTGTTTGGCATTTAACTCTGGTTTGTGACGTGTTTCTGGCGTTTTACCCCAGAATGCAACATGGAACTGGCGTTGAACGCCAGTTTGTGTCATCTAAACTCGAATAAAGTATGAATTATTATATATTTCTGGAAAGCCCTGGATTTCTACTTTCCAACGCAATTGAGAGCACACCATTTGGAGTTTTGTAGCTCCAGAAAATTTATTTCAAGTGCAGGGAGGTCAGAATCCAACAACATCAGCAGTCCTTTTTCAGCCTGAATCAGATTTTTGCTCAGGTCCCTCAATTTCAGCCAGAAAATACCTGAAATCACATAAAAATACACAAACTCATAGTAAAGTCCAGAAATGTGAATTTTGCTTAAAAAATAATAAAAACATCCCTAAAAGTAGCTAGATCTTACTAAAAACTACCTAAAAACAATGCCAAAAAGCGTATAAATTATCTGCTCATCATTTTTCATAGGGTTCTCCCATGTAATTCACCTCTTCCATTGCAAGATTCTCAGGGTCATAAGCTTCTCCTTCAGAGGAGGCTTCTTTAGCACTGCCAGATGCAGCTTTCAATCCAGTCAGATTCTGAGAAATTATATTGACTTGCTGAGTCAATATTTTGTTTTGAGCCAATATGGCATTCAGAGTATCAATCTCAAGAACTCCTTTCTTCTGAGTTGTCCTATTGTTCACAGGATTTCTTTCAGAGGTGTACATGAACTGGTTATTTGCAACCATTTCAATGAGTTCCTGGGCTTCTGCATGCGTTTTCTTCAGATGAATAGATCCGCCTGTAGAATGGTCCAATGACATCTTGGATAACTCAGACAGACCATCATAGAAGATACCTATGATGCTCCATTCTGAAAGCATGTCATAGGGACACCTTCTGATCAATTGCTTGTATCTTTCCCAAGCTTTATAGAGGGATTCACCTTCCTTCTGCTTAAAGGTTTGAACTTTCACTCTAAGCTTACTCATCTTTTGAGGTGGAAAGAATTTAGCTAAGAAGGCATTGACCAGCTTTTCCCAAGAGTTCAGGCTGTCTCTAGGTTGTGAATTCAACTATATACTAGCTCTGTCTCTTATAGCAAAAGGGAAGAGCATAAGTCTGTAAACCTCGGGATCAACTCCATTGGTCTTAACAGTGTCACAGATTTGCAAGGATTCAGCCAAGAACTGATGAGGATCTTCCAATGGAAGTCCATGAAACTTGCAATTCTATTGCATTAGAGAAACTAATTGAGGCTTAAGCTCAAAGTTGTTTGCTCCAATGGCAGGAATAGAGATGCTTCTCCCATAGAAGTCAGGAGTAGGTGCAGTAAACTCACCAAGCACCTTCCTTGCATTGTTGGCATTGTTGTTATTTTCGGCTGCCATGTCTTCTTCTTTTTCAAAAATTTCTGCCAGGTCCTCTCCAGAGAGTTGTGCTTTAGCTTCTCTTAACTTCCTCTTCAGAGTCTTTTCAGGTTCAGGATCAGCTTCAACAAGAATGCCTTTGTCCTTGTTCCTGCTCATATGAAAGAGAAGAGAACAGGAAAGTATGGAATCCTCTATGTCACAGTATAGAGATTCCTTGAGGTGCCAGAGGAAAATAGGAATAGAAGGATGAGGTAGATAAAGAAGAATTCGAACTTATAGAGAGAAAGGGGGTCCGAATTATCAAAGGAGGATAACTGTTAGTGATTAAATAGAAAGAGATGGGAGAGAGAAGAAATTTGAATATTAAAATTAAAATAATTAGTTAATTAAAAAGATTTTTGAAAAAGTGGTTAGTGATTTTCGAAAATTAGAGATAGAGAAAGGTAGTTAGGTGGTTTTGAAAAAGATGAGAAATAGTGAAAAGATTTGAAAATCAATTTTTGAAAAGATAAGAAGTTAGAAAAGATTTTTGAAATCAAAATTTGAAAAAAATGTGATTTGCAAAAGATATGATTGAAAAAGAATTAAAAAAAGATTTAATTTTTTTAAAATTGATGACTTGACTAACAAGAAATTAAAAGATATGATTCTAAAATTCAAATATTGAACCTTTCTTAACAAGAAAGTAACAAGCTTGAAATTTTTGAATCACAACATTAATTGTTAGTAAGGATTTTCGAAAATATTAAAAGAAAAATAGAAAAGATTTGATTTTGAAAAAGATGTGATTGATAAGAGAGGATACGAAAAAGATAAGATTTTGACAAATTAGTTTTAAAACCTGAAAAATTGAAAAAGATTTGAATTGAAAATAGAATTACCTCCTTGGTGCTATCCTGGCGTTAAACGCCCATAATGGCATCCATCCTGGCGTTTAACGCCCACTTGTCTACCTCCTTGGGCGTTAAACACCCAGCCAGGTACCCTAGCTGGTGTTTAAACGCCAGAATTTCTTCTTCAATGGGCGTTTTGAAATCCCAGCTTTTTCTCTGTGATTTCTCTGCTGTATGCTTTGAATCTTAAATTCTCTGTATTATTGACTTGAAAAGACATAATTTTGAAAATTTTTTGAATTTTTAATAAGGAGAAAGAAAAACAACAAAATGAAACTAATCATGAAAAATTAGAATCAAACAGATAATGCATGCAAGAACACTTTAAATGTCAAGATGAACACCAAGAACACTTTGAAGATCATGATGAACATCAAGAACATATTTTTGAAAAATATATTTTTTTAAGAAAAGAAAGACATGCAAGACACCAAACTTGGAAGTTATCATACTAGAGACACTAACAAATTGAGAATGCACATGAGAAACAACAAAAGACACAAAATAAGAGAATTTAAAGATCAGACAAAGAAGATCATCAAGAACAACTTGAGGATCAATGAAGAACACAATGCATATATTTTTGAAAAATGCAAGAAAAATAGAGACATGTAATTGACACCAAACTTAAAATTTGACTCTAGACTCAAACAAGAAACACAATTTTTTTTTGGTTTTTATGATTTTATTAATTTTTTTTGTGATTTTTCGAAAATATTTTTTTGAAAAAGGAAATAAGAAACTCAAAATTTTTAATAAGAATTTCAGGAATCATAAAATGTTAGTCTAAAGCTTCAGTCTAAAAAAGATTAGACATGGTTAACCAAGCTTCAGTAGGACATTACATACAACAGCCAAATTGATGGGAATCAACTAGCTCCTGTGATGATAAAAGCATCATCTGAAACTCTAGATTTCATTCTTAAAAATTCTGAAGAACAAAATAAAAAGAAAGATACCTAATCTAAGCAACAAGATGAACCGTCAGTTGTCCAAACTTGAACAATCCCCGGCAACGGCGCCAAAAACTTGGTACATGCAATCGTGAGTTCACACTTCTCTCACAACTCCGTGCAGCTAACCAGCAAGTGCACTGGGTCGTCCAAGTAATACCTTACGTGAGTAAGGGTCGATCCCACGGAGACTGTCGACTTGAAGCAAGCTATGGTCATCCTGTAAATCTCAGTCAGGCGGATTCAAATGGTTATGGGGTTTTGACAATTAAAAGAACGAAATAGAACATAAAATAGGATATAAATACTTATGCAATTCATTGGTGGGAATTTCAGATAAGCGTATGAAGATGCTTTGTTCCCTCTGAGCCTCTGCTTTCCTATTGCTTTCATCCAATCATTCATACTCCTTTCCATGGCAAGCTGTATGTAGGTGGATCACCATTGTCAATGGCTACCATCCATCCTCTTAGTGAAAATGGTCCTCTACAGTTTCCCGCATGGCTAATCAACTGTCGGTTCTCGATCGTGTCGGAATAAGATCCATTATTCCTTTTGTGCACTATCATTGCGCCCCACAGTCACGAGTTTGAAGCTCGTCACAGTCATCCCATCCCAGATCCTACTCGAAATACCACAGACAAGGTTTAGACTTTCTGGATCTCAAGATTGCTGCCAATTGCTTCTAGCTTATACCACGAAGACTATGATCACATAAAATGGAAGCTCTGTTGTTAGGAGAGGCAACCATGCATCGTGAACCAGTAGGCCAAGAGATACACACTCAAGCTCTTGCAAATAGAATGGAAGTGGTTGTCAGGCACGCGTTCATAAGGGAAGATGATGATGAGTGTCACGGATCATCACATCCATCAGGTTGAAGTACGGGTGAATATCTTAGAACAAGAATAAGCGTGAATTGAATAGAAGAACAATAGTACTTTACATTAATTCATGAGGAACAGCAGAGCTCCACACCTTAATCTATGATGTGTAGAAACTCCACCGTTGAAAATATATAAGAACAAGGTCTAGGCATGGCCATTCAGCCATGCCTCCCAAATAGCATGAAACAAACGAAAAAGGGTTCAAAGTCCTGATCCCAAGATCAAAGATGATCAAAAGATGAAAATACAATAGTAAAAGGTCCTATTTATAGTGAACTGGTAACCTAGGATTTACAGAAATAAGTAAATGATGCAGAAATCCACTTCCGGAGTTCACTTGGTGTGTGCTTGGGCTGATCATTGAAGCTTTCATGTGCATAGGCTTCTCTTGGAGTTAAACGCCAGCTCTGGTGCCAGTTTGGGCGTTTAACTCCAGCTTTTATGCCAGTTCTGGCGTTTAACGCCAGAAAAGGGTCTCTGACTGGATTTTTGACGCCAATTTGGGCCATCAAATCTGGGGAAAAGTATAAACTATTATACATTGATGGAAAGCCCAAGATGTCTACTTTCCAACGCAATTGAGAGCGCGCCAATTGGTTATCTGTAGCTCTAGAAAATCTATTTCGAGTGCAGGGAGGTCAGAATCCAACAGCATCTTCAGTCCTTTCTCAGCCTCTAAATTAGTTTTTGCTCAAGTCCCTCAATTTCAGCCAGAAAATACCTAAAATCACAGAAAAACACACAAACTCATAGTAAAGTCAAGAAATGTGATTTTTTCATAAAAACTAATAAAAATATACTAAAACCTAACTAAATCATGCTAAAAACTACCTAAAAACATTGCCAAAAAACGTATAAATTATCCGCTCATCAGGTGTTAGGAGGGCATTCAGGCCGTCCTCCTTCTTCATCCCATCTTTTCTTCCTTAGGTCGTCCGTCTTGTCAGCTAGGTATCTGTCAAGTCGGCCTTCTCTAGCCAACTTTTAGATGACATTCTTTAAGTTATAGCATTCATTAGTAGAATGCCCGTACAGCTTGTGGTATTCACAATATTCAGTCTGAGTTCCAGCTTTCTTATGCTTAATCGGATGACGAGGTGGGAGTTTCTCCGTGTAGCATATCTCACGGTAAATGTCCACCAGGGAAACCCTTAGAGGGGTGCAGTTATGGTACTTTTGGGGCTTCTCTACATTTTGTTCTTCTTTTTTCTTAGGTTCTTTTTTTCGTCCCGAGCTTGGTAGTAAGGCAAGTTTGTTTGCGGGAGAGGTTCTCTAAGTCAGAAATTTTCTTCCATATTGATGTATTTCTTTGCCCTTTCTTGGACGTCATTCAAAGAAGTCGGGTGTCATTTAGATATTGACTGGGAGAATGGTCCTTCTTTGAGGCCATTGACCAAACCCATAATCACAGCTTCGGTTGGTGGATTCTAGATTTTCAAATATGCTTTATTGAACCTTTCCATATAGTTGTAGAGGGTTTTCCCGATTTCTTGCTATACTCTTAACAAAATCGGAACATGCTTTGTTTTGTCCTTCCGGATGAAAAATCTTGTCAGGAATTTTTTGACCAAGTCGTCGAAGTAGGTTATCGACCTGGGTGGCAGGTTACCAAACCACTTTATGACTGCTTTGGTCAAAGTAGTTGGGAAGGCATTGCAATGGGTGGCGTCAGAGGCATCGGTGATAAACCCCAATCTTGTGGTTTATCTTGTGGTTAATTTAGGAGATTTTATCACCCTTTTCCTACATTTATTCAATGAAATAGCATGATTTTTCAATTCTCCCTCAATTTGTGATTAAATGTGAAAACATGCTTTTTAGGCCCTTAAATTGGTGATTTTAACTCACTTTAATTCCATTTGATGCCTTGATGTGTTTGTTAGTAATTTCAGGTTTATAAGGCAAGTATTGGATGGAAGAGGTGAAGAAAAAAGCATACAAAGTGGAGAATGCATGAGAAAATAAGGATTGGGAGTGCATCAATGGACGCGCACGCGCACCAGGCGCGCGCGTGGAAGTGACGTTGCATGGCGACGCGTACGCGTACATGGCGCATATGCGTGGATAGGAAAATTTCCAGGCGACGCGTACGCACACATGACGCGTACGCGTCGGTTGCTGCACGTGACTCACTTAAAGGGAAAACGCGGGGTAATTTCTGAGCTGCCCATGCCCAATCCAACTCATTTTTGATGCTATTTCATGCAGAATTCAAGCTTGGACAAAGGGGGAGCAATTGTTTGGAGTTTTTGCATCATGTAGCTTAGTTTCTAGAGAGAGAAGCTCCCTCTTCTCTCTAGATTTAGGGTTTCTAGGATTAATTGCATCATAGATCCATGTTTAATTCTTTGCTTTCATCTTGTTTCTTCTACATTTTTATGCCCTAGTGATATAACTCTCTTGCTCTCTCTTGTTTCCCTTTTTGCTCTCTTTTGTGATGATGAACTCTTGATGGATTTGGATCCCCTTTTAATGCAATTTAATGTTTGATGTTCTTTTATTCTTGATTTGAGTTGTGAATTTACTTTCCTTGCAATTGGTAGTTGGTAGATTTTATATTTCCTTGCAATTTACCATGCTTTCCTTTTATGCCTTCCAAGTGTTTGACAAAATGATTGGTTGGATGTTAGAGTAGTCTTTTGAGCATTCTTGGCTTGAAAAGAGTAATTAGGCAATCTTGAGTCATGAAAACCCAACCTATGTTGGTGATCTAGAGTTGTTAGCTAATATTATTTCCATTGACGCTAATCTTTTGCTAATTCAATTAGTAAGTTGATTAGGACTTTTGGATTGAGATTAGCTAGTCTTATTAGACTTTCTTCGAGTATGAGGATAACATGATACCTTCCTCTATCGTTGGGATGACGTAATAAGATAAATTCTTGTTTATCATTGTGATATAATTGATTAGTCTTGTTTGACATTCTCCCTATGTGAAGATAACATGATACCTTCTTTTACTTGTTGGAGTTGACTAAATAGGATGAATTAATCATTGCATGACTAGGATAGAAAGCCTATATTTTCAATCTTTGCCATGAATGTCTCTTTTTATTACTTGCTTCCTTTAATTGCTAGTTTAATTTACTTTTGTTGCCCTTTACTTTCTTGCCCCTTTATCAATCAAACCCCTCTTGCACCTTCATAGCCAATAATTGACTACTTCATTACAATTCCTTGTGAGACGACCCGGAGTTTAAATACTTCGGTTAATTCTTATTTAGGATTTGTTACTTGTGACAACCAAATTTTTAATTAAGGATTGTTTGTTGGTTTAGAAAATATACTTGCAATGAGAATTATTTTGTGTGAAATTCTAGACCGACACGACAATTTTCCTAAATCAGTCGGCCAGGTACATTCTACTTTTGAAGTTACTGAGATGGTGGCTCGGTTCGGACATTCCGTCATAGAGATCGATGTCGGGCGATTTGAAGTTCTTAGGAACTTTAGCCTTCATGATCTCTTTTGTGAACGGATCTTCTCCTCTTAAGGGACTTTCATCATGCTCCGCCCGATTACTCCTCCTTTGTATATCAGCTTCTAGTTTTCGTAACTTGTCTTCTAACTCCTTTCGTCACCTTACTTCTTTTTGCAATTCTGGTTCTACTTTCCGTTGTCGTTCAGCCTCGTGTTCGAGTTGTTCCAGTCGATCCTCCTGGCCATGAACCAGGTTTAGGATCTCAGTTGTATGAGGGCAGTCTTCATCCTTGAGATGGTGAATCTCAGAATGGATCCTCCTTGGTTGAGAATTTCTGAAGGTCCCTTCCCTGTGAGGGCCTTGGTGTAGTGGTGGAGGAGGAAGCAAGAGGGTCTGGTCTTCTGGTTGAGCTTCTTGCTTAGATTCAGATACCGTATGGCCATCTTCACGCTCGTGATCTGCCATTTGTCAGAGAGAGAATTCTAGGTCCCCTACAACGGTGCCAATATTTCGAGGGTTACCTGAAACATTGATTTGGGCCTGAATGTGAGGTTCAGGTCCCTTATAAGGCAGCGCTCGACTTCTTTGGTGCTGAGGTGCCGCCTGTTCGAGTTCCTATTGAGAAGACGGGGGTGGTACTGATGAACCACTATTTCGTGGTACATCTTGTGCTTAATTGAGTGGATTTTATCCACTATTCTCACATTTATTCACAGAATCCGCATGTTTTACACTTTCCTTTCTGATTTTGTGCTATGATTGAAAACATGCTTCTTTGGCATTTAATTCACTATTTTTAATCCTCTCTTATTACCATTCGATGTCTTGATATGTGTGTTCAGTGCTTTCAGAGATTATAGGGCAGGAATGGCTTAGAGGATGGAAAGGAAGCATGCAAAAGTGGAAGGAATACAAGAAATTTAAGGAATCGCAAAGCTGTCAGCAGTGACCTCTTTGTACTTAATTGACCATAACTTGAGCTACAAAGATCCAAAGCTGTCAGCAGTGACCTCTTTGTACTTCCCCATTTATTTTATGAACTATCATGTTAGAATTGATTTTCTATTTAATGCAATTTGAGGTATTTTATATTTATGATTACTTTCTTCAATTTATGTTATTGATGCTTTCAATTAGTTGTTTGGATTTTATTATCTCTTATTGCTTTTCTATGCTTTTGTGTTGTGCCTCCCAAGTGTTTGACAAAATGCTTGGAAGGATGTTGGAGTAGATTCTAGTGCTCTTGACTTGAGATGGTAACTTAAAAACTCTTGAGTTACTAATGTCCATTGAATTGATGATTGGGAGCCATTAACTCTAGTTCTCACTAATTGAATTAGTGGAGAGTTAGGACTTATGGACTTGGATTGATATAGCTCATTTAACTTTCCTTTACTACTAGTTAGAGGATGAATTAATGGATTGATCCTTGTCAATTCTCATGTTGTGGTTAGTGATAAGGATAGAGATCCTTAACTACCAAACCTTGCCAATACCTGTTTATCATTTGATTTTCATTACCATTTACTGTTTCTTGTTTCCTATCTCAAAACTCCAAAATATACATTTACATAACCAATAACTAGAACACTTCCCTGTAATTCCTTGAAAGATGACCCGAGGTTTGAATACTTCAGTTATTATTTTTAGGGGTTTGTTACTTGTGACAACCAAACTTTTATATGAAAGGATTATTGTTGGTTTAGAAACTATACTTGCAACGAGAATTTATTTGTAAATTCTAGACCACACAAAAGTTCGTTCATCAGGTACCCATAAGAGACTTTGATGCTTATGTTAGCAAGGGCTTTAAGCAGATTTTAGTAGATTAGAACGTAAGTTATTCCTGGGGGTGCCATTGTATTTATAGTAGAATCGATGATCACCTTTGTTAGAGTAGTTCCATATTTTCTTATGGATAAGCATTCCTTTTATCTTGAGAGTTTGTTGGAATCTACCTTCTAGATGAGGTAGCGATAGTAGAAAAAATTCATGGAGGTAGTTATCTGCTTTGGACAAGTAAGGCCTATCCTCCTTACGTCGGTGTTCGACCTCTTTAAAGAGGTCGGGTTTGTCATAAGTTCTACTTTTATTAGTGGGCCTTTTTGCATTATTGAGCCTGCCTTTTATTTGTTGAGTCAGAGTATGAATAATAATAATAATAATTGTACTTTGGCTAAATTTGTCTTCCACAAATTTAGTTCCTATATATTTCAAATTATATTAAAGTAATAGCTTAGTTTTCTATTTGATGTGAAACCAGCATTTCTAAATGTACAGATTGTCTATTGCCTTGCTTTGTGAATTGTTTTCTAAGAATGATCTCTATTTTGTAGGTTTTCAGTAGAATTTTGGACAAGGTGATGGTTATGTCTATTCTGTGAAAAATTTAAAATGGATAGCAAGCAGTGCTGTTAGATAGATTCAACATGAAAAGTTTGCTTTACTTGCCTATGTATAAGCATGGCTTTATTTAGTTTTATTTTCATGTCGTATCCTTGTAGCTAATATAATTTTTCTTTGATAGGCTTGTTGCAATTAATCTTTTCTCATTGTTGCTAAACATTTCATTCTATTGTTTATTTGTACATAAATGGTATCTTTTTTGTTGTAACTAGTGACTTATATTAGCTTGGTTTTTTTTGTCTCTCTTTGTATCTTTTAAGTGGACATTGCATTCTAGGTTTGTAGGATTTCTTTGGATTATGTGACCAAGTAATTATTTTAAGTAAGATTTAATATTAATTGATTAAAGTTGTGTTTATTGCTTTTTTCATTATGACTTTTGGTTATGTAGCCGAACTATTACCAATAAGACCATGAATATTTTGACGTTCACATCATTTCTAGTGCGGAGATATGCATAGCCGTGCTGTCAATTCCAGAGATGGCTAGCTGCATGTTACAATAGAATAATTATCTTCATCGGTAATGCTATCTCACTCAATATTTCACTGCTTACAATCCTATAGGTAACAAAAATTATGCTATCTTTGGCAGCAACTTTTGTTTTGGTGTTACATTTTTTTTACTTCCACGGTCTAGAACATTGCCATTTTGAAGAAATTAAATAAATAATTAAATATAAAACCTGAGACATACTCAACATGACCTCTAGAAATATAAAGATTTAATGTAAACCTTTATAAACTAATGTTGTTAAGGAAAAATGATTCATCTATATGTTTCTAGGTTTACAATTTAATAGGCATGGACATGTGGATACGTGGATAGTACGACTTTTTTTTGTATAACTAACGTGAGGACCATGCACTTGCACGGGATTACAGTTTTGTGAATATATTGAAAAATGAAACTATTTAATATACCCAAGATATCTTGGACAAAGAATCATATTTGATATCAATATTATAGTTTAAAAAAAATCCCAAAATAATTTGATTGTCAGTCCAAGAGAGAAAAAACATAGTCAAATACTTCACATTTGTTTATAGCAATTATTCATACCATATAACAAAAGATTACATAGATTAAGTAACAAATTCACATACTACACATATTTTAAATTTTAGAGCATGAAAATTCTAAGGTTCAAAATGTAATACATATCCAAAAGTAATACCAAAAAATTTCAAACCAGCTAAATAACTACTTTCTAGTTACAGAAATTCGAATCAGCTGATCCTATTTCGAAACCATTCCAAAGACATATGAATCTCTGGTTTTAAGTTTATGCATTTTCACAAAATTTTTTCATTTGGACCAATTTTATATTCTCGTTCTCTGCCTTTACTTTTTAACACATTCATTCCAAAACTTGTAGTAATCTTTGAGTCCTCAACAACAAACTTCCAATTTTCTGATCCTCTAGTATCAAGTAGTAACTTAGCAAAGTGATACGGGATATACAGTGTAAAAAAAGTTTAATTCCATAAAAAATTAAATTAACCAATAAATATGAAACTATCATTATACAAACTTACAACTCAATCAGCCTTGACATCATGCTTAGTCAAAATTTTGTAATGATGTAGAACAACATATCTATTCATTTCAATGATAATTTATAAAAGATGTCATCAAACTAAAAATGATAATAATCAAACATGTAAGATTATATACAAAATGTTCTGAAATGGAAAGTAATTCTTCGACTTAATACATTTTGCTTGTAACAAACTTAACTATCAATTAGTTTATATGGAGAGTGACAAAATCAAGAACACATGTAACACTAGTATAACATTAAATAAAAAAAATGAACATACCCTCTTTTTTTTTTGTTGATCTATTCTGGACAGCACTTCCTTTTGAATTGTTCTTGACAATTCTTTGCATACCAATACTATAAGTGCAATTAATAAGAAAAAAGGAAAAAAACTCAAAAATAATTGAAAAAAGACAAACAACAGAAGAAATAAATAGCAACATGATATTATACAATGAATTATAGAAATATTTAAAAATAAATATGTCAATAAATACAATAATTAAAATATAATTTGTACAAAATTAACAATAATAAACAAAAAAAAAATAACTGTAAATTCTAACCTTTTCATATGTTCATGTATCCCATTATCTTCTATACCAGAAGCAACATCCTCCAATGCATCAAAGTAGTTTAAACCTAATTTATCTGGAATAACTTTTAACAAAAATATCCCAAAAATATCTTTAACATAATGACATTCATCAAAATGCACATAGATTGGATCATTTTGCTTATCCACAAGATCCATAAAAAATATTCAACTTGTGACATACATTAAGTAGATTCACACCATGCTTTTTGAAGTTATAGAAAGCAAATAATTTTTCTACCTCATCTGAGGGTATCCAGATTTTTCTTCCTCGATTTTTTATTTTAAGCTTGATACAATTATTACGGTGATCAATTAGCACAATTTTATCTTTCACATCGGCACCATATTTAGCAATTATTATATCTGTAAGTAACATATCACCCTAAAAAAAAGAGACTTATCACATATATTTAATTTATTATGATAGATTTTATTAGTTGGGTTATATGTAATTTATATGTTTTTACATGGTTACTAAAAAAAAGGCACAAAGTATATATTAATTTAAATGTGTACCCATCCTTTGTATACAACAAATTTGATTCTGGATTCTTTATTATTTGGTCAATGTTTTTTTGTACTAAATAAATGCCTAAATCAAGTCTACTCAATATGTTTACAACACATATAACAAAAAATTATTAATAAAAGACACAAATAATACAATGTCTACATTTTGTGATCACTTCTACATGCAATAACACTCATGGTGGGAGAATAGTGTTTAAAAAATTTATTTGGTTTTTCTGCAAACAAACACAAATAAAGGAATAACAGTAACTTTCTATAACTGTAACTTTTTAATAACAAAAAATTGTAATAATAACAATAACAACATAAATGACTTATTTAAAAAATCAGCTTTCCACCTTGTCAGTTGTCACAAAGCATGTTTGGACTTCACATATTCACACTCAGAAAATTAACTTATGAACTCAATCTTTTCAAAATCTAAAACTTCACTGAATCAAATTAATGAAAAGAAAGTTACCAAAAGAGAAAAGACATGCAAAAGAAGAAAAAGTGAATAAAAGATTGTGTTGGAAGTGCAACGATTAGGGCAAAACCTCACCTTATTGTTCGATTTTCTGACGATTTAGAACATGTTCGAGTCCGTTGATAACAACACAAAATTTGTAGTCTTAATCTATCAACAGGCCAAAGAAAATGGTTGTATGCGACGAAACTGCCTGGGACATTGCTATCAAACGAGTCGGGGGTGCGGCATGCACTGTAATTGACGACGCTTTCGTATGTGCTAGGAGGTTTTGGGATTTGACCGGAAAAAAATTAGGTGTTAGAATTTTTTGGTTGAGTGAGATGAGACGTCAGAGAGAGATGACGAACGATCACTAGATTCGCTTTTGTTTCCTTTTTCTTTTTGGGAGGGGTGAGGGAGTCCGTGATTTTTGAATTTTCTATACGTGTCTTTTGAATATTTTTTAAAATATAAAAACAAAAATATAAGGGAGGTGATGGTCTGATCTTGTTAGAATAAATTAGTAAAACATAAAAATTATTTAGATATTATTTTTTATATGTGCCTAATGAATAATTTTTATAATATAACAAAAAATGTAAACTTGATTAAGGGAATAATTGAATTATATTTATTCTTCAATAGATCTTTTAATTTATCAACGAACTAAAAAATGAAATAAAATATATGAATTATTTTTCACTTACAGAGTAAATTTTTAAATTTTATTAAATTAAGAAAACATTTGAAAAGTTAAAATGTCCCTTTTTTTAAATTTATTTTATTAATAAATTGAATTTTATGAGAATAAAAATCATAATTTACTCTAAAGAAAATATATAGTTATAATAATAGTATAAAACTTCTGAATTAAAAAAGCAAATAGAATCAAAATTATTATTAGCCATGAAAATATTGATTCATTGATATGGGTGTGTATGTAGAAAATATGATTAGACCTGATGGAGGAAAAAGACATTAATACACATTCATTTTAATATGTAATTAAATCAATATCATACTATTATATTGATATATTATTACTCTTAATATAGGAAACAATTTTTTATATTTAATTTTTAATAGATCTTCTAATATTCTAACGAATAAAAAAATAGTTTAAATATATAAATTATTTTTCACTTACAAAGAAAAATTTTATATTTTATTAAATTAAGATTACATTTAAAAAATTAAAATTTTCGTTTTTAAGGTTATTTTATCAAACTACAATTCAATTTTTCAGCTACTCCTGAAAAATCTAAGAAAAAGACAAGGACAAATAGTAGAATTTATTACTTTATTTTAAATAATAAATATAGAAGTGTATATATTAAAATCCGTTAAGTATTCGAAGAGGCATACTGAAATTAATTATTAGGTAAAAAAAGTTATAAACTTTTTTCCAATAATAATAACAATAATAACTAAAAATTTTATATTTTTTTATCTAATATTGAATGTTAATTATAGATATTAGTATTTTCTTTATATCTTCTAAAACCGTACAATTATCAATCATGAATGCCAAATTAATAACAATAAATATCGTAATAATAACAATGTCACATATTATCCATATTAAATTAAATATACTTTATTTTTATAGTATTGATAGTATATTATATTATTTAAAATTGAATTTAAAATAGTTCATCAAAAAACTAATTTTCTACTTTCTCATAAAAATACTATATCGACAATATTTTTATGTTTCTAACATTTTAATACTATAATTATTATTTTTCATTGTAATATTATTATTATTATTATTATTATTATTATTATTATTATTATTTTAGTACTATCAGTATGAAAAAAAAATATTTTTTTATAGATAATTATAATGATATATATTATGTTTTTCATTGTATAAGTGGAGGATCATTATCCGAAGTGGCAAAATTAAAACAAATAAGCAATACTCTTCATCACACAGTCACAAAAAATCTTGGATTTCCAAAAAATGTAAAAAATTATCATCTTTTACATCCTTTTAAAAATATTTGTCCTCTATTTTCCATCATCAATTTATCACAATAACTTGCTGTAGTCTCTAATTTCTACTGACTACACAAATTTCAACAAAAAAAACTATACACTTTATGGATAAAGCAATGAAAATTAATATATTTAATATGTTACAATTTTTGTAACAGTTAAAAGAATTGAAAGAGAAGGTATACCTGATGGAAAATTTATAATAGCAGTCAGGTAATGCATTTAGATCTTCTATCAAAGTAAGGTCTATTCTTTTTGAAATTGAGCAACTCAAGATGGATTACCAAAATAATTTTTTTAAACCTGAAACCATTTGTAACTTGTGTCAATCAAAGTTACATAAGTAGGTAGTAAAAGACAATCGAAAAATAAGGATAACATTAGAATTTGTATAATCAATGATAACATTAGAAAACCCAAATCATTTAGTAAAGAATAAGATTTTAGCTTTATTATTCAATTTTAAATATCCATGTTCTCAATGGAGAAGAGAGTTAAATAATAAGAATATTAAGCACTTGGTGCAAAATCTAATAAATTGTTTAACCATAAATCTTATCACAGTTAGATATTGTTACAAAATTTATGCATTAAATTTCAAGTTTTAATTTCCAATTATTAATGAAATTATAATATTACAATTAAAGAGTTAAAAAGGAAAAAGAACACATGTACAAATCAAAAGAGATTCATTTGTAAATAAGATTTGTGATTTCATCACAAACTATGTCATAGCTTGAAACTTCAATTAGAAGACTCTGTACATTCTGTAAAAGTGAGCTATGCATTAGAAAATTTATATGTACATAGATTTAAATAATTTTTTTCTCTATTTCAATCACATCCCAAACTCATCCTAAAATAACTATAAAATTAACAATACCACATATAGAATGAAAGTTATACTAAAAGGGTTTTTGATTGTCTTCACAAAATAAAACTTTAATTTTTCCGGATTACCTCTTTTCCATTATCTACTATTTTATTTCTTTAATTTTTTGAAATTTCTATTTTCTCTCCCTCAAGTTATTCTGTAAATTAGTTTCAGCAGTTTGAATATAATTAACATGTGATAAAGCTATTTGTTCCGAGAGTTACCTGAAATTGAAGGTCGATCTCGATGAGATCTACTATTTGTGGCCGAAGCTGCCGTGTCCGACTTGCAAGACTTGGCGGTGCTGCTGATTCTTCGTCACCAGAGGATGGTGGTACCTGCAAGAGACTCCAATGCTTAAGTTAGCACGTGCTTTAGGCAGGATTTTGTGTAGAATCAGAGTATGAGTTATATCTGGTTGCTCCAGTGTATTTATAATAGTGTAGAGTGACCTTTCTTGAGATAAGTTAGTTATCTTATCTTATCTTTAAGCGAAATCACCTTATCTTTCAGGCCAGTCGCCTTTAGAGTGGGATGTGTTCTTTTGTTTGGGCCTACTTGGGCTTTTATGGTGATTTGGCCGACCTCTTTAGGAAGAGGTCGGTTGCGAGCCAACCTTTATGAGAGGTCAGTCGCTCTGTCGTCGTCCAACCAGGGTAATACAGCTCGGTCTAGGGTATGAACAGTGCTCCTGCTTGAGTTCGGATCTTTTCCATGAGATCGTGCTTTTCAGAGCTTCGATCTCTTTGTGGAAGTCGTGCTCAAGCATCTTGGTTCAGTCTGTTCTTCCATTTGCGAGTATTTTGAATGTGAAGCGTTTTGTTTTTCATCTCCTTTATTGTCGCATTCGTTCCTCGAGGGGGGTTACTTCCTTGGGAACATGGACGCGCTTTAATTTGCAAAAAGAATTTGAATTTTACCCCTTTCTTCTTCTTTTGCTTTCAATTCAGGAAAAAGAATCACTTTCACCCCAAACCTTTCCTTCTTTCTCTGAGTTTTTCTTTTGGACCGTTCGTGTATTTCGTGTGCTCAATAAAAAGAAGCTTCCTTTCTACTTTTTTTGGGCCCAAGATTGGCTCTTTTTTGCGTTCTCTTTAGAAAAATTAGAAAATTTCTGCATGCTTGTGATTTTCTTTAAAGTTGCGACCTTTTTTATCTCTGCTTCTTTGTTCTGAGAACGTGTAAACATTCGGGTGACGAGTTTTTGATTGCGCCCTTTTTGGTGAAGGGGCTAGGATTTCCGTTAGGGTCTTTGATCATTTCGCTGATTTTCCCTGCTGCTCCTATGTGCGCTTTTTAAGTTTCTGTTGCTATTGGTAGTTTTGCCTTTGTTACCGAATGTATGAAGAAATGCTGGTGCTTAGGTTGAGTTCCTTGCATGTTTGAGATGGTTAAGGCTGGTTAGGGTTCCGATTTTTGCGTTGTCTCCTTTTCTGGGTTCTTGTCTTGTTGTTGCCTCCAAAGGGTGCCCCTGGGTTTTGCTGAATACTCCTTGTTTTTGCAGTCCCTAGGGTGCCCTTTTTGGTTGCCCCACCTCTATGTTGATTGGTTGTTCCTTCTCTCTTTGATTTTGTCCAAGTTGTTTAGTAGTGACCCTTGTTATCTTCCTTTGTTGTAGGTGTAGTTTGTTGTATGTCTTCTCGAAAAAATATTATTGAAATGTCTACCAAGGTCCCTGCTGGCATGGCCGACTGGCTGGACTCTATAGTCCTGATGTGTGTTACGGTGGCCGATCCAGAGTACTGTGAAAGGCTTAGGAGATTCCATAGGATCTGTAGCAATAGGGACGATGAAAAGAATTATGAGCTATTGTCACCCGACCCTGAGGAGAGGGTCAGTTTCCCCCTTCTGACTCAGGGAGAACGCCCCTTCTTTTATACTTATGACTATTGATGAGCGGATAATTTATACGCTTTTTGACATTGTTTTTAGGTAGTTTTTAGTAGGATCTAGCTACTTTTAGGGATGTTTTTATTAGTTTTTATGAAAAATTAATATTTATAGACTTTACTATGAGTTTGTATGTTTTTCTGTGATTTCGGTATTTTCTGGCTGAAATTGAGGGACCTGAGCAAAAATCTTATTCAGGCTGAAAAAGGATTGCTGATGCTGTTGGATTCTGACCTCTCTGTACTCGAAATGAATTTTCTGGAGCTACAGAACTCAAAATGGTGCGCTCTCAACTTTTTTGGAAAGTAGACATCCAGGGCTTTTCAGCAATATATAATGGTCCATACTTTATTTGATCTTAGATGACGCAAACTGGTGTTCAACGCCAGTTCCATGCTGCATTCTGGAGTAAAACGCCAGAAACACGTCACAAACCAGAGTTAAACGCCAAACAGACGTTACAACTTGGCATTTAACCCCAAGAGAAGCCTCTGCACGTGTAAAGCTCAAGCTCAGCCCAAGCACACACCAAAATGGGCCCCGAAAGTGGATCTCTGCACTTAGACTTATTTCTGTAAACCCTAGTAACTAGTCTAGTATAAATAGGACTTTTTACTATTGTAATTTGAACAGGGTATCTATCTTCGGACATTTAGTTCTTAGACTTTGGGGGCTGGCCATTCGGCTATGCCTGAACCTTGATCACTTATGTATTTTCAATGGTGGAGTTTCTACACACCATAGATTAAGGTGTGGAGCTCTGCTGTACCTCGAGTATTAATGCAATTACTACTATTTTCTATTCAATTCAGCTTATTCTTGTTCTAAGATATTCTCTGTACTTCAACATGATGAATGTGATGATTCGTGACACTCATCATCATTCTCACCTATGAACGCGTGCCTGATAACCACTTCTGTTCTACCTTAGATCGAGCCTGTATCTCTTGGATTCCTTAACCAGAATCTTCGTGGTATAAGCTAGAATCCATTGGCAGCATTCTTGAGAATCCAAAAAGTCTAAACCTTGTCTATGGTATTCTGAGTAGGATTCAGGGATTGAATGACTGTGACGAGCTTCAAACTTGTGATTGTTGGGCGTAGTGACAGACGCAAAAGAATCAATGGATTCTATTATGACATGATCGAGAATCGACAGATGATTAGCCGTGCTGTAACAGAGCATTTGTACCATTTTCACTGAGAGGATGGGAAGTAGCCATTGACAACGGTGACGCCCTACATACAGCTTGCCATGGAAAGGAGTATGAATGACTGGATGAAGCAGTAGGAAAGCAGAGATTCAGAAGGAACACAGTATCTTCATGCACTTATCTGAAATTCCCACCAATGAATTACATAAGTATCTCTATCTTTATTTTATGCTTTATTTATTCTTATATTTGAAAACCATTATAACCATTTGAATCCGCCTAACTGAGATTTACAAGATGACCATAGCTTGCTTCATACCAATAATCTCCGTGGGATCGACCCTTACTCACGTAAGGTATTACTTGGATGACCCAGTGCACTTGCTGGTTAGTTGTGCGAAGTTGTAACAAAGTGTGATTCACGTTTGAGAGCTCCAAGTTTATTGGCGCCATTGTTGATGATCACAATTTATGCGCACCAACTATTTCTTTAGTCTGCTGAATATCACCATCCCCTTTTCTGCTTTCGAGACCGACCTCTTATGGGCTTGCAACGTAGCCGCTTCCCAGCTTCATCCGAATTCTTGGGCATTCATTAAGATTTTTTAGCTGCTGTGTCAGGAACTAGGTGTCTGACCTTCCATATCTCTCTTCCTTTATCTATTTGTGTTGACCAAGCCTGGAGTAGCCAAGAAAAAGGCTTCTTGGGTCTCATTCCGAGCTACCCAGGGGAAAAAGGTGTTTTATATTTTTGATGAATCTTTTCGGGATTTTAAGAACTACTATTTTAAAGTCCGAGCTGTTGATGACGTCCACCCTTTCTTTCTAGATGAGAATAAGGAGCCAACTTTTCCTTTCTGTTGGCAAAAAGATATAGTAGCGACTAAGTATTCTTGGGAGATTTTGGATGTGGTTGGATAGGCCTTTGTGGGTGTCTTAGAGGAGCACTGGGGGGAACCTCCTCATTTGGATACTAAGAGATTTTTGGGAGATCCTTCCCTCCTTTGTGCTGAACTTGGTAGCGTCTGACTTCTTTTCTGATTATTTTTCTTCTATTGCAGCTGAATTTTATCCCTTTCTGTTTGTAACTTGTTTTTCTGGCTTCTTTTTCAGAGATGGTGAAGTCTTCTGATTCCATGAAGGCCTTCCGTAAGGCCAAGAAGGCGTCGGCTGTGTAAAATTTGTCGGCGAAGACCTCAGGAGAAGGGTCTTCTCAG
Source organism: Arachis duranensis (assembly GCF_000817695.3). Classification (NCBI taxonomy): domain Eukaryota; kingdom Viridiplantae; phylum Streptophyta; class Magnoliopsida; order Fabales; family Fabaceae; genus Arachis; species Arachis duranensis. Next base: position 104,704,419 of record NC_029774.3, on the reverse strand, counting down.
GTGCCCCCAAAGAAGCCGACTTCTGATACTGCCGGGCTGAGGAAGATCATCCCGACACCACAAGTTCGGACGATTCCATCTGACCCTGTTCAGCCGACTTCTGGTGCTACCTCCTCTCTTACTGCTGCTGGCCCCCCTCCAAAGCGGCAAAAAACTGTTGGTACCTATGATCTGAATAGTAAGGATTTTGACGGTGTGGGTTTTACCACCGAGCTAATTGCACCTCATGGTAGGATTCCTTTGGTTGATGTATCTATTCTTCATCACCTTGATTTTGTTACAAGTAATAGTATTTAGATGGCCAATATTGGTGCGACTTTATCGCGGGTTGTTAGGGAGTCTCCCGTTCGTGCCACTAAAGATTTTATGAAAAATTCCAAGTCTGAATTTGATAGAATTAAGGGTTTGAAGGATGAGCTTGATGCTAGGGTGATTAAGCTGGAGTTGGATGTGGAGAAGGAGAAATCCCGAGCTATTACTGCTATGCATCTGCCAATTTAGCTGAGGAAATGGCCAAGAGGTCTAAAGAGAGCTACACCCGCACGTATGTCGAGTTGTTGGAGACTAGGGAGAGGCTTTAGTCCGCCCAAGCTGATTATGCCGAGCTTCAAGGTCATCTGGTGGGCTGTGTGATCGATGCGTATGAAAACTTGAAAGCCCAGGTCCGGGTTCTTGCCCCTGAGCTTGACCTTACCTTATTCAGCCTAGACAATGTAGTGTAGGACGGTAAGATCGTGCCTGCCCCGGATGATGAAGATGGGGGTCCTCCTCCTGTGCCACCAGCCAAGGCTTCTACGACTTCAGCCTCTTCGACTCCTTCTGCCGAGGTGGCTCCTACTGGGTCCAATCCTGATGTGGAAATACTGAATGGCCAAGATGGAGTTGTCAATGCCACCCCTCTTGCGACCAGGCCTCCCTCTCCTAAAGATGTCGCTGCCAAAGCGACTTCGGATCCTTGATGACCCTTTTTTATCTTTATGTATTTGTGCAGTCCGACTTGTAGACTTTGGACTTTGTTTATGTTTTTGTAAGTCCCTTGTAGTTGATTTCTTTGACACTTTGTTGTTTGCTAGCAGCCTTATTTTCAAAACACTTTAAACTCCTGGGCTGCTTAGAAGGTAGCCTTTGAGTCTTTGATGCTTGAAGAATGCTTTTTGTTGAATGTTTGGGGCTTTACTTTCTGCAACCCTTTGCGAATTTTATAAAGATGGGATATTTATCGGCATGATCTCCTTTGAGTGGGTTTTCCACCTTTGCCTTTTAGGGCCACGGCTTGCTTTGAGTTGGTACTTTGTCAACCCTTTACTGAGTCAGGCGAAATGATCCTTGCGGCTTGGTGTCCGGGCTTTTAGCGACTTGTCCGATAACTTTTTAGTGTTCTTTTACATAAAACCTTTTTAGTTTCGAACGACTTTTGTAGCCTTGTTTTGAGATCGCGCCTTTCTTGATCGAAGTTGTTCCCTTTTTAGCTAAGCACCTTTGAGCCTTAAGTTGTTTTCAATCTTTTTGGCTTTTGACTCGTTTTATTCTCGAGTTTGTTTCTTTGGATCGCGCTTTTAGCTGATGTTGACCTATCTGGCTTCACCGTCATATTCCAATAACTTTTCAAGTAGTGTTCCAAGGGGAACCTTTTCTTTATATTTTGTTTGGATGACTTCCGATCACCGTTTTGACTTGTGTTTTTGCTTTTTAAGTAATGTCTTTTTTCAAGACTTCGTACCTTTCAGCAAAGCACTTTTGGCCTTTGCGAGATGTCTTTGACCCTTTTTAGTGATCCTTTCACTGGTCCAACTTCTTTGTCGGGCCTTCTTAAGTTATTTTTAGTAATCCATTTTTAGTCAGACCTCGTCAGGTCACTTTCTATGGATTACTTTTTATAACTTCTTGCACTAATCTGATTCTATCGCTTTTACCTTGCCGACCTCTTTGTAATCGGACGATGAATTTGGTTTTCACCTTGCCAACCTCTTGGTAATCGGGCGATGAATTTTTGCGTTTTATGAGCTTAGATTAATGCGTCTTTGATGAGCGGATAATTTATACGCTTTTTGACATTATTTTTAGTATGTTTTAGTTAGTTTTTAGTATATTTTTATTAGTTTTTAGTTAAAATTCACTTTTCTGGACTTTACTATGAGTTTGTGTTTTTTTCTGTGATTTCAGGTATTTTCTGGCTGAAATTGAGGGACCTGAGCAAAAATCTGATTCAGAGGCTGAAAAGGACTGCAGATGCTGTTGGATTCTGACCTCCCTGCATTCGAAGTGGATTTTCTGGATCTACAGAAGCCCAATTGGTGCGCTCTCAACAGCGTTGGAAAGTAGACATCCTGGGCTTTCCAGAAATATATAATAGTCCGTACTTTGCCAAATATTTGATGGCCCAAACCGGCGTTCCAAATTAGCTAAAAACTGCCCGGCGTTAAACGCCGGAACTGGCACAAGAATGGGAGTTAAACGCCCAAACTGGCACAAAAGCTGGCGTTTAACTCCAAGAAAAGTCTCTACATGAAAATGCTTCAATGCTCAGCCCAATCACACACCAAGTGGGTCCGGAAGTGGATTTTTCTGTCATTTACTCATCTTTGTAAACCTTAGGCTACTAGTTCTTTATAAATAGGACCTTTTACTATTGTATTTTCATCTTGGTAGCTATCTTTAGTCTTATGCTATCTTAGATCATGGGGGCTGGCCTCTCGGCCATGCCTAGACCTTGTTCTTATGTATTTTCAACGGTGGAGTTTCTACACACCATAGATTAAGGTGTGGAGCTCTG
>NC_029774.3:104699333-104701292 GCF_000817695.3 Arachis duranensis | reverse complement strand
ATACCTGAAATCACAGAAAAACACACAAACTCATAGTAAAGTCCAGAAAAGTGAATTTTAACTAAAAACTAATAAAAATATACTAAAAACTTAACTAGATCATACTAAAAACATACTAAAAACAATGCCAAAAAGCGTACAAATTACGACCCAGTACACTTGCTGGTTAGTTGTGCGAAGTTGTGATAAAGAGTTGAGATTACAATTGTACGTACCATGTTGATGGCACCATTGATGATCACAATTTCGCCCACCAAGTTTTTGGCGCCGTTGCCGGGGATTGTTCGAGTTTTCGGCAAGCTTTTGGTCCGGTAACATCAGTGCCAAATTTTTGATCCGACAACAGCACCAAGTTTTTGGCGCTGTTGCCGGGGATTGTTCGAGTTTGGACAACTGACGGTTCATCTTGTTGCTTAGATTGGGTATTTTTTTTCAGAGTTTTTAAGAATGAATTCTAGTGTTTCAAGGTGATGTTCTTATCATCACCAAAGCTGATTGATTTTCATCAATTTAGCTCTTGAATGCAATGCCCTGCTGAAGCTTGACTAGCCATGTCTAATTCCTTTGGACTGAAGCTTTAGACTAACATTGCATGATTCCTGAAATTCTCATTAAGAATTTTGATATCTTCATTTTCTTGTCCACTTAATTTTCGAAAAATCCAAAAAAAAAATTACAAAATCATAAAATCCAAAAAAATTTCTTGTTTGAGTCTAGTGTTTCATGTTAAGTTTGGTGTCAATTGCATGTTTCTATCCTTCTTGCATTCATTCATGTGTCTTAAGTGATCTTCAAGATGTTCTTGATGATTTCATTGCTCTGATCCTTGAATTCTATTGACTTGAGTATTTTGTGTTCCTCACGTGTATTCTCATTTTGTTAGTGTCAGTAGTATACAAACTGCTAAGTTTGGTGTCTTACATGCATTGTTTATTTGATTTTAGTTGCATTTTAATTATTCCTCATTATTAAAAATCTAAAAATATTTTTAATTTGTGTCTTTTCAAGTCAATAGTACAGAGGATTGAAGATTCAGAACATTCAGCAGAGGAATTACACAGAAAAAGCTGGGCGTTCAAAACGCCCAGTGAGGAAGACAAACTGGCGTTTAAACGCCAGCCAGGGTGCCTGGCTGGACGTTTAACGCCCAAAAGGGTAGTGCTTTGGACGTTAAACGCCAGAATGTGCACCATTCTGGGTGTTTAACGCCAGGATGGAACAAGAGGGAAGATTTTGTTTTTTAATGCAAATTTTTTCAAGTTTTCAAAATTTTTCAAAATCAAATCTTTTTCAAATCAAATCTTTTCAATCATATGTTTTCAAAATCAATTTCTTTCCATTTTCAAAAATACTTGCTATCAATTAATGATTTGATTCAACATTTCAAGTATGTTGCCTTTTCTATTGAGAAAGGTTTAATGTTTGAATTATATCTTTTCTTGTTAGCCAAGTCATTAATTTTTCAAAATCAAATCTTTTTAAATTGTTTTTCAAATCATATCTTCTCAATCACATCTTTTTAAAACCATAACTTTTCAATCATATCTTTTTCAAAATAGTTTTCAATCACATCTTTTTTATTTCTAATTTCAAAATCTTTTTCAAAAATCACTTGATTTCTTTTCCACTCTTAGTTTTCGAAAATCAATTAGTGTTTTTCAAAATGTTTTCAAAATCTTTTTAATTTATTTTCGAAAATTTCTTCCCCTCTTCTCACATCCTTCTAATTATGGACTAACACTATTCCTCAATGCACAATTCGAACTCCATCTTTCCTTGATAAGTTCAAATTTTGTACCTTTTCCTTCTATTTTTCTTTTCCTCTGACACCTCAAGGAATCTCTATACTGTGACATAGAGGATTCCATATTTTCTTGTTCTCTTCTCTTTCATATGAGCAGGAATAAAGACAAAGGCATTCTTGTTGTAGCTGACCCTGAACCTGAAAGGACCTTGAAG
>NC_029774.3:104697884-104698831 GCF_000817695.3 Arachis duranensis | reverse complement strand
CAGAAGCTCAAGAACTAATTGAAATGGTTGCAAATAACCAATTCATGTACACTTCTGAAAGGAATCCTGTGAACAATGGGACAAATCAGAAGAAAGGAGTTCTTGAGATTGATACTCTGAATGCCATATTGGCTCAGAATAAAATATTGACCCGGCAAGTCAATATGATTTCTCAAAGTCTGTCTGGAATGCAAAATGTACCAAGCTGTACTAAGGAAGCTTCATCTGAAGAAGAAGCTTATGATCCTGAGAACCCTTCAATGGAAGAGGTGAATTACATGGGAGAACCCTATGGAAACACCTATAATCCTTCATGGAGAAATCATCCAAATCTCTCATGGAAGGATCAACAGAGACCTCAACAAGATTTCAACAATAATAATGGTGGAAGAAACATGTTTAGAAATGGCAAGCCTTTTCCATCATCTTCTCAGCAACAAACAGAGAATTCTAAGCAGAACCATCCTGACTTAGCAACCATGGTCTCTAATCTAATCAAAACCACTCAAAGTTTCATGACTGAAACAAGGTCCTCCATTAGAAACTTGGAGGCACAAGTGGGGTAGCTGAGCAAGAAAATTGCTGAACTCCCTCCTAGTACTCTTCCAAGCAATACAGAAGAAAATCCAAAAGGAGAGTGCAAGGCCATCAACATGGCCGAATTTGGAGAGGAGGAAGAGGCAGTGAACGCCACTGAGGAAGGCCTCAATGGACGTCCACTGGCCTCCAATGAGTTCCCTAATGAGGAACCATGGAAATCTGAGGCTCCCACTGAGACCATAGAGATTCCATTGGATTTACTCCTACCATTCATGAGCTCTGATGAGTATTCTTCCTCTGAAGAGGATGAGTATGTCACTGAAGAGCAAGTTGCTAAATACCTTGGAGCAATCATGAAGCTAAATGACAAGTTATTTGGTAATGAGACTTGGGAGGATGAACCCCCT
>NC_029774.3:104696854-104697665 GCF_000817695.3 Arachis duranensis | reverse complement strand
TCAAGAAAATAAGCTTATGGACTTGTAGAGAATGTTCTGGTAAAAGTTGAAGACCATTACATCCCTGCTGATTTCATAGTCCTAGAGACTGGAAAGTGCATGGATGAATCCATCATCCTTGGCAGACCTTTCCTAGCCACAGCAAAGGCTGTAATTGATGTGGACAGAGGAGAATTGATCATTCAAGTGAATGAAGAATCCCTTGTCTTCAAGACTCAGGGATATCCCTCTGTCACCATGGAGAGGAAGCATGAAGAGCTTCTCTCAAAACAGAGTCAAACAGAGCCCCCACAGTCAAACTCTAAGTTTGGTGTTGGGAGGCCACAACCAACTTCTAAGTTTGGTGTTAAACCCCCACATTCAAACTCTAAGTTTGGTGTTGGGAGGTTCCGACATTACTATGAGCATCTGTGAGGCTCAGTGAGAGCCAATTGTCAAGCTACTGACATTAAAGAAGCGCTTGTTGGGAGGCAACCCAATGTTATATTTTATCTATTTTCCTTTGTTATTTTATGTTTTCTGTAGGTTGATGATCATGAGAAGTCACAAAATCAATTGAAAAAGCAAAAACAGAAAGAAAAATAGCACACCCTGGAGGAGAACTTGCTGGCGTTTAAACGCTAGTAAGGCTAGCAGATGGGCGTTTAACGCCCAGTCTGGCACCATTCTGGGCGTTTAACACCAGAAAGGGGCACCAGACTGGCGTTAAACGCTAGGAAAGGGCAAGAAGCTGGCGTTAAACGCCAGAAATGGGCACCAGCCCGGCGTTTAACGCCAGAATTGGCATGAAGAGCAATTTTGCTCGCCACTT
>NC_029774.3:104695644-104696732 GCF_000817695.3 Arachis duranensis | reverse complement strand
CTTCACCCATTCACCAATCACCTCAACACCTTTTCCCCAAAAACCCTTCACCTATCAAATTCCATCTTTCTCTTCACCACTCACATCCATCCTTCACAAAACCCCACCTACCTCACCATTCAAATTCAAACCACTTTCACTCCCAAACCCACCCTCCCATAACCAAACCCTACCCCTATCTTCACCCCTATATAAACCCCTCTTCACTCCTTCATTTTCACACAACCTAAACACTCCTTCTCCCCCTTTGGCCAAACCACAAAGCCATTCCCATCTCCTTCATTTTTTCTTCTTCCACTCTCTTCTTTTCTCTTTTGCTCGAGGACGAGCAAACCTTTTAAGTTTGGTGTGGTAAAAGCATTGCTTTTTGTTTTTCCATAACCATTTATGGCATCCAAGGCCGGAGAAACCTCTAGAAAGAGGAAAGGGAAGGCAAAAGCTTCCACCTCCGAGTCATGGGAGATGGAGAGATTCATCTCAAGGGTGCATCAAGACCACTTCTATGAAGTTGTGGCCTTGAAGAAGGTGATCCCCGAGGTCCCTTTCAAACTCAAAAAGAGTGAATATCCGGAGATCCGACATGAGATCCGAAGAAGAGGTTGGGAAGTTCTTACCAACCCCATTCAACAAGTCGGAATCTTGACATTTGTGAAGTGGCGCCCAATGGAAGAGAGATTCAAGAGGGAAGCCGGTTCAACTGAGAAGGCATGACTTCAAGCCCGTGGCTAGGGGATGGTTGGAGTTTATCCAACGCTCAATCATTCCCACTAGCAACCGGTCCGAAGTTACCATAGACCGGGCTATCATGATTCATAGCATCATGATTGGAGAAGAAATAGAAGTTCATGAGGTTATATCCCAAGAACTTTATAAGGTGGCGGACAAATCCTCTACCTTGGCAAGGTTAGCCTTTCCTCATCTTATTTGTCATCTCTGTTATTCAGTTGGAGTTGACATAGAGGGAGACATCCCCATTGATGAGGACAAGCCCATCACTAAGAAAAGGATGGAGCAGACAAGAGACCCCTCTCATCATGAAATCCCTGAGATGCCTCAAGGGATGCACTTTCCTCCACAAAACTATTGGG
>NC_029774.3:104695270-104695502 GCF_000817695.3 Arachis duranensis | reverse complement strand
GAATCATGAGAGAGGAGCAACAAAGACAAGGAAGAGACATTGAGGAGCTCAAGCACTCCATAAGATCTTCAAGAGGAAGAACAAGCCGCCATCACTAAGGTGGATCCGTTCTTTAATTTCCTTGTTCTTTAGTTTCCTGTTTTTCAAAAATTATGCTTATGTTTATCTATGTTTGTGTCTTGTGATCATTAGTGTCTTAGTGTCTATGCCTTAAAGTTATGAATGTCCTATG
>NC_029774.3:104694849-104695096 GCF_000817695.3 Arachis duranensis | reverse complement strand
GCATATGTCTTTTGAATTTGTGGTTCATGAATGTTGGCTCTTGAAAGAATGATGAAAAAGGAAAAATGTTACTGAGGATCTAAAAAATCATAAAAATGATTCTTGAAGCAAGAAAAAGTAGTGAATACAAAAAAAATGAAAAAAAAAAGAAAAAAAGAGAGAGAAAAGAAAAAATAAAGTTGTGATCCAAGGCAAAAAGAGTGTGCTTAAGAACCCTGGACACCTCTAATTGGGGACTCTAGCAAAC
>NC_029774.3:104693673-104694435 GCF_000817695.3 Arachis duranensis | reverse complement strand
CTGATTCAAAGGCTGAAAAGGACTGCAGATGCTGTTGGATTCTGACCTCCCTGCACTCAAAGTGGATTTTCTGGAGCTACAGAAACCCAATTGGCGCGCTCTCAACGGCTTTGGAAAGTAGACATCCTGGGCTTTCCAGCAATATATAATAGTCCATACTTTGTCTAAGATTTAATGGCCCAAACCGGCGTTCCAAATCAGCTAAAAACTGCCCGGCGTTAGACGCCGAAACTGGCACAAGAATGGGAGTTAAACGCCCAAACTGGCACAAAAGCTGACGTTTAACTCCAAGAAAAGTCTCTACACGAAAATGCTTCAATGCTCAGCCCAATCACACACCAAGTGGGCCCGGAAGTGGATTTTTATGTCATTTACTCATCTTTGTAAACCTTAGGCTACTAGTTCTTTATAAATAGGACCTTTTACTATTGTATTTTCATCTTGGTAGCTATCTTTAGTCTTATGCTATCTTAGATCATGGGAGCTGGCCTCTCGGCCATGCCTAGACCTTGTTCTTATGTATTTTCAACGGTGGAGTTTCTACACACCATAGATTAAGGTGTGGAGCTCTGCTGTACCTCGAGTATTAATGCAATTACTATTGTTCTTCTATTCAATTCAACTTGTTCTTGTTCTAAGATATCACTTGTTCTTTAACTTGATGAATGTGATGATCCGTGACATTCATCATCATTCTCACCTATGAACGTGTGACTGTCAATCACCTCCGTTCTACCTTAGATTGGGTGGATATCTCTTGGA
>NC_029774.3:104687428-104692195 GCF_000817695.3 Arachis duranensis | reverse complement strand
TACATACAGCTTGCCATGGAAAGGAGTAAGAAGGATTGGATGAAGACAGTAGGAAAGCAGAGAGACGGAAGGGACAAAGCATCTCCATGCGCTTATCTGAAATTCCCACCAATGAATTACATAAGTATCTCTATCTCTATCTTTATGTTTTATTCATACATCATCCATAATCATTTGAGTTTGCCTGACTAAGATTTACAAGGTGACCTTAGCTTGCTTCATACCAACAATCTCTGTGGGATCGACCCTTACTCGCGTAAGGTTTATTACTTGGACGACCCAGTACACTTGCTGGTTAGTTGTGCGAAGTTGTGATAAAGAGTTGAGATTACAATTGTGCGTACCATGTTGATGGCGCCATTGATGATCACAATTTCGCCCACCAGTCTTGGTAGGAAATTTTTTAGGGAATCGATAACTTTTATTCAAATGATAATGAAATAAAAATATAAATAAAAATATGAACATACAAGTGCTTACCCTTCTAGGTCGGGTAATTTGGTAGATCTTGGCCTGGCGTCTTATTAAAAACCTTTTCAGGAAAAAGTGTGCACCTTGACCTAAGATCTTTATTACTTTCTAACTATAGTACCTTCTTAGGTTACAGGCATGCCATGACCTTGGCAGCTCTCGCCCTTCGAGGTCGGACACCTTGTAGTAACCTTTTCCCAGTACTTCTACAATTCGGTAAGGTCCTTTCCAATTAGCTGCTAGCTTCCCTTCTCCTGATCGACCTACTCCGATGTCGTTTTGGATTAAGATGAGATCGTTGGTGGCGAAGTTTCATTGGACTACCTTCTGATTATATCTTAAAGCCATTCGACACTTTAGTGCCTCTTTTCTAATCCGAGCTCTTTCTCAGAATTCTGGAAGTAGGTTGAGCTCCTCCCTTTGAATTTGGGAGTTGGCCTCTCCATTGTAGAGGACCATTATGGGAGATCCTTCTTCTATTTCCACTGGAATCATTGCCTCCATTCCATAAGCAAGTCAGAAGGGTGATTCTCCTGTGGTTGAATGTGGGGTTGCCCGATATGCCCATAGGACTTGTGAGAGTTCTTCAGCCCAAGCTCCTTTTGCGTCCTATAGCCTTCGTTTTAACCCAACCAATATGACTTTATTAGCAGCTTCTACCTGTCCGTTGGCTTGTGGGTGTTCTACAGATGTGAATTGGTGCTTTATTTTTAGATCAGCTACCAAATTCCTAAAACCTGTATCGGTGAATTGAGTGCCATTATCAGTGATAATGGAGTACGGAACCCCAAACCTTGTGATAATGTTTCTATATAGGAATTTATGACTTCTTTGGGAGGTAGCAGTAGCTAGTGGCTCTGCTTCAATCCACTTTGTGAAGTAGTCTACGCCTACAATGAGAAACTTGACTTGCCCTGAACCCTGGGGGAAGGGTCCGAGGAGGTCAAGTCCCCACTTTGTGAATGGCCAGGGTGATGTAACACATATGAGTTCTTCAGGTGGAGTTATGTGGAAGTTGGTATGCTTTTGGCATGGTGGGCATTTCTTGACAAACTCTGTTGCTTCCTTTTATAAGGTCGACCAGTAGAAACCAGCTCGGAGTACCTTTTTTGAAAGCGCTCGTGCTCCTAGGTGGTTGCCGCACATGCCACTGTGTACTTCTTCTACGACTTCCCTTGTATCGGAGACCGGCACGCGTTTTAGGAGGGGTGTTGAAATCCATCTCCTGTATAGGATGTTGCCCACTATGGTGTAGTACTGTGCTTCTCGTACTAGCCTTTTCACCTCCTTTTTATCTGTGGAAAGTATCTCAGAATTGAGGTAGTTGATTATGGGGGTCATCCATCCTTGATATTGACCTGATATGGTTAGGACCTTTTCTTCCTCCGAGATTGATGGACTTTGCAATGTTTCTTGGATGAGACTTCTATTATTGTCTCCTGGTTTGATGCTGGCTAGTTTTGAAAGTGCATCAGCTCAGGCATTCTGTTCCTGAGGTATATGTCAGACCTCATATCCCCCGAATTGTCCAAGCTATTCTCTGGTTTTGTCTAGGTATTTTTTCATGGTGGGATCCTTAGCTTGGTAGTTCCCTTCTATTTGTGAGTTGACTACTTGTGAATCACTGAAGATGGCAAGCTTTTGGACTCCTACCTCTCTGGCCAGCCTTAAACCAGCCAGTAGTGCCTCATATTCAGCCTGATTATTTGAGGCAAGGAATTTGAACTTTAGTGATAGCTCGATTTGGGTTCCATGATCGCTTTCGATAATTACACCTGTGCCACTCCCGGTCTTGTTTGAGGAGCCATCTACGTAGAGATTCCATTTTGTAGGAGTTCCCGGGGTGTCAGTATACTCGGCGATGAAGTCGACCAGATACTATGATTTGATAGCTGTCCGAGCTTCATATTTGAAGTCGAATTCAGATAACTCGACTGCCCATTGTAGTATTCTTCCAGCCAGGTCAGTTTTTGTAGGATGCCTTCTATGGGCTGGTTGGTCTAAACTCTGATAGTGTGAGCTTGAAAGTATGGTCGGAGTCATTGGAAAGTGAGTATGAAGGCGTAAGCAAATTTTTCTATCTTTCGATAGTTTAATTCAGCCCCTTGTAAAGCCTTGCTGATGAAGTAGATGGGTTGTTACCCACTTTTGTCTTCTCTGACTAGTTCTGAGGCTATTGCCTGACTTCCCACTGTGAGGTATAATATGAGTTCTTCGCTTTCCTATGGTCGGGTGAGAATGGGTGGTTGCCCCAAGAATTTTTTGAAATCTTGGAAAGCTTGTTCACACTCCCTTGTCCATTCAAACCTCCTTCCCTTCCTTAATGTTGTGTAAAAGGGAAGAGATCTTATGGCTGGAAATCTGGACAGGGCTGCTAGTCTTCTGTTGAGCCGTTGTACCTCTTTGACGCATATAGGACTTTTCATGCGAAGTATGGCCTGGCACTTATCTGGGTTTGCTTCGATTCCTCTTTGAGTGAGCATGAAGCCCAAAAATGTTCCAGCTTTTACCGCGAAGGTGCATTTTATGGGGTTAAGTCGCATACTATGCTTTCTGACATATGGTAAATCACCGATCAAGATTTTATAGAGAAAATAGCGTTGTAAGTATAGCTCTTAACCAATGATGATACCGCATATCAATTTAAAAGAGTTGTCACAAAAATTAGAAATAAAATACTGGGAGTATGAATCCAGGTCGTCTCCCAACGAGCTAACAAAAGAGTGTTATTTTATTGATCAGAAGTTTTCCAAGGATTTTTAGGAGTTGAAGAACAGAGAGATAAGTGGTTGAGAATTTATATAATCAAATAAAAAGCCTTGACCAGGGGTAGATTAATTGGAAGTTCTATCCTTGTTGGAATTTATCAAGTGTAGCTTCAAGAGGTTGTTATTTTCACTTAGTTAACCCTTACTAAATAAAGGAAAGTCAAGTGATTGAGCTAACTCTTATTTGCAAGTCCTAATCCTCTACCTTGGGAAGAATTAGCGTTAGTAAATATAGAATTAGCCAATAACTTCCAAATTAACTGATCGCTTGGACATTCCAACTCAAGGGTCTCCTTTTAATCAACTCCCAAGTCAAGTGGGAGTTCTACTCCATTGACATGAATATAACTTTCACAGAATTAAGAGAGGAATAAAAGTGAGACATGATAAATAATAACTAAAAATTAATTAAAAGTAAAAATAGTTCTTGCATTAATAAATTCTAAAAACAATCCAATTGTAACTCTGAATAAGGATTAAGGATATGGAAGAGTAAGGGACAAAGGAAACAAACTGGAATAAATGAAACTTCAACGGAGGTAGCAACTCTTCTCAATATCCCAATCAATAGCAAAAAGCAATAAAATTCTAAGAACTATGAATGTGAAGAAAACCTAGAGGAAGAAGTAGAAATCTCTCTCTAGATCCAAAAACTAAAACTAAAACTATGCATAATGAGAATGTCCCCTAAGTCCCTCCTGTTTCCTGGCTCTAGTCTGTGTTTCTGGGCCAAAAAGTGGGTCTAAAACTGGCCCAAAATTGGCCCCAGTAATTTTCTACAACTGCTGTACGTCGCGCATGTCACGCATACGCGTCACTCACGCGTGCTCGTCGTTTGGCGATTTTCCTTGTCACACGCATCGTTGAGCAAACTTCAATTCACGCGCACGCGTGAGCCATGCGTGCGCGTCGCTCCTCGCTGATTGTCTCCTTTATTTCTTGTACTCCTTCCATTTTTGCAAGCTTCCTCTCTATTCTCCAAGCCATTCCTGTCCTGTAAAGCCTGAAAACACTTAACACACAGATTACAGAATTGAATGGTATAGAGATGGATAAAAATCTACAATTTAAAAGCTTTGGAAGCAAGTTTTTAATCATAGTATTAAATCTGGAAAGCAAACGTATAACATGCTAATTACATGAGCAGGTGTAGGAGAAAGGTGATAAAAACCACTCAATTCAACACAAGATAAACCATAAAATAGTGGTTTATCAACCTCCCCACACTTACACATTAGCATGTCCTTATGCTAAGCTCTAAGAGATAAAAAAGAATAAATAGAGACAGTAGGACTCATGCAATGCAACGCAACCTATACATATGAATGCAACTATATGACGAAATGTCTATACCTACTTGCTTATGAAAATAAATAAGTTCTTTAAGATAAACAGAAATCAAATTCCACTAATTCAAATCACACAACAAGAGAAGAGTAAACTTGTAAGGAGATAGCTCATGAAAGCTGGGAACATAGAGTCAAGCTTGAACCCTCACTAGGAGCGTGTATGCACTCTAGTCACTCAG
>NC_029774.3:104682014-104687382 GCF_000817695.3 Arachis duranensis | reverse complement strand
ACACACACACACACACACACACACACACACACACACACACACGTTCCCTATGCTTCTAAAATCATACTCATGTATTTAAATGTTCTTTTTATTTCACCTCATATGCATTGATTCTTTTTTTATTAAACTTATCATTTGGGGTGCTTTCATTCCCCTAAACTTAAACTGAAACATGAAAAAATATTTTTTTTGAAAGCATCATAGCATCAATGCATTTGGTTTTCATAATTTCACATGAGTAGCATTCAGACCTTAGATATTTATCAATTAATATACATTCTTATTAACCCAAGTTCCCATAGTTTCCCCACATTTAGTTTACACACAATCTCTATCTTAAGCTAACCAAAGATTCAATTTGGGGTAATTAATTTGTTTTTCTGTTTAAGGCTAGTGATGTGGTAAAATATAGAACAAATATGGATTAATAGGCTCAAAGGGGCAAACAAGGGATAATTAGAATGGTAGGCCATTTAGGATAGTGAGCTAATAACAAATGATGGCCTCAATCATACATATGCATGAATACATTAAATAATGGACATATAGAATGGAGCAAACCATAGATTGCGATCATAGAGGAGAGAAAACACACAAGAATAAAAATCATGGTCAAATAATGTAACCATACAATTAGGCTCAAAATCTCACTAGGTTATGTGTTCTAGCTCTAAAACCATGTTCCAAATTACAATCTTCAAACAAGTTTAACATAGAATTTTGGGTTTGGAATAGTGAAATTTTTCAAAAATAGTGTCTTTGAAAAGAACTTATTATTTTTCAACCAAGCAGAGTATACATGCAACTAATTATTATTATGCAATTTATTATATCTAAACAAAAAGAAAATTTATCTACTGGTGCTAGGAGAAAAAAAAGTTACCTCCGAAATTTAGGTACTGACCGAACTCCCCACACTTAAAGCTTGGGACCATCCTCGGTGCCATTAGTCAGGAACAAAGGGGGCTGGTAACAGCGTCTCCACAGTCGGGTGCATCTGGACTCCCGGTGCTGGTAGTTGAAGTGGAGGCCGGAGAGTCTGGTTCTTCTGTGGGTGGGTGGTTGCCAACAATCAGCTCCTTGAGGTATGTAAATTGGCACTTGTGACGGCACTCCATGCGATCCAACCTCTGTAGTATCTAAAGGAGCAGCTGATTTGTTGAAGGTGCTTGTGATGTGGAAAGAGAAGGGATATCTCTGGCCGGGTCTTCAGTTCGGCTAGTAGTGGCTGCTGCCGGTCTGATGTATTTCCCACTCGGAACATATTGATCATCCCGAGGAAGCATGGCCTTGGTGTCTCTAGCTCTATAGGGGACTCCGGCTGCCGAGACCAAATCTGAAACTAAGGTGGGAAAAGGTAAGTTGCCCGCAATCTGTACGTGTCCCACGGCTTGACGGATGTGTCTTGGTAAGTTGAGAGGCTGGTCCATAAGGATACACCAGATGAGAATAGCCATATCTGTAGTGAAGGAGGACTCGTGAGTGCTAGGAAAGACGTAGTGGGACATAATCTGTGCCCACACGTGAGCCTCCAAGGTAAGTGTGGAAGCCAGTATGCTCTTAGAACGGGATCAATGGTAACCATAGATCCATGAGCTGCCAGGTAATGCTATAGTTCTGAGAATGTCGTCCCAGTCAAATTGGTATCACTGGCGCTTGAGAGAGGCTTCTTGAAATGCGTCCAATTCTTCTGGAGCAGGGGGAAGATCTAAACCTTGCTGAATGGCCCTTTCGGAGATGGGGACTTGCTTCTGATGGACATAGACAGACTGCAGGGTTGGCATGTGAAAGTTAGAGTAGAATTCGGCTACCCATGAAAGATTGACATGCCATGGCTGCTTCTGTAAGAAATCCCAGTGTCTTTGTTCAATGCGGGGCTCTACCAGGTCAACAATGTTGGTAGGGAGGATGAGAAGGTGCTCATTGTTGTAGTTCCTCGCCGCCAGAATGGGGGAACATCTGCTCATAGTAGCGGTTAGTGAACCGCGCAGTGTCCCTTGCTGGAAAGGCTTTTTCAGATTCATTGACCTTGATGATCCTCTTGACTCGCTTTGTTAATGGTTTGACAACTGTTGAAGATAGTTCCGCAGCTAGCGCTCTTTTAGTTCTTCTCTTTTCCGATGGTTTGGGGGCAGCTTTCTCTTTACCTTTCTTGGTGGCCATCCTGAAAGAGAAAAAGAAAGGTACATGTAAGTCCAAGGGTTAGAGGAAGGAAGAGGACCGTACAAGTGATGATCTTGCCAAGGTAAAGAAGGATGTCGTTAACACATGGTCGCGACTTCATGTAATTAGGACATCAATGGAAATATAGCAAGAAAGATGAAGGCAATTAAATGTAAGATGTTTATTGGCATGCCGGCAAAGGCATGAGTAGCATAGATTAAGCATTAATTGCGAAAAATGTATTATCACTTGTAACAATTTAACAATCACGTTTGTATTGACAATTATATCAAATTAATAAAACATGATAAGGATTTTGTGAAAAACAGGCATTATAGTAGAAGGCTAGAATATTTAAGAATGCACAATGTCATATACGCTTTTTCACAAACACTTGGTATGCATGTTTAACATGATAGGGAAAGTATGAAATCCAATATGCATGTAATCCAAAAATTAATATTAATTGTCAAATCACTTCCTAGTATATCCACAAGCAAATATTGAAGAAAACAATCACCCATGTAAATTTCTAACACCAATTAAAAGAATGCAAAAAGAAAAGATAAATAGTAAGAAGGAAAGAAAAAGGATAGGAAGAAAGAACCTTGAGAAGAAGATGAAAAGAGAGAGGTAATGGAGGATATGAGTGGGAAAGAAGTAAGAGGAGGAGGAGAAGAAAAAGAAGATAGAAAAGATAGAAGAAGAGGGAAGAAGGAAGAAGAAGAAAGAAATTAGGATTGTGGGAGAAAAGATAAGAGATCTGGGCGTCGTGCGCTGTTAATTAAGTGTGCGTCGCATGTAACGCGTACGCATACGCGTGGGTCGCGCTATTTTTAAACGACGCGTGCGCGTCCTGGCCTGGATTGGAAAATGATGCGAATGCATCAAGGACGCGTACGCGTGATAGGAATCATGCTCCTAGCACAGTTCCAGCCCCACACCATCATAACTCTCTGGCTATATACCTATTTACGCCGATTTGCAGGGTCACGCGTACGCGTGAGGGACGCGGATGCGGGGTCTGGTGAACTCGCAAGCGACGCGTACATGTCATGGATGCGTATGCGTGAGATAGTTTGTGCCTAAAGCACATTTTCATACCTGCTCCCGCACAACTCTCTGTTCAATTCCTCTTTATCTCGCACGTACATATGACGCGTACGCGTCAGCAACGCTTGCGCGTCGTGTGCCCCCTTCTTTTTTTTCTTTTGCAGAATGCAAAATGCAGCATGCATATGAATATGCAGGAATTATGAATGACTGCTGCAAAAATTTAAAATAAAATGAACTAAGAATAAGAAGAAACGATCATACCATGGTGGGTTGTCTCCCACCTAACACTTTGCTTTTACGTCCTTAAGTTGGATGTTCTACAAGCTTAATCTACTTCTATTGGTGGGTCCTCCAAGAGGAAGACCTCTATCTCTTTATTTTCTTTTATCTTCTCACCATGATATAGCTTTAAGCGATGTCCATTGACCTTGATGAGATTGGAACTTGAAGGGTGACTTAAGTGGAAGACTCGGTATAGCTCTGCCTTCTCTACTCTATAGGGTTCTTCCCACCTTGAGCGCAGCTTGCCTGGCATGAGCCTCAGCCTTGAGTTGTACAGGAGAACTAGCTCCCCAAGTCTGAACTCCTTTCTTTTGACATGCTTGTCATGCACAGCCTTCACCTTCTCTTTGTATATTCTGGAGTTGTCATAAGCTTTGAGTCAAAGGGTCTCAAGTTTTGCTAGTTGCAGCTTCCTTTCAGTGCCAGCTTTCTCAAATCTCATGTTACACTCCCTCACAGCCTAGAAAGCCTTGTGTTCCACCTCCACTGGGAGGTGACAAGCCTTTCCGTAGACTAGGCGGAAGGGACTCATCCCAATAGGTGTCTTGTACGCTGTCTGATACGCCCAAAGTGCATCAACAAGTCTGGTGCTCCAGTCCTTCCTATGAGGCTTGACTATCTTCTCCAGAATGCACTTTATTTCTTTGTTAGACACCTCTACTTGTCCATTGGTCTGGGGATGGTAGGCTGTTGCTATCTTGTGAACAATTCCATGCTTCTTCAGTAGTGCTGCGAATCTCCTGTTACAAAAGTAAGTGCCTTGATCACTCACGATTGCTCGTGGTGATCCAAAGCGATAGATAATATAGTTTCTAACAAAAGAGACAACAGTGTTAGCATCATCAGTACGGGTAGGAATTGCTTCTACCCATTTAGAAACATAATCTACAACTAACAATATATATAAGAAACCGCTAGAGTTTGGAAACGGACCCATGAAGTCAATCCCCTAAACATAAAAAATCTCATAGAACAACATAATTTGTTGGGGCATCTTATCCCTTTTGGATATATTACCAAACCTCTGGCATGTGGAACAAGATTTACAGAAGGCATTAGCATCTTTAAAAAGAGTGGACCACCAGAATCAACAGTCTAAAATTTTTCTAGCTGTTCTTTGAGGGCCAAAATGTCCACCACTCTCAAAGGAGTGACAGGTCTCTAAAATGGACTGGAATTCTGATTGAGGCACACACCTTCTAATTATCTGGTCAGCACCATACCTCCATAAATATGGATCATCTCATATATAATATTTGGACTCGCTTTTCAGCTTGTCCTTCTGATGCTTAGTAAAATTGAGAGGGAAGGTATGACTAACTAGATAACAAGCTACAGGTGGATACTGGTGCACGAAATTGTGATCATCAATGGCGCCATCAACATGGTACGCTCAATTGCAATCTCAACTCTGTATCACAACTTCGCACTACTAACCAGCAAGTGTACTGGGTCGTCTAAGTAATAAACCTTACGCGAGTAAGGGTCGATCCCACAGAGATTGTTGGTATGAAGCAAGCTATGGTCACCTTGTAAATCTTAGTCAGGCAAACTCAAATGGTTATGAATGATGAATAAAACCTAAAGATAAAGATAGAGATACTTATGTAATTCATTGGTAGGAATTTCAGATAAGCGTATGAAGATGCTTTGTCCCTTCCGTCTCTCTGCTTTCCTACTGTCTTCATCCAATCCTTCTTACTCCTTTCCATGGCAAGCTGTATGTAGGGTTTCACCGTTTTCAGTGGCTACCTCCCATCCTCTCAGTGAAAATGTTCAACGCACCCTGTCACGGCAGGGCTAATCATCTGTCGGTTCTCAATCAAGTTGGAATAGAATCCAGTGATTCTTTTGCGTCTGTCACTAA
>NC_029774.3:104680158-104681606 GCF_000817695.3 Arachis duranensis | reverse complement strand
TTGGATCACGACTTTAACCACTCAGTCTCAAGCTTTTCACTTGGACCTGCATGCCACAAGCACATGGTTAGGGATAGCTTGATTTAGCCGCTTAGGCCTGGATTTATTTTCTTGGGCTCTCCTATCCATTGATGCTCAAAGCCTTGGATTCTTTTTACCCCTTGCCTTTTGGTTTAAAGGGCTATTGGTTTTTTCTGCTGCTCTTTTTTTTTCACTGCTTTTTCTTGCTTCAAGAATCAATTTCATGATTTTTCAGATCATCAATAACATTTCTCTTGTTCATCTTTCTTTCAAGAGCCAACAATTTTAACATTCATACAATTCAATATAAAAAATATGCACTATTCAGGCATTCATTCAGAAGACAAAAAGTATTGCCATCACATATAAATAATTAGAATTTTCTTTATTAAAAACTCGAAAAAATGTTGCCTCCTTATTCTAATGATCTACTATTTTATTCATGTTTGATGATGATGAGAGAAATAAATTATAGCTTAATTGGAGATAAAATCAAAATAGAGATACTAATTACTACTACTCATATATAACTTCTAAGGTAAATTCCTAATAAGAGCAATTATCACAGAGTTAAGGTTAAGATTAGGACTCAACAACCTTTATTTTTGGAGGTGGATGCTCCTTTAATCTGTGGGGTGCTTGGCCTTCAAGAGATAGCTTCTGACGCTTCAGTTGCTTCAGTTCACGCCCTTGCTCTTCTTGTTCCCTAAGCAGTTTGCAAAGCATGCTACTTTGATTTTGCTGTTCTTACTTTAGTTGGTCCATAGCTTCTTGCAACTTGGTGACAGATGCTTCAAGACGCTCCCAGAATTCAATTTGAAGGATTTTCGGGAGGAACTCCTGTGCTTTCCTCTTGATGGGATCGTTGGTGCACGAAATTGTGATCATCAATGGCGCCATCAACATAGTACGCTCAATTGCAATCTCAACTCTTTATCACAACTTCGCACAACTAACTAGCAAGTGCACTGGGTCATCCAAGTAATAAACCTTATGCGAGTAAGGGTCGATCCCATGGAGATTGTTGGTATGAAGCAAGCTATGGTCATCTTGTAAATCTCAGTCAGCCAGATTCAAATGGTTATGGATGATTTATGAATAAAGCATAAAATAAAGATAGAGATACTTATGCAATTCATTGGTGAGAATTTCAGATAAGCGTATGGAGATGCTTTGTCCCTTCCGTCTCTCTGTTTTCCTACTGTCTTCATCCAATCCTTCTTACTCCTTTCCATGGCAAGCTGTATGTTGGGCATCACCGTTGTCAATGGATACAATCCCGTCCTCTCAGTGAAAATGTTCAACGTGCTCTGTCACAGCACGGCTATTCAGCTGTCGGTTCTCGATCATGTCGGAATAGAATCCAGTGATTCTTTTGCGTCTATCACAAACGCCTCACAATCGCGAGTTTGAAGCTCGTCACAGTC
>NC_029774.3:104678370-104680085 GCF_000817695.3 Arachis duranensis | reverse complement strand
TGTGTAGAAACTCCACCGTTGAAAATACATAAAAGGTCTAGGCATGGCCGAGAGGCCAGCCCCCAATAATCTAAGAACTAGACATCCAAAGATGATCTAAGGATCTAAAGTGATCAAAAGATGTAAATACAATAGCAAAATGTCCTACTTATAGAGAACTAGTAGCTAGGGTTTACAGAAATGAGTAAATGACATAAAAATCCACTTCCTGGCCCACTTGGTGTGTGCTTGGGCTGAGCATTGAAGCATTTTCGTATAGAGACTCTTCTTGGAGTTAAACGCCAGCTTTTGTGCCAGTTTGGGCGTTTAACTCCCATTCTTGTGCCAGTTCCGGCGTTTTACGCCAGAATTCTTGAGCTGACTTGGAATGCCTGTTTGGGCCATCAACTCTCGGGCAAAGTATGGACTATTATACATTGTTGGAAAGCCCAGGATCTCTACCTTCTAACGCAATTGAGAGCGCGCCAATTGGGCATTTGTAGCTCCAGAAAATCCACTTTGAGTACAGGGAGGTTAGAATCCAACAGCATCTGCAGTCTTTGCTCCAAAAAATTTATTCCGAGTGCAGGGAGGTCAGAATCCAACAACATCAGCAGTCCTTTTTCATCCTAAATCAGATTTTAACTCAACTCTCTGAATTTCAGCCAAAAAATACCTGAAATCACAGAAAATTACACAAACTCATAGTAAACTCTAGAAATATGAATTTTGACTAAAAACTAATAAAAATATAGTAAAAACTAACTAAAACATACTAAAAACAATGCCAAAAAGCGTATAAATTATCCGCTCGTCACAACACCAAACTTAAATTGTTGCTTGTCCTCAAGCAACTGAAGATCAAATAAGATAAAAAGAAGAGAATATGCAATGAATTCCACAAACATCTATGAAGATCAGTATTAATTAGATGAGCGGGGCTTTTAACTTTTTGCCTCTGAACAGTTTTGGCATCTCACTTTATCCTTTGAAATTCAGAATGATGGGCTTCTATAGGAACTCAGAATCCAGATAGTGTTATTGATTCTCCTAGTTAAGTATGATGATTCTTGAACATAGCTACTTTATGAGTCTTGGCTGTGGCCCAAAGCACTCTGTCTTCCAGTATTACCACTGGATACATACATGCCACAGACACATAACTGGGTGAACCTTTTCAGATTGTGACTCATCTTTGCTAGAGTCCCCAATTAGAGGTGTCCAGGGTTCTTAAGCACACTCTTTTTGCCTTGGATCACAACTTTATTTTTTTCTTTTTCCTTTCCCCTTTTTTCTTTTTTTTTTAATTCAATGCTTTTTCTTGCTTCAAGAATCATTTTTATGATTTTTCAGATCCTCAGTAACATGTCTCCTTTTTCATCATTCTTTCAGGAGCCCACATTCATGAACAACAAATTCAAAAGACATATGCACTGTTCAAGCATACATTCAGATGTCAAAGTATTGCCACCACATCAAAATAATTAATCTGCTATAAAATTCAAAATTCATGTAATTCTTCTCCTTTTCAATTAAGAACATTTTTCATTTAAGAAAGGTGATGGATTCATAGGACATTCATAATTTTAAGGCATAGACACTAAGACACTAATGATCATAAGACACAAACATAGATAAACATAGGCATAAAAATTCGAAAAACAGGAAATTAAAGAACAAGGAGATTAAAGAACGGGTCCACCTTAGTGATGGCGGCTTGTTCTTCCTCTTGAAGA
>NC_029774.3:104677443-104678235 GCF_000817695.3 Arachis duranensis | reverse complement strand
AATGTTCTTGGTGCTCCACCCTTAGTTGTCCCATGTTGGAACTCAATTCTCCTAGGGAGGTGTTGATTTGCTCCCAATAGTTTTGAGGAGGAAAGTGCATCCCTTGAGGCATCTCAGGAATTTTATGATGAGTGGGGTCTCTTATTTGCTCCATCCTTTTCTTAGTGATGGGCTTGTCCTCATTAATGAGGGTGTCTCCCTCTATTCAATTCCAACTGAATAACAGAGGTGACAAATGAGATGAGGGAAGACTAACCTTGCCAAGGTAGAGGACTTGTCCGCCACTTTATAAAGTTCTTGGGATATAACCTCATGAACTTCTACTTCCTCTCCAATCATGATGCTATGAATCATGATGGCCCGGTCTATAGTAACTTCGGACCGGTTACTAGTGGGAATGATTGAGCGTTGGATAAACTCCAACCATCCTCTAGCCACAGGCTTGAGGTCATGCCTTCTCAGTTGAACCGGCTTCCCTCTTGAATCTCTCTTCCATTGAGCGCCCTCTTCACAAATGTCTATGAGGACTTGGTCCAACCTTTGATCAAAGTTGACCCTTCTAGTGTAATGGTGTTCATCTCCTTGCATCATGGGAAAGTTGAATGCCAACCTTACATTTTCCAGACTAAAATCCAAGCATTTCCCCCGAACCATTGTAAGCCAATTCTTTGGGTCCGGGTTCACACTTTGATCATGGTTCTTGGTGATCCATGCATTAGCATAGAACTCTTGAACCATTAAGATTCCGACTTGTTGAATGGGGTTGGTAAGAACTTCCCAACCTCTTCTTCG
>NC_029774.3:104676342-104677208 GCF_000817695.3 Arachis duranensis | reverse complement strand
AATGGTGAGGTAGGTGGGGTTTTATGAAGGATGGATGTGAGTGGTGAGGAGAATAGTGGGATTTGATAGGTGAGGGATTTTTGGGGAAGAGGTGTTGAGGTGATTGGTGAATGGGTGAAGAAGAGAGAGAGTGGTGGGGGAGGTGGGGATCCTGTGGGGTCCACAGATCCTGAGGTGTCAAGAAAAATTCATCCCTGCACCAAGTGGCGAGCAAAAATGCTCTTTATGCCAATTCTGGCATTAAACGCCGGGCTGGTGCCCATTTCTGGCGTTTAACGCCAGCTTCTTGCCCTTTCCTGGCATTTAACGCCAGTCTGGTGCCCCTTTCTGGCGTTAAACGCCCAGAATGGTGCCAGACTGGGCGTTAAATGCCCATTTGCTGCCCTTACTGGCGTTTAAACGCCAACAAATTTTCCTCCAGGGTGTGCTATTTTTCTTTCTATTTTTCATTCTATTTTTGCTTTTTCAATTGATTTTGTGACTTTCCATGATCATCAACCTACAGAAAACATAAAATAACAAAGGGAATTAGATAAATATAACATTGGGTTGCCTCCCAACAAGCGCTTTTTTAATGTCAGTAGCTTGACAGTGGGCTCTCATGGAGCCTCACGATACTCAGAGCAATGTTGGAACCTCCCAACACCAAACTTAGAGTTTGAATGTGGGGGTTCAACACCAAACTTAGAAGGTGGTTGAGGCCTCCCAACACCAAACTTAGAGTTTGACTGTGGGGGCTCTGTTTGACTCTGTTTTGAGAGAAGCTCTTCATGCTTCCTCTCCATGGTTGCAGAGGGATATCCTTGAGCCTTAAACACAAAGGATTCTTCATACACTTGAATGATCAATTCTCCTCTGTCAACATT
>NC_029774.3:104675250-104676191 GCF_000817695.3 Arachis duranensis | reverse complement strand
TTTACCAGAACATCCTCTACAAGTCCATAAGCTTGTTTTCTTGAATTGTCTGCCATCTCTAGTGAGATTCTTGCAGCTTGTACCTCAAAGATCCCTAGCTTCTCCATTACAGAGAGAGGCATGAGGTTTATGCTTGACCCTAGGTCACACAGAGCCTTCTTGAAGGTCATGGTGCCTATTGTACAAGGTATTGAGAACTTCCCAGGGTCCTGTCTCTTTTGAGGTAGTTTCTGCCTAGACAAGTTAGCCAGTTCTTTGGTGAGCAAAGGGGGTTTATCCTCCCAAGTCTCATTACCAAATAACTTGTCATTTAGCTTCATGATTGCTCTAAGGTACTTAGCAACTTGCTCTTCAGTGACATCTTCATCCTCTTCAGAGGAAGAATACTCATCAGAGCTCATAAATGGCAGAACTAAATCCAATGGAATCTCTATGGTCTCAGTGTGAGCCTCAGATTCCTATGGTTCCTCATTAGGGAACTCAGTGGAGACCAGTGGACGTCCATTGAGGTCTTCCTTAGTGGCGCTCACTGCCTCTTCCTCCTCTCCAAATTCGGCCATGTTGATGGCCTTGCACTCTCCTTTTGGATTCTCTTCTGTATTGCTTGGAAGAGTACTAGGAGGGAGTTCAGTAACTTTCTTACTCAGCTGACCCACTTGTGCTTCCAAGTTTCTAATGGAGGACCTTGTTTCAGTTATGAAACTTTGAGTGGTTTTGATTAGATCAGAGACTATAGTTGCTAAGTCAGAGGAGTTCTGCTTAGAATTCTCTGTCTGTTGTTGAGAAGATGATGGAAAAGGCTTGCCATTGCTAAACCTGTTTCTTCCACCATTATTGTTGTTGAAACCTTGTTGAGGTCTCTGTTGATCCTTCCATGAGAGATTTGGATGATTTCTCCATGAAGAATTATAGGTGTTTCCATAGGGTTCTCCCATGTAATT
>NC_029774.3:104674904-104675219 GCF_000817695.3 Arachis duranensis | reverse complement strand
AATTCACCTCTTCCATTGCAGGGTTCTCAGGATCATAAGCTTCTTCCTCAGATGAAGCTTCCTTAGTACTGTTTGGTGCATTTTGCATTCCAGATAGACTTTGAGAAATCATATTGACTTGCTGAGTCAATATTTTGTTCTGAGCCAATATAGCATTCAGAGTATCAATCTCAAGAACTCCTTTCTTCTGATTCGGCCCACTGTTCACAGGATTCTTTCAGAAGTGTACATGAATTGGTTATTTGCAACCATTTTAATGAGTTCTTGAGCTTCTGCATGCGTCTTCTTCAGATGAAGAGATCCTCCAGCAGAGCT
>NC_029774.3:104672891-104674063 GCF_000817695.3 Arachis duranensis | reverse complement strand
AAAATGGAAAGAAATTGATTTTGAAAATATATGATTGAAAAGATATGATTTGAAAAAGATTTGATTTTGAAAAATTATGGAAACTTGAAAAAAATTTTGAATTGAAAACAAAATCTTCCCTCTTGTGCCATCCTGGCGTTAAACGCCCAGAATGGTATACATTCTGGCATTTAACGCCTAAAATGCTACCCTTTTGGGCGTTAAACGCCAGTTTTCCTTCTTCACTGGGCGTTTTGAATGCCCAACTTTTTCTGTGTAATTCCTCTGCTGTATGTTCTGAATCTTTAATTCTCTGTATTATTGACTTGAAAAGACACAAATTAAAAATTTTTTGGATTTTTAATGATGAGGAAAAATCAAAATGCAACTAAAATCAAATAAACAATGCATGCAAGACACCAAACTTGGAAGTTTGTATACTACTGACACTATCAAATTGAGAATGCATATGAGAAACAACAAAACACACAAAACAAGAGAATTTAAAGATCAGAGCAAGTAAATCATCAAGAACAACTTGAAGATCAATGAAGACACATGAAAAATGCAAGAAGAACAGAAACATGCAATTGACACCAAACTTAAAATGAGACACTAGACTCAAACAAGAAATATTTTTGGTTTTTATGATTTTGTAATTTTTTTTGTTTTTTTTCGAAAATTATATGGGGAAGAAAATAAAGAAATTCAAAATTTTTAATAAGAATTCCAGGAATCATGCAATGTTAGTCTAAAGCTTTAGTCTAAAGGAATTAGACATGGCTAGCCAAGCTTCAGCAGTACATTGCATTCAAGAGCTAAATTGATGAAGATCAATCAGCTTTGGTGATGATAAGAACATCACCTTGAAACACTAGAATTCATTCTTAAAAATTCTGAAAAACACCTAATCTAAGCAACAAGATGAACCGTCAGTTGTCCAAACTCAAACAATCTCCGGCAACGGCGCCAAAAACTTGGTGCACGAAATTGTGATCATCAATGGCGCCATCAACATGGTACGCTCAATTGCAATCTCAACTCTTTATCACAAATTCGCACAACTAACCAGCAAGTGCACTGGGTCATCCAAGTAATAAACCTTACGCGAGTAAGGGTCAATCCCATGGAGATTGTTGGTATGAAGCAAGCTATGGTCACCTTGTAAATCTTAGTCAGGCAGACTCAAATGG
>NC_029774.3:104667108-104672828 GCF_000817695.3 Arachis duranensis | reverse complement strand
TCTCTCTGCTTTCCTACTGTCTTCATCCAATCCTTCTTTCTCCTTTCCATGGCAAGCTGTATGTTGGGCATCACCGTTGTCAATGGCTACAGTCCCGTCCTCTCAGTGAAAATGTTCAACGCACTTTGTCATAGCACGGCTATTCAGCTGTCAGTTCTCGATCATGTCGGAATAGAATCCAGTGATTCTTTTGCGTCTATCACTAACACCCCACAATCTCAAGTTTGAAGCTCGTCACAGTCATTCAATCCTTGAATCCTACTCAGAATACCACAGACAAGGTTTAGACCTTCCGAATTCTCTTGAATGCCACCATCAATTCTAGCTTATACCACGAAGATTCCAATTAAGGGATCCAAGAGATATCCACTCAATCTAAGGTAGAACGGAGGTGGTTGTCAGGCACACGTTCATAGGTGAGAATGATGATGAGTGTCATGGATCATCACATTCATCAAGTTGAGGAACAAGTGATATCTTAGAATAAGAATAAGCTTAATTGAATAGAAGAACAATAGTAACTGCATTAATACTCGAGGTACAGTAGAGCTCCACACCTTAATCTATAGTGTGTAGAAACTCCACCGTTAAAAATACATAAGAACAAGGTCTAGGCATGGCCGAGAGGCCAGCCCCCAATAATCTAAGAACTAGACGTCCAAAGATGATCTAAGGATCTAAAGTGATCAAAAGATGTAAATACAATAGCAAAAGGTCCTACTTATAGAGAACTAGTAGCTAGGGTTTACAGAAATGAGTAAATGACATAAAAATCCACTTCCGGGCCCACTTGGTGTGTGCTTGGGCTGAGCATTGAAGCATTTTCGTGTAGAGACTCTTGTTGGAGTGAATCTCCAGCTTTTGTGCCAGTTTTGGCGTTTAACTCCCATTCTTGTGCCAGTTCTGGCGTTTTACGCCAGAATTCTTGAGCTGACTTGGAACGCCTATTTGGGCCATCAAATCGCGGGCAAAGTATGGTTTATTATACATTTCTGGAAAGCCCAGGATGTCTACTTTCCAACGCAGTTGAGACTGCGCCAATTGGGCTTCTGTAGCTCCAGAAAATCCACTTCGAGTGCAGGGAGGTCAGAATCCAACAGCATCTGTAGTCCTTTTCAGCCTCTGAATCAGATTTTTGCTCAGGTCCCTCAATTTCAGCCAGAAAATACCTGAAATCATAGAAAAACACACAAACTGATAGTAAAGTCCAGAAAAGTAAATTTTAACTAAAAACTAATAAAAATATAATAAAAACTAACTAAAACATACTAAAAACAATGCCAAAAAGCGTATAAATTATCCGCTCATCAATCGTCCTGCACTTGTTATCCTTCCATTGACTTTTTGGTGATTGGTTGCTCAACTGAGATATACTCATTTACTCCCATCTTCACCCCAGCATCTTCACATAGCATAGAGATTAAGCTTGGATAAGCCAATTTGGCGTCTTTGGAGTTCTTGTTTGCAATTGTGTAAAGTTCACAAGAGACCAGCTGATGAACTTCCACTTCTTTTCCCAGCATAATGCAATAGATCATTACTACTCTTTTGATGGTGACTTCAGAGCGGTTACTAGTGGGCAGTATAGAACGCCCAATGAAGTCCAGCCAGCCTCTGGCGACTGGTTTGAAATCTCCTCTCTTGAGTTGGTTTGGGACACCCTTTCTATTGGTCATCCACTTGGTTCCAGAGAGGCATATGTCCTCTAGAATTTTGTCCAAGCTTTTATCTGTTTTCATCATTCTCCTATTAAAAGAATCTGGGTCATCTTGCAGCTGAGGTAGCTTGAAGATCTCCCTAATTTTGTCAGGGTGGGGGGTGAATAATCTTCCCTCTGACCAGCGTTTGATAGTCATAAAAGGCAGTTCCAGCTATTCTCTGCCTGTCTGTTTGCCATAGATTAGAGTAGAATTCCTGAACCATGTTTCTTCCCACCTTTGTTTCAGGATTAGCTAGGATTTCCCAGCTCCTGTTTTGAATTTGCTCTTGGATCTCTAAATATTCATCTTTTT
Organism: Arachis duranensis; assembly: GCF_000817695.3. Classification (NCBI taxonomy): domain Eukaryota; kingdom Viridiplantae; phylum Streptophyta; class Magnoliopsida; order Fabales; family Fabaceae; genus Arachis; species Arachis duranensis. The sequence goes on along the minus strand of NC_029774.3, from coordinate 104,670,816 downwards.
TCAGATCGATTTTAACTTCCAGGATCACTGACCTTAGACCCATTATTTTGTAGTAATGGTCTGAATGTTCTTTGGTTAAGAAATTCCCTTGATTCCAAAGTGGTTTTGGAATATTCTCTTTCTTGCCTCTTGGAGTGGTTTGTTTTCCCTTAGGAGCCATGATCTTAGTGGGTATTGGTTTAGTGATCATGGATAAACACACCAAACTTAGAGGTTTGCTTGTCCTCAAGCAAAAGAAAGGAAAGAAGAGGGATAGATGAAGAGCCAAGTTCGAACTGTGGATGAGAGGGGGGAGGCTGAACTTGGATTTAAAGGGAAGGGGGTGGGTTTTCGAAAATTTTGAAGATATGATAGAAGATATGATTTGTAAAAGATAAGTATGATAGGAAAAAGATGCAATTTTAAAATTGAAAAGATATGAAAGATATTTGAAAAAGATAAATCTGAATTTTGAAAAGAAGATACGATGAGTTTAAAAAGATTTGAGAAGAATTTAAAAAGATTTGAAAAGAATTCAAAAAGATAATTGAGTTTTGAAAAAGATTTGAAAAGAAGTTGAAGAGGATTTAAAAAAAAAGATTTAGGTTTAGAATTAAGATACATTTGATATCTTTGAAAAAAGGATTTGAAAAATTAGGATTTGTAATATGTTTATGCAAGAAATTATGGATGGAAACATGAAAATTTGAAAAAAAATCAAGTTGGGAATAAAAACTTCCTCCCTTCCACAATCCTGGCGTTAAACACCCAACTGCTGCATGTTTTGGGCGTTTAACGCCCAGTTGGTGCTTGGCCTGGGCATTTAACGCCCAGCTGTTGCTTCTAGCTGGCGTTAAATGCCAGAAACTCCTTTACCACTGGGCATTTTTCTGAACGCCCAGGATGCTGTAAATCTGGCGTTAAATGCCCAGAAGCTACTTCTTTCTGGCGTTTAATGCCCAGATGGCTATTGATGAGCGGATATTTTATACGCTTTTTGGGGTTAATTTCATATAGTTTTTAGTATGTTTTAGTTAGTTTTTAGTATATTTTTATTAGTTTTTAGGCAAAATTCATATTTCTAGACTTCACTATGAGTTTGTGTGTTTTTCTGTGATTTCAGGTATTTTCTGGCTGAAATTGAGGGAGCTGAGCAAAAATCTGATTTAGGCTGAAAAAGGACTGCTGATGCTGTTGGATTCTGACCTCCCTGAACTCGGAATAGATTTTTCGGATCTACAAGAGTCCAATTGGCAAGCTCTCAATTGGGTTAGAAAGTAGACATTCAGGGCTTTTCAGCAATATATAATAGTCTATACTTTGCACAAAGATAAACAATGTAAACTGGCGTTCAACGCCAGTTCCATGTTGTAGTCTGGCGTTCAGCGCTAGAAACAGGTTGCAAATTGGAGTTCAACGCCAGAAACAGGTTACAACATGGCGTTCAACTCCAGAAACAGCCCAGGCACGTGATAAGCTTAAGTCTCAGCCCCAGCACATACCAAGTGGGCCCCAGAAGTAGATTTCTGCACTATCCTACTTAGTTTACTTATTTTCTGTAAACCTAGGTTACTAGTTTAGTATTTAAAGAACTTTTAGAGATTTATTTTGAATCTCATGACATTTTTAGATCTAAATTATATACCTTTTGACGGCATGAGTCTCTAAACTCCATTGTTGGGGGTGAGGAGCTCTGCAGCGTCTCGATGAATTAATGCAATTATTTCTGTTTTCCATTCAAACACGCTTGTTCCTATCTAAGATGTTCATTCGCGCTTCACTATGAAGAAGGTGATGATCCGTGACACTCATCACATTCCTCAATCCACGAATGTGTGCCTGACAACCACCTCCGTTCTACATTAGATTGAATGAGTATCTCTTAGATTCCTTAATCAGAATCTTTGTGGTATAAGCTAGAATTCATTGGTAGCATCCTTGAGAATCCGGAAGGTCTAAACCTTGTCTGTGGTATTCTGAGTAGGATTCTGGAATTGAATGACTGTGACGAGCTTCAAACTCGCGATTGCTGGGCGTGATGACAAACGCAAAAGAATCAAGGGATTCTATTCCAACATGATCGAGAACCGACAGATGATTAGTTGTGCTGTGACTGAGCATTTGGACCATTTTCACTGAGAGGATGGGATGTAGCCATTGACAACGGTGATGCCCTACATACAGCTTGCCATAGAAAGGAGTGACAAAGATTAGATAAAGACAGTAGAAAAGCAGAGATTCAGAAGGAACACAGCACCTCCATACACCTATCTGAAATTCCCACCATTGCATTACATAAGTAACTTTATCTTTATTTTCTATTTAATTTATTATTATTATTCGCAAAACCAATAATCTCTTAAATTAGTTAAATCCGCCTGACTAGGATTCACAAGATGACCATAGCTTGCTTCATACCAACAATCTCTGTGGGATCGACCCTTACTCACGTAAGGTATTACTTGGACGACCCAGTACACTTGCTAGTTAGTTGTGCGGAGTTGTGATAAAGTGTGATTTATGTTTGAGAGCACCAAGTCTTTGGAGCCATTGTTGATGATCACAATTTCGTCCACCAAGTTTTTGGCACCGTTGCCGGGGATTGTTCGAGTATGGACAACTGACGGTTCATCTTGTTGCTCAGATCAGGTAATTTTCTTTTTGTTTTAATTTCAAAAAAATTTTCAAAAAAAATCTTTCAAAAATTTTTTTTCTCTTTTTTGTTTTCCTAAAGAATATTTTCGAAAAAATAATAAAAATACAAAAAATCATAAAATCATAAAAACCAAAAATATTTTGTGTTTCTTGTTTGAGTCTTGAGTCAATTTTTAAGTTTGGTGTCAATTGCATGCTTTAAAAATATTTCTTGAATTTTTCGAAAATTCATGCATTTATAGTGTTCTTCATGATCTTCAAGTTGTTCTTGGTAAGTCTTCTTGTTTGATCTTGATATTTTCTTGTTTTGTGATTGTTGTTGTTTTTCATGTGTATTTTTGCATTCATAGTGTCCATGCATTAAAGAATTCTAAGTTTGGTGTCTTGCATGTTTTCTTTGCATAAAAATTTTTTCAAAAATATGTTCTTGATGTTCATCATGATCTTCAAAGTGTTCTTGGTGTTCATCTTGACATTCATAGTGTTCTTGCATGCATTAAGTGTTTTGATCCAAAATTTTCATGTTTTGGGTCATATTTGTGTTTTTCTCTCTCATCATTAAAAATTTAAAAAAAATCAAAAAATATCTTTTCCTTATTTCTCTCCAAATTTTCGAAAATTTGAGTTGACTTAGTCAAAAAATTTTTAAAATTAGTTGTTTCTTACAAGTCAAGTCAAATTTTCAATTTTAAAAATCTTATCTTTTCAAAACTTTTTCAAAAAAGTCAAATCTTTTTCATTTTTATCTTATTAATTTCAAAAATATTAAAATTATTTTCAAAATTATTTTCTTAATTTTATTTCAAATTTTTGAAATTACATTCCTTATTTCTCTCCAAATTTTCGAAAATTTGAGTTGACTTGGTCAAAAATTTTTAAAATTAGTTGTTTCTTACAAGTCACGTCAAATTTTCAATTTTAAAAAAAATCTTATCTTTTTAAAACTTTTTTAAAAATTAAATCTTTTTCTTAATTTTATCTTAATTTTCGAAATTATGCTAACAATTAATATGATTGATTCAAAAATTTGAAGTTTGTTACTTTCTTGTTAAGAAAGGTTCAATCTTTAAATTT
>NC_029774.3:104663231-104666954 GCF_000817695.3 Arachis duranensis | reverse complement strand
TATCATATCTTTTTCAAAATTTTATCTTTTTCAAAAATTTAATTTTAAAATATCTCATCTAACTTCTTATCTTCTTATCTTTTCAAATTTGATTTTAATATCTTTTTCAACTAACTATTTGACTTTTTGTTTGTTTCTTATCTTTTTCTAAACCACCTAACTACTTTTCCCTCTTTAATTTTTGAAAATATCTCATCTCTTTTTCAAAAATTCTTTTTAATTATTTTAAATTTTAATTTTAATTATATCTTATCTTTAATTTTCGAAAATCATTAACTACTTTTTCAAAATTATTTTCGAATTCTCCCTCTCTTCTCTTCTTCTACTTATTTATTTATTTACTAACACTTCTCTTCACCTCTCTTCATCTCCAATCACTGCCTCTATCATCACCCTTGTGATTGGATTTTCCACTCTTATTCTTTTCTTCTTCTACTAATAATAAGGATCCTTTTTGTCCAGATATAGAGGATTCCTCTTCCTTTTTCTTTTTCTCTTCTCTTTCATATGAGCAGGAATAAGGAAAAAGGCATCTTTGTTGAAGCTGATCCAGAACTTGAAAGGACTCTGAAAAGGAAACTAAGAGAAGCTAAATTACAACAATCCAGAGGCAACCTTTCTGAAATTTTCGAACAAGAGAAGGAGATGGCAGCCGAACCCAACAACAATAATGCAAGGAGGATGCTTGGTGATTTCACTAAACCAACGTCCAAGTTTGATGGTAGAAGCATCTCAATTCTTGCCATTGGAGCAAACAATTTTGAGCTGAAACCTCAATTAGTTGCTTTGATGCAACAGAATTGCAAGTTTCATGGACTTCCATCTGAAGATCCTTATCAGTTTTTAACTGAGTTCTTGCAGATTTGTGAGACTGTTAAGACAAATAGAGTAGATCCTGAAGTCTACAGGCTCATGCTTTTCCCTTTTGCTGTAAGAGACAGAGCTAGAACATGGTTGGACTCACAATCTAAAGATAGCCTGGACTCCTGGGATAAGCTGGTCACGACCTTCTTGGATAAATTCTTTCCTCCTCAAAAGTTGAGCAAGCTTAGAGTGGATGTTCAGACCTTCAAGCAAAAAGATGGTGAATCCCTCCATGAAGCTTGGGAAAGATACAAGCAGATGACCAAAAAGTGTCCTTCTGGCATGTTTTCAGAATGGACCATATTAGATATATTCTATTATGGTCTATCTGAGTTTTCTAAAATGTCATTGGACCATTCTGCAGGTGGATCCATTCACCTAAAGAAAACGCCTACAGAAGCTCAAGAACTTATTGACATGGTTGCAAATAACCAATTCTTGTACACTTCTGAGAGGAATTCCGTGAATAATGGGACGCCTCAAAGGAAAGGAGTTCTTGAAATTGATGTTCTGAATGCCATATTGGCTCAGAACAAAGTGTTGACTCAGCAAGTCAACATGATTTCTCAAAGTCTGAATGGATGGCAAAATGAATCCAAGAGTACTAAAGAGGCATCTTCTGAAGAAGAAGCTTATGATCCTGAGAACCCTGCAATGGCAGAGGTAAATTACATGGGTGAACCTTATGGAAACACCTATAATTCATCATGGAGAAATCATCCAAATTTCTCATGGAAGGATCAACAAAAGCCTCAAAAAGGCTTTAATAATGGTGGAAGAAATAGGTTTAGCAATAGCAAGCCTTTTCCATCATCTTCTCAGCAACAGATAGAGAATTCTGAGCAGAGCTCCTCTAATTTAGCAAATATAGTCTCTGATCTGTCTAAGGCCACTTTAAGTTTCATGAGTGAAACAAGGTCCTCCATTAGAAATTTGGAGGCACAAGTGGGCCAGCTGAGTAAGAAAGTAACTGAAACTCCTCCTAGTACTCTCCCAAGCAATACAGAAGAGAATCCAAAGAGAGAGTTCAAGGCCATTGATATAGTCAATATGGCCGAATGCAAGGAGGAAAGGGAGGACGTGAATCCCAATGAGGAAGACCTCATGGGACGTCTCCCAACCAAGAAGGAGTTCCCTATTGAGGACCCAAAGGAATCTGAGGCTCATATAGAAACCATAGAGATTCCATTAAACCTCCTTCTGCCATTCATGAGCTCTGAAGACTATTCTTCCTCTGAAGAGGATGAAGATGTAACTGAAGAGCAAGTTGCTCAATATCTAGGAGCCATCATGAAGCTAAATGCCAAGTTATTTGGTAATAAGAGGAAGCATGAACAGCTTCTCTCAATGCAGAGTCAAACAGAGCCCCCACAGTCAAACTCTAAGTTTGGTGTTGGGATGCCACAACCAAACTCTAAGTTTGGTATTGAACCCCCACATTCAAACTCTAAGTTTGGTGTTGGGAGGTCTCAACAATGCTCTGAATATCTGTGAAGCTCCATGAGAGCTCACTGTCAAGCTATTGATATTAAAGAAGCGCTTATTGGGTGGCAACCCAATTTTTATTTATCTAATTTTATTTTTCTTTTTATTATTCTTTTATGTTTTATTAGGTTCATGATCATGTGGAGTCACAAAATAAATACAAAAATTAAAAATAGAATAAAAAATAGCAGAAGAAAAATCACACCCTGGAGGAAGGACTTACTGGCATTTAAACGCCAGTAAGGAGCATCTGGCTAGCGTTCAACGCCAGAACAGAGCATGGATCTGGCGTTGAATGCCAGAAACAAGCAACATCCTAGCGTTTAAATGCCAAGAATGCACCCTGAGGAGAGCTGGCGCTGAACGCCAGAAACAAGCATGGAACTGGCGTTCAACGCCAGAAACATACTGCACATGGGCGTTGAACGCCCAGAACATGCATCACTTCGGCGTTTAAATGCCAGAATTGCATGCAAAGGCATTTTACATGCCTAATTGGTGCAGGGATGTAAATCCTTGACACCTCAGGATCTGTGGACCCCACAGGATCATCTCAGGATCTGTGGACCCCACAGGATCCCCACCTACCTCAACTCACCTTCTCTCTTCTTCACACATCACCTTAATCCCTCTTCCCCATCACCTCTTCACCACTCACATCCATCCATCTCTTTCCCACCCAATCCCACCCATACGGCCGAAACATACACATCTCTCCCTCTCCTCCATCTCTTCTTTTCCGTCCATTCTTTCTTCTTTGCTCGAGGGCGAGCAACATTCTATGTTTGGTGTGGTAAAAGCATAGCTTTTTTGTTTTTCCATAACCATTGATGGCACCTAAGGCCAGAGAAACCTCAAAAAAAAAGAGAAAAGGGAAGATAAAAAAATTTTTCCACCTCCGAGTCATGGGAGATTGAGAGATTCATCTCAAGGGTCCATAGCTCAGTAGAAGAGTATTTGACTGCACATCAAGAGAGCATGAGGAATTCCCTCATCAAGAAATACCTGAGATACCTCAGGGGATACATGTTCCTCCACATAATTATTGGAAGCAACTAAGGATAGGAACACCAAAATCATTAGGGATCATGCAACAGAAGTAAGGAAGAGACATAAAGGAGCTCAAAAAGCACCATTGGACCTTCAAAAGGCGCCACCCTCACTAAGGTGGACTCATTCCTTAACTTCCTTGTTCTTATCTCTCTGTTTTTCATTTTTTTATGTTACATGTTTATCTATGTTTTGTGTCTCTACCTCATAATCATTAGTATGAAGTAACTATGTCTTAAAGCTATGAATAAATTTCATAAATCCTTCACCTCTCTTAAATGAAAAATGTTTTTAATTCAAAAGAACAAGAAGTACATAAATTTC
>NC_029774.3:104662769-104663174 GCF_000817695.3 Arachis duranensis | reverse complement strand
TTTTCTGAATGAATGCTTGAACAGTGCATATTTTTTATCTTGTTGTTTATGAATGTTAAAATTGTTGACTCTTGAAAGAATGATGAACAAGGAGAAATGTCATTGACAATCTGAAAAATCATAAAATTGATTCTTGAAGCAAGAAAAAGCAGTGAATAGCAAAAGCTTGCGGAAAAAAAAGTGGCGAAAAAAATTTAGAAAAAGAAAAAGCAAGCAGAAAAAGCCAATAGCCCTTAAAACCAAAAGGCAAGGGTAAAAAGAATCCAAGGCTTTGAGCATCAATGGATAGGAGGGCCCAAGGAAATAAAATCCAGGCCTAAGCGACTAAATCAAGTTGTCCCTAACCATGTGCTTGTGGCATGCAGGTCCAAGTGAAAAGCTTGAGACTGGGTGGTTAAAGTCATG
>NC_029774.3:104640947-104662626 GCF_000817695.3 Arachis duranensis | reverse complement strand
AAGTCCCGCTCATCTAATTAAATTAATATTCATTGATATTTTAGAATTTATAGTATATTCTCTTCTTTTTATCCTAATTGATTTTCAATTGCTTGGGGACAAGCAACAATTTAAGTTTGGTGTTGTGATGAGCGGATAATTTATACCATTTCTGGCATTGTTTTTAGGTAGTTTTTAGTATAATCTAGTTACTTTTAGGGATGTTTTCATTAGTTTTTATGCTAAATTCACATTTCTGGACTTTATTATGAGTTTGTGTGTTTTTCTGTGATTTCAGGTATTTTCTGGCTGAAATTGAGGGACCTGAGCAAAAATCTGATAGGAGGCTGACAAAGGACTACTGATGTTGTTGGATTATGACCTCCCTGCACTTGAAATGGATTTTCTGGAGCTACAGAACTCTAAATGCATCAATTACTTACTTTTGTAAACCCTAGTAGCTAGTCTAGTATAAATAGGACGTTTTACTATTATATTAGACATCTTTGGTCTCAGTTTTATTTTATTATTCATCTTAGGAGACTATTGATCATGTTTTGGGGGCTGGCCATTCGGCCATGCCTGAACCTTCATCACTTAGGTATTTTTAACGGTGGAGTTTCTACACACCATAGATTAAGGGTGTGGAGCTCTGCTGTACCTCAAGTTTTAATGCAATTACTACTATTTTCTATTTAATTCGACTTATTCTTATTCTAAGATATTCGTTGCACTTCAACATGATGAATGTGATGATCTGTGACACTCATCATCATTCTCACCTATGAACGCGTGACTGACAACCACTTCCTTTATACCTTAGACTGGGCGCATATCTCTTGGACTCCTTAATCAAAATCTTCGTGGTATAAGCTAGAATTGATGGCGGTATTCATGGGAATCCGGAAAGTTTAACCTTGTCTGTGGTATTTCGAGTAGGATTCTGGAATTGAATGACTGTGACGAGCTTCAAACTCGCGATTGCTGGGCGTGATGACAAACGCAAAAGAATCAAGGGATTCTATTCCAACATGATCGAGAACCGAAAGATGATTAGTCGTACTGTGACAGAGCATTTGGACCATTTTAACTGAGAGGATGGAATGTAGCCATTGACAACGGTGATGCCCTACATACAGCTTGCCATAGAAAGAAGTGACAAAGATTGGATAAAGACAGTAGAAAAGCAGAGATTCGGAAGGAACACAGCACCTCCATACACCTATCTGAAATTCCCACCATTGGATTACATGAGTAACTTTATCTTTATTTTCTATTTAATTTATTATTATTATTCGCAAAACCAATAATCTCTTAAATTAGTTAAATCCGCCTGACTGGGATTCACAAGATGACCATAGCTTGCTTCATACCAACAATCTCTGTGGGATCGACCCTTACTCACGTAAGGTATTACTTGGACGACCCAGTACACTTGCTGGTTAGTTGTGCGGAGTTGTGACAAAGTGTGATTTATGTTTGAGAGCACCAAGTCTTTGGAGCCATTGTTGATGATCACAATTTCGTCCACCAAAAAACAAGAAAAGACACAAAACAAGACAAACCAAAGATCAAACAAGGAAAATAGACAAGAACAACTTGAAGGTCAAAGATGAACAAAGAACATGCAATTCGAAAATTGAAAGCCAAAGAAAAGCATGCAATTGACACCAAACTTAAAACATGATACTGAACTCACAGAAAAACTAAAAATTACTAAAGAAAAATATTATTTTTGGAAAATTTTTGAAAAGAAAATAAAAGACTCGGACCCAAAAGACAAAATTTTCCTAATCTAAGCAACAAGATTAATCGTTAGTTGTCCAAACTCAAACAATCCCCGGCAACGGCGCCAAAAACTTGGTGCACGAAAATTACACTCACACTATGTAATTCCACATAATTAACTAGCAAGTGCGTTGGGTCGTCCAAGTAATACCTTACGTGAGTAAGGGTCGATCCCACGGAGATTGCCGGCTTGAAGCAAGCTATGGTTATCTTATTATTCTTAGTCAGGATACCAATAGGGTTCTTTAGTTTCAGTTGTAAAAAGTGAAAGAGCATGAAATGAGTATTTGTTACGTAGTAATGGAGAATGTGTTGAAGTTTTGGAGATGCTTTGTCTTCTGAATCTCTGCTTTTTCCCTGTCTTCTTCTTCAGGCACGCAAGGTTCCTCCTATGGCAAGCTGTGTGTTGGTGGATCACCATTGTCAATGGCTACCATCCATCCTCTCAGTGAAAATGGTCCAGGTGCACTGTCACCGCACGGCTAATCATTTGTCGGTTCTCACTCATGCTGGAATTGGATCCATTGATCCTTTTGCGTCTGTCACTACGCCCAACCCTTGTGAGTTTGAAGCTCGTCACAGTCATTCAATCCCTGAATCCTAGTCGGAATACCACAGACAAGGTTTAGACTTTCCGGATTCTCAAGAATGCTGCCAGTGGATTCTAGCTTATACCACGAAGATTCTGATTAAGGAATCCAAGAGATACTCATTCAATCGAAGGTAGAACGGAGGTGGTTGTCAGGCATGCGTTCATAGATTGAGAATAGTGATGAGTGTCACGGATCATCACATTCATCACATTGAAGTGCGAATGAGCATCTTAGATAGAAACAAGCGTGTTTGAATAGAAAACAGAAATAATTGCATTAATTCATCGAGACGCTGCAGAGCTCCTCACCCCCAACAATGGAGTTTAGAGACTCATGCCGTCAAAAAGTACAAAGTTCAGATCTAAAATATCATGAGGTACAAAATAAGTCTCTAAAAGTTGTTTAAATAATAAACTAGTAACCTAAGTTTACAGAAAATGGGTAAACTAAGATAGATAGTGCAAAAATCCACTTCTGGAGCCCACTTAGTGTGTGCTGGGGCTGAGACTTGAGCTTTTCACGTGCCTGGGCTGTTTCTGGAGTTAAACAACAGGTTGTAACCTGTTTTGGGCGTTTAACTCCAATTGGTAACCTGTTTCTGGCGTTTAACGCCAGAATGGAACATGGAACTGGCGTTAAACGCCAGTTTACGTCATTTATCTTCAAAAAAAGTATGAACTATTATATATTGATGGAAAGCCCTGGATGTCTACTTTCTAACCCGGTTAAGAGCGCGCCAATTGGACTTTTGTAGCTTCAAAAAATCCATTCTGAGTGCAGGGAGGTCAGAATCCAACAGCATCAGCAGTCCTTTTTCAGCCTGAATCAGATTTTTGCTCAGCTCCCTCAATTTCAGCCAGAAAATACCTGAAATCATAGAAAAATACAAAAACTCATAGTAAAGTCCAGAAATATGAATTTTTCCTAAAAACTAATAAAAAATATACTAAAAACTAATTAAAACATACTAAAATTACATGAAATTACCCCCAAAAAGTGTATAAAATATCCACTCATCATGACGCGCACGCGTCCACGACGCGTACGCGTGATGCAATCTATGCCTTGGGCACTGCGCCAGCACAAAGCTAGCACCCAGCACTTTGCTTTAACGTCCTTAAGTTGGACGGTCCACAAGCTTAATCTGCTTCTGTTGGCGGGTCCTCCAAGAGGAAAACCTCTAGCTCTTTATTGTCCTTCATTTTCTCACCATGATACAACTTTAAGCGATGTCCATTAACTTTGATGAGATTGGAACTTGAAGGATGGCTCAGGTGGAAGACTCTATATGGCTCTGCCTTCTCTACTCTGTAGGGTCCTTCCCACCTTGATCTCAGCTTGCCTGGCATGAGCCTCAGCCTTGAGTTGTAAAGGAGAACTAATTCCTCAGGTCTGAGCTCTCTCCTTTTAATGTGCTTATCATGCACAACCTTCATCTTTTCTTTGTTTAGCCTGGAGTTACCGTATGCTTCTAGGCGAAGGTTCTCTAATTCTTGTAGTTGCATTTTCCTTTCAGATCCGGCCTTCTCAAAGCCTTCTCAAATCCCATGTTGATTTCTCTCACTGCCCATAATGCCTTGTGTTCTACCTCCACAAGGAGGTGGCAAGCCTTTCCGTATACTAGGCGGAAGGGGCTCATCCCGATTGGTGTCTTGTATGCTGTCCGATATGCCCAAAGCGCATCCTGTAGCCTAGTGCTCTAGTCCTTCCTATGAGACTTGACTATCTTCTCCAGGATACACTTTATCTCTCTATTAGACACCTCTGCTTGTCCGTTAGTCTGCGGGTGGTAGGTAGTTGCTACCTTGTGGATAATCCCATGCTTCTTCAGTAGTCCTGCTAATCTCCTGTTACAAAAGTGAGTGCCTTGATCACTCACAATTGCTCGTGGTGATCCAAAGCGACAGATAATATGGTTTCTAACAAAGGAGACAACAGTGTTAACATCATCAGTACAGGTAGGAATAGCTGCCACCTATTTAGAAATATAATCTATAGCTAACAGTATATAAAGATAACCACTAGAGTTTGGAAATGGACCCATGATGTCAATGCCCCAAACATAAAAAATTTCACAGAATAGCATAATTTGTTGGGGCTTCTCATCCCTCCTAGATATATTCTCAAACCTTTAGCATGGGGAACAAGATTTACAAAAGGTAGTAGCATCTTTAAAAAGAGTAGGCTACCAGAATCCACAGTCTAAAATTTTTCTAGCTGTTCTTTGAGGGCCAAAATGTCCACCACTCTCATAGGAGTGGCAGAACTTTAAAATGGACTGGAATTCTGATTGAGGCACACACCTTCTAATTATCTAATCAGCACCATACCTCCACAAATATGGGTCATCCCATATATAATATTTGGACTCGCTTTTCAGCTTGTCCTTTTGATGCTTAGTAAAATTGGGAGGGAAGGTATGACTAACTAGATAATTAGCTACAGGTGCATACCAAGGAACTACTTCAGATACTGCATGCAAGTTATGAAATGGAAAAGGATCATTGATAGGAGTGGAGTCATCCTTATTGTGCTCAAGGTGACTCAAGTGGTCTGCTACTAAATTCTGAGAACCACTCCTATCCTTAGTTTATAAATCAAATTCTTGCAGCATTAGTATCCAACGTATTAGCCTTGGTTTGGACTCTTTTTTAGCTAATAAATATTTTAGAGCTGCATGGTCTGAGTACATTACCACCTTAGTACCAAGTAAGTAGGCTCGAAATTTATCCAGAGCAAAAACAATGGCTAGAAGCTCTTTTTCAGTGGTGGTGTAATTGGACTGAGCAGCGTCTAATATCTTTGAAGTATATGCAATTACAAAAGGATCCTTACCTGCGTGCTGGGTCAGCGCCGTTCCTACAGCATGGTTGGAGGCATCACACATAATCTCAAATGGCTGGTTCCAGTCTGGTCCTCTTACAATTGGAGCTTGAGTCAAGGCAATCTTCAGCTTATCAAATGCTTCCATGCAGTCCTCACTCAGCTCGAACTCAACATCCATCTGCAGCAGTCTAGATAAAGGTAAAGCTACCTTACTGAAGTCCTTGATGAATCTCTGGTAAAAACCTACATGGCCAAAGAACGAACGGACTTCCCTCACAGAGGAGGGGTAAGGTAAACTAGAAATGACATCTACCTTTGCTGGATCTACATAAATACCAGTATTAGAGACAACGTGTCCTAGAACAATACATTGTTGGACCATAAAATGACACATTTCAAAATTCAAAACAAGGTTTGAACTAACACACATGTCTAATACTCTAGCTAAGCTATCCAAGCAAAGGTTAAAAGAATCACCATACATACTAAAGTCATCCATGAAAACTTCCATACAGTCTTTAAGGATATCTGAGAAAATACTCATCATGCATCTTTGGAACGTTGCCGGTGAATTACATAAGCCAAAAGGCATCTTCTTATACGTATACGTTCCAAAGGGACATGTAAAAGTAGTTTTCTCCTGATCTTCAGGAGCTATATGAATCTGAAAATAGCCAGTGTAACTATCTAGAAAATAGTAGTGTGATTTACCTGACAGGCGATCAAGCATCTGATCGATAAATGGTAAGGGGTAGTGATCCTTATGAGTGGCCTGGTTGAGACGCCTGTAATCAATGCATACCCTCTAGGCCTTCTTCACCCTAGTTGTAATGAGCTCTCCATGCTCATTCTTTACTGTTGTGACTCCAGATTTCTTTGGAACCACTTGTACTGGGCTGACTCATTCGCTATCTGAGATTGGGTAGATGATGTCTACCTCCAGTAGTCTGGTCACTTCCTTCTTGACAACCTCTAAGATGGTGGGATTCAGTCTTCTTTAGGGTTGACAGACAGGCCTTGCTCCCTCTTCTAAAAATATTCTGTGCTCACATACTTGAGGGCTGATGCCTACTATATTCGCCAAGCTCCACCCAATTACTTTCTTGTGTCTTCTTAGCACACTAAGTAGTTGCTCCTATTGTTGGGAAGTGAGTTCCTTTGCAATGATAACTGGGAGCTTCTGGTTATCCTCAAGATAAGCATACTTGAGGTGGGGTGGAAGGGGCTTTAACACCAATCTCTACTCATGGTTACGCACCTGATCATCTGGAGCTAGTGACGGTTGTAATGTGTCTCTGTCTTATCCAGGGGATGTCCCCACACTTGCACCTTGCTCCATGTGCCTCTTCTCTACTTCCTCCTGGTGAACTGCAGCTACAGTCTCATCAATGACATCACACTGGAAGATGGAATGGTCTTCCAGAGGATGCTTCATAGCCTCATTCAGATTGAAGCTCACTGCTCGGCCGTCTATCTCAAAAGAATAAGTTTCTGAGAATGCATCCAACTTGAACTTTGAGGTCTTCAGGAATGGTCTTCTGAGCAAGATGGATGACGGCCTTCCTGAGTCATTTTGGGACATCTTCAAGATGTAGAAGTCAATGGGAAATGTGAGCCCCTTGATGCTCACCAGCATGTCTGGTGCACGAAATTGTGATACACAATGGCGCCAACAACTTGGTACGCACAATTGTAATCTCACTCTTTTTCACAACTTCGTACAACTAACCAGCAAGTGCACTGGGTCGCCCAAGTAATAAATCTTACGTGAGTAAGGGTCGATTCCACGGAGATTGTCAGCTTGAAGCAAGCTATGGTCACCTTGTAAATCTCAGTCAGGTGGATTCAAATGGGTTATGGAGTTTTACTAATTAAAAAGATAAATAAAACATAAAATAAAGATACATATACTTATGTAATTCATTGGTGGGAATTTCAGATAAAGGTATAGAGATGCTTCATCCCTCTTGAATCTCGGCTTTCCTACTGCATTCATCCAATCCTTTATACTCCTTTCCATGGCAAGTTGTATGTTGGGCATTACCGTTGTCAATGGCTACTTCCTGTCCTCTCAGTGAAAATGGTCCAAATGCACTGTCACCGCACAGCTAATCATCTGTCAGTTCTCGATCATGTTGGAATAGAATCCAGTGATCCTTTTACGTCTGTCACTACGCCCAACACTCGCGAGTTTGAAACTCGTCGTAGTCATCCCTTCCCAGATCCTACTCGGAATACGACAGACAAGGTTTAGAATTTTCAGATCTCAGGAATGGCCGCCAATAATTCTAGCTTATACCACGAAGACTCCGATCTTTCGGAATGGAGGCTAAGAGATATACGCTCGATCTAAGGTAGAACGGAAGTGGTTGTCAGGCACGCGTTCATAGGTTGAGAATAGTGATGAGTGTCACGGATCATCACATTCATCATGTTGAAGTGCAAGCAAATATCTTAGAATAGGAATAAGCTTCAATTGAATAATAAGACAATAGTACTTTGCTTTAATACTCGAGGAACAACAGAGCTCCACACCTTAATCTATAGTGTGTAGAAACTCTACCGTTGAAAATACATAAGAACAAGGTCTAGGCATGGCCGAATGGCCAGCCTCCCCAATGTCTAAGATCGCATAAACTGATCAAAGATAGATGCCAAGATTCCAAGATGAAAATACAATAGTAAAAGGTCCTATTTATAATGAAACTAGCTACTAGTGTTTATAGAAATAGGTAAATGATGCAGAAATCCACTTCCGGGCCCAGTTGGTGTGTGCTTGGACTGAGCGTTGAGCTTTACATGTGTAGAGGTCTTCTTTGGAGTTAAACACTAGCTTTAGTGCCAATTTGGGCGCTTAACTCCAACTTTTTTGCCACTTTTGACATTTTGATGCTAGAAAAAGGCAGAGAGCTGGCGTTTTGATGCCATTTTACGTCGTCAAAACTCACACAAAGTATGAACTATTATATATTTCTGGAAAGCCCTAGATGTCTACTTTCCAACGCAATTGAGAGTGCTCCATTTGGAGTTCTGTAGCTTCAGAAAATCCATTTCGAGAGCAGGGAGGTCAGAATCCAACAACATCTGCAGTCCTTTGTCAGTCTCTAAATAAGATTTTTGCTCAGGTCCCTCAATTTCAGCTAGAAAATACCTAAAATTATAGAAAAACACACAAACTCATAGTAAAGTCCAGAAATGTGAATTTTGCTTAAAAACTAATAAAAATATACTAAAAACTAACTAAATCATACTAAAAACTATATAAAAACAATGCCAAAAAGCGTATAAATTATCCGCTCATCACAACACCAAACTTAAATTGTTACTTGTCTCCAAGCAACTGAAAACAAAATAGGATAAAAAGAAGAGAATATACAATGAATCCCATAGTATCAATGAAACTTAGTTCTAATTAGATGAGCGGGGCTTGTAGCTTTTTGCTTCTGAACAGTTTTGGCATCTCACTTTTTCCTTTGAAATTCAAAATGATTGGCATCTATAGGAACTTAGAATTTTAGATAGTGTTATTGATTCTCCTTGTTCAGTGTGTTGATTCTTGAACACAGCTACTTTATGAGTCTTGGCCGTGGCCCTAAGCACTTTGTTTTCCAGTATTACCACCGGATACATAAATGTCACAGACACATAACTGGGTGAACCTTTTCAGATTGTGACTCGGCTTTGCTAAAGTCCCCAGTTAGAGGTGTCCAGAGTTCTTAAGCACACTCTTTTGCTTTGGATCGCGACTTTAATGGCTCAGTCTCAAGCTTTTCACTTGGACCTGCATGCCACAAGCACATGGTTAGGGACAGCTTGATTTATCCGCTTAGGCCTAGATTTTATTTCCTTGGGCCCTCCTATCCATTAATGCTCAAAGCCTTGGATCCTTTTTACCCTTGCCTTTTGGTTTAAAGGGCTATTGGCATTTTTTGCTTGTTGTCACCACATCAAAATAATTAAACTAGTTTCAAGATAAAATTTGAAATCCAAGTACTTCTTGTTCTTTTGTAATTAAGCACATTTTTTATTTAAGAGAAGTAAAGGATTCATGAAATTATTCATAGCCTTAAGACATAGACATTAGACACTAATGATCATGTAATGAAGACACAAACATGGTGCTCTTGAGCTCCTCTATGTCTCTCCCTTGCCTTTGCTGCTCCTCCTTCATAGCTCTTTGATCTTCTCTAATCTCATAGAGAATGATGGAGTGCTCTTGGTGTTCCACCCTTAATTGGTCCATGTTGTAACTCAAGCTTTTCAAAGAAGTGTTGAGTTTCTCCCAATAATTGTATGGAGGAAATTGCATCCCTTGAGGCATCTCAGAGATTTCTTGATAAGGGACTTCCTCATGCTCTTGTTGAGTGCCATGAATGGGCTCTCTAGTTTGCTCCATCCTCTTCTTAGTGATGGGCTTGTCCTCTTCAATGAGGATGTCTTCCTCTATGACAATCCCAGTTGAATAGCAAAGGTGACATATGAGAAGAGGAAAGGCTAATCTTGCCAAAGGTGAGGACTTGTCAGCCACCTTGTAGAGTTCTAGGGGTATGATTTCATGAACTTCTACTTCCTCTCCAATCATGATACTATGGATCATGATGGCCCGATCCATAGTTACCTCAGATCGGTTGCTAGTGGGAATGATAGAGCGTTGGATGAACTCTAACCATCCTTTAGCCACAGGCTTAAGGTCCGGATATTTGACCTTTTTGAGCCTAAAAGGGACCTCAGAGATCACCTTCTTCTTGGCCATAACTTCATAGAAATGGTCTTAATGGACCTTTGAGATGAATCTCCCCATCTCCCATGACTCAGAGATGGAGGCAGTTGCCTTCCCTTTCCTCTTTCTAGAGGTTTCTTTGGCCTTAGGTGCCATAAATGGTTATGGAAAGACAAAAAGCAATGCTTTTACCACACCAAACTTAAAATATTTGCTCGTCCTCGAGCAAAAGAAGAAGGAAAGATGTAGAAGAAGAAGAAAATGGAGGAGATGGATGGTGTATAGGGTTCAGCCAAGGGTAGAAGAAGGTGTTTGTGATGTGTGAAAATGAAGGGGTGAAGGGGGGTATTTATAGGGAGAGTGGCCGAATGGTTTGGGTGGGTTTGAGAGGAGATTGTTTTGAATTTTAGAGGTGGGTGGGGTTTTTGGGGGAAGAGTTAAAGAAGTGATTGGTGAAGGGTATTTGGGGAAGAGTGTTGTAGAAAGGTGTGAAGAGGAGAACGAGTGAGTTGAGGTTGGTGGGTATCCTGTAGGGTCCACAGATCCTGAGGGGTCAAGAAATTCTTTATCCCTGCTCCAATTGGGCGTTCACAACGCCTTAGAGTGCAATTCTGGCATTTAAACGCCAGTTTGCTGCCCTGTTCTGGCATTTAAACGCCAGCTTTCCTTCCTATTCTGGCGTCTAAACGCCAGTTTGTTGCCCTGTTCTGGCATTTAAACGCTAGTCTGGTGCCCTATTCTGGCGTTAAAACACCCTGAAAGGTGCCAGATTGGGCGTTTAAACGCCCATTTTGCTACCCTTACTGGCGTTTAAACGCCAGTAAGTCCTTCCTCCAGGGTGTGCTGTTTTCAATGCTATTTTTTATTTTTTTTTCTTTATTTTTGTAATTGTCTTTGTGACTTCACATGATCATCAACCTAAAGAAAAACAAAATAACATAGATAAAATTAAGATAAAATTGGGTTGCCTCCCAATAAGCACTTCTTTAATGTCAATAGCTTGACAGTGAGCTCTCATGGAGCCTCACAGATGATCAGAGTATGGTTGAGATCTCTCAATACTAAACTTAGAGTTTGGTTGTAGCCTCCTAACACCAAACTTAGAGTTTGAATGTGGGGTCTCTATTTGACTCTGATTGGGAGAAGCTCTTCATGCTTACTCTCCATGGTTACAGATGGAGAACCTTGAGTCTTTACTACAAGGCATTCTTCATTCACATGAAGGATTAACTCTCCTCTGTCAACATCAATTACAGCTCTTGCTGTGGCTAGGAAGGGTCTTCCAAGGATGATGGATTCATCCTCATCCCTCCTAGTGTCTAGGATTATGAAATTAGCAGGGAAGTAAAGGCCTTCAACCTTTACTAGCACGTCATCTACTAGTCCATAAGCCTTTTTCATAGATTTATCTGCCATCTCTAATTAGAATTTGGTAGCATGTACCTCTTAGATTCCCAGCTTCTCTATTACAGAGAGGGGCATCATGTTTATTCCTGACCCCAGGTCACACAGAGCTTTTTCAAAAGTCATGGTGCCTATGGTACAGGGTATTAAGAATTTACCAGGATCCTATTTCTTTTGAGGTAAATTTTGCTGAACCAATGTATGCAGTTCATTGTTGAGCAGGGGAGGCTCTTCCTCCCAAGTCTCATTACCAAACACCTTGGCATTCAGCTTCATGATTGCTCCTAAATATTGGGCAACTTGCCCTTCAACAATGTCTTCATCCTCTTCAAAAGATAAATAGTCATCAGAGCTCATGAATGGTAAAAGGAGGTCCAAGAGAATCTTTATGGTCTCTGTATGAGCCTCAGATTCCTTTGGTTCCTCATTAGGGGATTTCGTACTGACCATTGGACGTCCCCTGAGATCTTCCTCATTGGGATTCACATCCTCCTCCTCCTCTAAAGTTTCGGCCATGTTGATTATATCAATGGCCTTGCACTCTCCTTTGGGATCCTCTTCTGTATTGCTTGGGAGAGTGCTAGGAGGAGTTTCAGTAACCTTTTTACTCAGCTGGCCCACTTGTGCCTCCAAATCTTTAATGGAGGATCTTGTTTCAGTCATGAAACTAAGAGTGGCCTTAGATAGATCAGAGACTATGTTTGCTAAGCTAGAAGGATTCTGCTCAGAATGCTCTGTCTGTTGCTGAGATAATGATGGGAAAGGTTTGCTATTGCTAAACCTATTTCTTCCACCATTGTTATTATTGAAGCCTTGCTTCTGTTGATCCTTCCATGAAAAATTTGGATGATTTTTCCATGAAGGATTATAGGTGTTGCCAAAGGCTTCACCCATGTAATTCACCTCTGCCATTGCAGGGTTCTCAGGATCATAACCTTCTTCTTTAGAAGATGCTTCTTTAGTACTGTTGGATGCTTTTTGCAATCCATTCAGACTCTGAGAGATCATATTGACTTATTGGGTCAATATTTTGTTTTGAGCCAGTATGGCATTCAAAGCATCAATTTCAAGAACTCCTCTCTTTTGAGGCGTCCCATTACTCACAGGATTCCTCTCAGAGGTATACATGAACTGGTTATTTGCAACCATTTCAATAAGTTCCTGAGCTTCTGCATGCATTTTCTTTAGGTGAATGGATCCACCTGCAGAGTGGTCCATGACATCTTGGAAAATTCAGACAGACCATCATAGAATATATCTAATGTGGTCCATTCTGAAAGCATGTTAGAAGGACACTTTTTGGTCAGTTGCTTGTATCTTTCCCAAGCTTCATAGAGGGACTTACCATCTTTTTGTCTGAAGGTCTGCACATCCACTCTAAGCTTGCTTAGCTTTTCAGGAGGAAAGAACTTGGCTAAGAAAGCCGTGACCAGCTTATCCCAAGAGTCCAGGGTATCTCTAGGTTGTGAGTCCAACCATGTTCTAGCTCTGTCTCTTATAGTAAAAGGGAAAAGCATAAGCTTATAGACTTCAGGATCAACTCCATTGGTTTTAACAGTATCACAGATCTGCAAGAACTCAGTTAAGAACTGATAAGGGTCTTCTGATGAAAGTCCATGAAACTTGCAATTCTGTTGCAGTAGAGAAACAAATTGAGGCTTTAGCTCAAAATTGTTTGCTCCTATGGCAGGGATTGAGATGCTACTTCCATTGAAGTTGGAAGTTGGTGTAGTAAAATCACCAAGCATCTTTCTTGCATTGTTGTTTGGTTCGGCCATAATTGTTTCTTTTGCTGCTTCCTTTTTGAAAATTTCAGTAAGGTCCTCTTCAGAGTTTTGTGCTTTAGCTGCTCTTAGCTTCCTCTTCAGAGTCCTTTCAGGTTCAGGATCAGCTTCAACAAGTATGCCTTTATCTTTGTTCCTGCTCATATGAAAGAGAAGAAAATAAAGAAAATATGAAATCCTCTATGTCATAGTATAGAGATTCCTTGAGGTGTCAGAGGAAAACAAGAACGGAAGGATGAGGTAGGTAAGGAAGAATTCAAACACTCAAAGAGAGATGGAGTTCGAATTAACAATGGAGGAGGAATGTTAGTGTTTAAATAGAAAAAGATAAGAGAGGGGGGAGAATTTTTGAAAATAAAAAGGATAAAATTTAAAATAAATTTTTGAAAAATTTGTTGTGGTTTTGAAAAAGATAAGAAATAAATTTGAAAAAGATAAGAAGTTATAAAAAGATTTTGAAATTAGAATTTTTTTTTAAAAAAGTTATGATTTGAAAAAGATATGATTTTGAAGATATGATTGGAAAGATAAAAATAAAAAAAAATCGATTTTTAAAATTAATAACTTGATTAACAAGAAACTAAAAGATATGATTCTAAATTTCAAATTTTGAACCTTTCTTAACAAGAAAGTAACAAACTTGAAACTTTTGAATCAAGATTTTTGAAAATTTTGAAAAAGATTTAATTTTTTGAAAAAGATATGATTGAAAAGATATGATTTTGAAAAAGATTTGATTGAAAATATTTGATTTGAAAAGGATTTGATTTTTAAAAAAAATATGAAGATTTGAAAAAGATTTAATTTGAAAACAAAATTCCTCTCCTTGTGTCATCTTGGTGTTAAACGCCCAAGAGCTGCATGTTTTGAGCGTTTAACGCCCAATTGCTGCATGGTTTGGGCGTTTAAACGCCCAGCCAGGTACCCTGGCTAGCGTTTAAACACCAGTTTTCCTTCTTCACTGGGTGTTTTGAACGTCCAGCTTTCTCTGTAATTCCTCTGCTTTTTGTTCTTGGATCTTCATTTTGCTAAATCCTTTATTCAAGAAGATATGTTTTCAATTTTGAAAAACAACAAAATGAGTCAAAACATATAATTCTTGGATCAAAATACAAGATATATGCAAGAACATTATGAACGTCAAGATGAACATGAAGAACAATCTTGATGATCAAGATGAACATCAAAAACTCAGTTTTCTTAATGGAAGAAAACATGGAGGACACCAAACTTAGAACTTTCTCATGTTTGGGCCATATGAATGCAAGAATGTATATGTAGAATATCATGCAGTGCAAATTAATAAATCATGAAGATCAAACAAGGCAATCTATCAAGAACGACTTGAAGATCATCAAGAACACAATGTATGTGTTTCGAAAATTGCAAGACAATTAAAATCATACAATTGACACCAAACTTAAAATTTGGACCTAGATTCAAACAAGAACCATGAAATATTTTTGAGTTTTTATGATTTTATGATTTTTTTGGGTTTTTTTTCGAAAATTATTTTGAAAAGAACGAAAAAGAAGAAAAAATTTTGAAATATTTTTGAAAACTTTTCTTGAAAAGAAAATAAAAATTACCTAATCTGAGCAACAAGATGAACCGTCAATTGTCCAAACTCGAACAATCTTCGGCAACGGTGCCAAAAACTTGGTGCATGAAATTGTGATACACAATGGCGCCAACAACTTGGTACGCACAATTATAATCTCACTCTTTTTCACAACTTCGCACAACTAACCAGCAAGTGCACTGGGTCGTCCAAGTAATAAACCTTACGTGAGTAAGGGTCGATCCCACGGAGATTGTCGGCTTGAAGCAAGCTATGGTCACCTTGTAAATCTCAGTCAGGCAGATTCAAATGGGTTATGGAGTTTTAATATTTAAAAAGATAAATAAAACATAAAATAAAGATAGAGATACTTATGTAATTCATTGGTGGGAATTTTAGATAAGCGTATGGAGATGCTTCATCCCTCTTGAATCTCTGCTTTCCTACTGCATTCATCCAATCATTCATACTCCTTTCCATGGCAAGCTGTATGTTGGGCATCACCGTTGTCAATGGCTACTTCCCGTCCTCTCAGTGAAAATGGTCCAAATGCGCTGTCACCGCACGGCTAATCATCTGTTGGTTTCTCGATCATGTTGGAATAGAATCCAGTGATCCTTTTACGTCTGTCACTACGCCCAACACTCGTGAGTTTCAAGTTCTTCACATTCATCCATTCCCAGATCCTACTCGAAATACCACAGACAAGGTTTAGACTTTCCAGATCTCAGGAATGGCCACCAATAATTCTAGCTTATACCACGAAGACTCTGATCTTTCGGAATGGAGGCTAAGAGATACACGCTCGATCTAAGGTAGAACGGAAGTGGTTGTCAGGCACGCGTTCATAGGTTGAAAATAGTGATGAGTGTCACGGATCATCACATTCATCATGTTGAAGTGCAAGCGAATATCTTAGAATAGGAATAAGCTTGAATTGAATAAGAAGACAATAGTACTTTGCTTTAATACTCGAGGAACAACAAAGCTCCACACCTTAATCTATGGTGTGTAGAAACTCCACCGTTGAAAATACATAAGAACAAGGTCTAGGCATGGCCGAATGGCCAGCCTCCCCAATGTCTAAGATCGCATTAACTGATCAAAGATAGATGCTAAGATTCCAAGATGAAAATACAATAGTAAAAGGTCATATTTATAATGAAACTAGCTACTTTGGTCAATAGAGTGTAGCAACTCGTCATTAGAAGAGGAAGGGGGTAAGTAATCTGCGGAGTCTGCTGTTGGTTGTTCTGAGGTGCTTGGGACTGCCTTTGGTGAGGTGCTCTGTAAGGCTGGTTTTCGTTCTGCTGTCTGTTGTTGTTGTTGTTGTTATTCCACCTCTGATTTCTATTGTTATCTCTGCCTCCTCTGTTGTAGTTGTCCCTCCATCCCTAGTTGAGATTATCTCTCCAACCCTGGTTGGAGTTGTCCTGCCAACTTTGATTGTTGTTTCCACCTTAGTTGTAGTTGTCGCCTTGTTGATAGTATCCTTGATTCAGGCGATCATAAAAATTATGAGTAGCTGCCATGGTGTTGTCCTCATATTGGAGCTGTGGACACTCGTCAGTGTAATGACTATAATCAGTACATATTCTGCATACTCTCTGAGGAACCAGTTGATGACTCTGTTACGGTGGGGAGGCTGAGGTTGTTGTTGATTCAAGTGTATCTGCTTCAGTAAGTTGGTCATCTCACATAGACTTTGTGTGAGAGCGGTAGTCTCCTTGCTAGAGGAGACCTCTGCTACAACCTTTGGATGGTTATTTCTGTGCTTGTGATTCCGAGCGGACTCAGCCAAGTCGGCGATCAGTTGCCATGGTTCTTTTGTGGTCTTGTACTTTTTCAGAGAACCATTGCTCGCACCATCTAATGTAGTCTTGTCCTGAGGCTTCATGCCCTGCGTGAAGTAGCTGATCAATACTAACTTGTCAATCATGTGGTGGGGGCATGTGTCTAGGAGATTATTGAAGCGCTCCCAATATTCGTAAAGAGTCTCGGATTCATCTTGAATAATCATTGAAATTTCTTTCCTCAGCCTATCAGTAACTTCAGCTGGAAAGTATTTTTCCAAGAATTTTCTCCTGAGTGTGTCCCAGTTAGTAACAACTACTTCAGGTTGAGTGTAATACCACTCCCTCGCCTTCCCTTCAAGAGAAAACGGAAAGGAGGCTAGCAAAATAGAAGTCTCAGTTGCACCATTACGCCTAACAGTAGAACAGGCTGTCTGAAAATCTCTGAGATGCTTGAGAGGTTCTTGAGCAAGTAAGCCATGAAACTTCAGCAATATATTGATTAGTGCAGTCTTCAGTTCAATATCTGCACCTAGATTTGGATGACGCGCTTGGAAAGGTGGCAATGTAAAGTTCGGAGCTCCTGCTTTATGGAGAGTAATCCTCCTGGAAGCTGCCATGTTCTTTGTGCTCAAATCAACCAAATCAGTAGAAAGGGAGCTTGTTTCTTCCTTAAATGACGTTTCAAATTCGTCCTCGGAAAGGACTAACCGACGTCGAGCCCGCCTTATACATGAGATAGTTCTTTCAATTTCAAGATCAAATACGGGTAGGCTCGGATCAGGTAGTGACTGCGTCATTTAATGAAAGAAACATATAGCTCATGGTAATAAAAGAAAACAAAATGCAAATAAATAAATTCCAACCAATAAATTAGCATACTGTTGCAACTCTTCGGCGCCAAAATTTGACGTACGGTAAATTACCGATCAAGAGTTTATAGAGAAAACAGCGTTGCAAGTATAGCTCTTAACCAATGAAGATACCACGTATCAATTTAAAAGAGTTGTCACAGAAATTAGAAATAAAATACTGGGAGTATGAATCCCAGGTCGTCTCCCAACGAGCTGACAAAAGAGTGCTATTTTATTGATCAGAGGTTTTCTAAGGATTTTTAGGAGTTGAAGAACAGAGAGATAAGTGGTTGAGAATTTATATAATCAAATAAAAAGCCTTGACCGGGGGTAGATTAATTGGAAGTTCTATCCTTGTTGGAATTTTTCAAGTGTAGCTTCAAGAGGTTGTTATTTTCACTTAGTTAACCCTTACTAAATAAAGGAAACTCAAATGATTGAGCTAACTCTTATTTGCAAGTCCTAATCCTCTCCCTTGGGAAGAATTAGCGTTAGTAAATATAGAATTAGCCAATAACTTCCAAATTAACTGATCGCTTGGACATTCCAACTCAAGGGTCTCCTTTTAATCAACCACCAAGTCAAGTGGGAGTTCTACTCCATTGACATGAATATAACTTTCACAGAACTAAGAGAGGAATAAAAGTGAGACATGATAAATAATAACTAAAAATTAATTAAAAGTAAAAATAGTTCTTGCATAAATAAATTCTAAAAACAATCCAATTGTAACTCTGAATAAGGATTAAGGATATGGAAGAGTAAGGGACAAAGAAAACAAACTGGAATAAATGAAACTTCAATGGAGGTAGCAACTCTTTTCAATATCCCAATCAATAGCAAAAATCAATAAAATTCTAAGAACTATGAATGTGAAGAAAACCTAGAGGAAGAAGTGAAAATCTCTCTCTAGATCTAAAAACTAAAACAAAAACTATGCAGAATGAGAATGTCCCCTGAGTCCCTCCTGTTCCCTGGCTCAAGTCTGTGTTTTTGGGCCGAAAACTAGGTCTAAAACTGGCCCGAAATTGGCCCCAGTGATTTTCTGCAATTGCTGTACGTCGCGCATGTCATGCGTACGTGTCACTTACGCGTGCGCGTCATTTAGCGATTTTCCTTGTCACGCGCACGCGTCAGGCATGCACACGCGTCGTTGAGCGAACTTCAATTCACGCGCACGTGTGAGTCATGCGTGCGCGTCGCTCCTCGCTGATTGTCTCCTTTATTTCCTGTACTCCTTCCATTTTTGCAAGCTTCCTTTCCATTCTCCAAGCCATTCCTGCCCTGTAAAGTTTGAAAACACTTAACACACAAATCACGGCATCGAATGGTATAGAGATGGATAAAAATCTACAATTTAAAGGCTCTGGAAGCAAGTTTTTAATCATAGTATTAAATCAGGAAGGCAAACGTATAACATGCTAATTACATGAGCAGGTATAGGAGAAAGGTGCTAAAAACCACTCAATTCAACACAAGATAAACCATAAAATAGTGGTTTATCACTTTCCTATGGTGCGAACACTTTAGCGAGGTTGGATAACAATGATTCCTCACTTTGTGTTTTTACCAGCACGTCATCTACATAGACCTCCATTAGCTTTCCGATGTGGTATGTGAAGACTTTGTTCATCAGTCTTTGGTAGGTAACCCATGCGTTCTTGAGTCCGAAGGGCATAACTATATAGCAATAGTTTGCCTTAAGGGTTAGGAACGAGGTATTCTCTTAGTCGGGTGGGTACATTGGGATTTGGTTGTATCCCAAATAGGCATGCATGAAGGAGAGGTAATTGTATTCGGAAGAGGCGTCCACTAGAGTGTCTATATTCTGGAGCGGGTAGGGATCTTTTGGGCAGGCCTTTTTGAGGTTGGTGTAGTCGGTACACATTTTCCACTTGCCATTTGACTTCTTTACCAAGACAACGTTGGCTAGCTGGTGCACAAAATTGTGATCATCAATGGCGCCATCAACATGGTACGCTCAATTGCAATCTCAACTCTTTATCACAACATCGCACAACTAACCAGCAAGTGCACTGGGTCGTCCAAGTAATAAACCTTATGCGAGTAAGGGTCGATCCCACGGAGATTGTTGGTATGAAGCAAGCTATGGTCATCTTGTAAATCTTAGTTAGGCGGATTCAAATGGTTATGGAGGATTAATGATTAAAAGATGAATAAAACATTAAATAAAGATAGAGATACTTATGTAATTCATTGGTGAGAATTTCAGATAAGCGTATGGAAATGCTTTGTCCCTTCCGTCTCTCTGCTTTCCTACTGTCTTCATCCAATCCTTCTTACTCCTTTCCATGGCAAGCTGTATGTTGGGCATCACCGTTGTCAATGGCTACATTCCCATCCTCTCAGTGAAAATGTTCAACGCGCTCTGTCACAGCACCGCTATTCATCTGTCGGTTCTCGATCATGTCGGAATAGAATCCAGTGATTCTTTTGCGTCTGTCACTAACGCCCCACAATCGCGAGTTTGAAGCTCATCACAGTCATTCAATCCCTGAATCCTACTTAGAATACCACAGACAAGGTTTAGACCTTCCAGATTCTCAAGAATGGCCACCAATGGATTCTAGCTTATACCACGAAGATTCTGATTAAGGAATCCAAGAGATATCCACTCAATCTAAGGTAGAACGGAGGTGGTTGTTAGGCACACGTTCATAGATGAGAATGATGATGAGTGTCACGGATCATCACATTCATCAAGTTGAGGAACAAGTGAATCTTAGAACAAGAATAAGCTGATTTGAATAGAAGAACAATAGTAATTGCATTAATACTCGAGGTACAGCAGAGCTCCACACCTTAATCTATGGTGTGTAGAAACTCTACCGTCGAAAATACATAAGAACAAGGTCTAGGCATGGCCGAATGGCCAGCCTCCCAAAGAGGGTTCAATCATAAAAACATGATCAAAAGATGATCCGAAGATTGAAAGATTCTCCAATACAATAGCAAAAGGTCCTATTTATAGAGAACTAGTAGCCTAGGGTTTACATAAATGAGTAAATGACGTAAAAATCCACTTTCGGGCCCACTTGGTGTGTGCTTGGGCTGAGCATTGACGCTTTCATGTGTAGAGACTTTTCTTGGAGTTAAACGCCAGTTTTTGTGCCAGTTTGGGCGTTTAACTCCCACTTTTGTGCCAGTTCCGGCGTTTAACGCCGGGAATTCTGAAGCTGACTTGGAATGCCTGTTTGGGCCATCAAATCTCGGAAAAAGTATGGATTATTATATATTGCTGGAAAGTCCTGGATGTCTAATTTCCAACGCAATTAAGAGCGCGCCAATTGGGCTTCTGTAGCTCCAGAAAATTCACTTCGAGTGTAGGGAGGTCAGAATCCAACAGCATCTGCAGCCCTTTTTAGCCTCTGAATCAGATTTATGCTCAGGTCCCTCAATTTCAGCCAGAAAATACCTGAAATCATAAAAAAACATTTGGCTTCTATAGGAACTCCGAATCCGGATAGTGTTATTGAATCTCCTAGTTAAGTATGATGATTCTTGAACACAGCTACTTTATGAGTCTTGGCCGTGGCCCAAAGCACTCTATTTTCCAGTATCACCACCAGATACATACATGCCACAGACACATAACTGGGTGAACCTTTTCAGATTGTGACTCAGCTTTGCTAGAGTCTCAAATTAGAGGTGTCCAGGATTCTTAAGCACCCTCTTTTTGCCTTGTATCACAACTTTAACCGCTCAGTCTCAAGTTTTCACTTGACACCTTCACGCCACAAGCACATGGTTAGGGACAGCTTGGTTTAGCCACTTAGGCTAGGATGTTATTCCTGTAGGCCCTCCTATCCACTGATGCTCAAAGCCTTGGATCCTTTTTATTATCCTTGCCTTTTAGTTTAAAGGGCTATTGGCTTTTTCTGCTTGCTCTTTTTTTCTTTTTTTTTGAATTCACTGCTTTTTCTTGCTTCAAGAATCATTTTATGATTTTTCAGATCCTCGGTAACATGTCTCCTTTTTCATCATTCTTTCAAGAGCCAACAATTTTAACATTCATGAACAACAAATTCAAAAGACATATACACTGTTCAAGCATACATTTAGAAGTCAAAAGTATTGCCACCACATCAAAATAATTAATCTGTTATAAAATTCAAAATTCATGCAATTCTTCTCTTTTTCAATTAAGAACATTTTTCATTTAAGAAAGGTGATGGATTCATTGGACATTCATAACTTTAAGGCATAGACACTAACACACTAATGATCATAAGACACAAACATAAATAAAACATAAAGCATAATTTTCGAAAAATAGAAAAATAAAGAACAAGAAGATTAAAGAACGGGTCCACCTTAGTGATGGCGGCTTGTTCTTCCTCTTGAAGATCTTATGTA
>NC_029774.3:104638492-104640711 GCF_000817695.3 Arachis duranensis | reverse complement strand
CTCAGGGATTTCATGATGAGGAATTTCCTCATGTCCATGAGTGGGATCTCTTGTTTGCTCCATCCTCTTCTTAGTGATGGGTTTGTCCTCATCAATGAGGATGTCTCCCTCTATGTTAATTCCAACTGAATTACAGAGGTGACAAATGAGATGAGAAAAGGCTAACCTTGCCAAGGTAGAGGGCTTGTCCGCCACCTTATAAAGTTCTTAGGATATAACCTCATGAACTTCTACTTCCTCTCCAATCATGATGCTATGAATCATGATAGCCCGGTCTATAGTAGCTTCGGACCGGAATGATTGAGCGTTGGATAAACTCCAACCATCCCCTAGCCACGGGCTTGAGGTCATGCCTTCTCAGTTGAACCGGCTTCCCTCTTGAATCTCTCTTCCATTGAGCGCCCTCTTCAGAAATGTCTATGAGGACTTGGTCCAACCTTTGATTAAAGTGGACCCTTCTAGTGTAGGGGTGTTCATCTCCTTGCATCATGGGCAAGTTGAATGCCAACCTTACATTTTTCGGACTAAAATCTAAGCATTTCCCCTGAACCATTGTAAGCCAATTCTTTGGGTCTGGGTTCACACTTTGATCATGGTTCTTGGTGATCCATGCATTGGCATAGAACTCTTGAACCATTAAGATTCTGACTTGTTGAATGGGGTTGGTAAGAACTTCCCAACCTCTTCTTCGGATCTCATGTCGGATCTCCGGATATTCACTCTTTTTTGAGTTTGAAAGGGACCTCGGGGATCACCTTATTCATGGCCACAACTTCATAGAAGTGGTCTTGATGCACCCTTGAGATGAATCTCTCCATCTCCCATGACTCGGAGGTGGAAGCTTTTGCCTTCCCTTTCCTCTTTCTAGAGGTTTCTCCGGCCTTAGGTGCCATGAATGGTTATGGAAAAACAAAAAGCAACACTTTTATCACACCAAACTTAGAAGGTTTGCTCGTCCTCGAGCAAAAGAGGAAAGAAAAGATTAGAAGAAGAAGAAAATAGAGGAGATGGAAGGGGCTTTGTGGTTCGGCCAAAGGGGAGAAGTAGTGTTTAGGTTGTGTGAAAATGAAGGAGTGAAGAATGGTTTATATAGGGTGGAGAGAGGGGAAAGGTTCAGCCATTATGGGTGGGTTTGGGAGGGAAAGTGGTTTGAATTTAGATGGTGGGGTAGGTGGGGTTTTATGAAGCATGGATGTGAGTGGTGAAGAGAATGGTGGGATTTGATAGGTGAGGGTTTTTTTTTAGGAAGAAGTATTGAGGTGATTGGTGAATGGGTAAAGAAGAGAGAGAGTGGTGGGGTAGGTGGGGATTCTGTGGGGTCCACAGATCTTGAGGTGTCAAGGATAGCTCATCCCTACACCAAGTGGCGTGTAAAACGCCCTTTCTGCCAATCCTGGAATTAAACACCGGGCTGCTGCCCTTTTCTGGCGTTAAACGCCAGTCTGGTGCCCCTTTCTAGCGTTAAACGCCAGTCTGGTGCCCCTTTCTTGCGTTAAACGCCCAGAATGGTGCCAGACTGGGCGTTAAACGCCCATTTGCTGCCCTTACTGGCGTTTAAATGCCAGCAAGCTTTTCCTCCTGGGTGTGCTATTTTTCTTTCTGTTTTTCATTCTGTTTTTGCTTTTTCAATTATTTTTGTGACCTCACATGATCATCAACCTATAGAAAACGTATAATAACAATGGAAAATAGATAAATATAACATTGGGTTGCCTCCCAACAAGCACTTTTTTAATGTCAGTAGCTTGACAGTGGGCCCTCATGAAGCCTCACAGATGTTCAGAGTAATGTTAGAACCTCCCAACACCAAACTTATAGTTTGAATGTGGGGGTTCAACACCAAACTTAGAATTTGGTTGTAGCCTCCCAACACCAAACTTAGAGTTTGACTGTGAGGGCTCTGTTTGACTCTGTTTTGAGAGAAACTTTTCATGCTTCCTCTCCATGTTTACAGAGGGATATCTTCGAGTCTTAAACACAAAGGATTCTTCATTCACTTGAATGATAAATTCTCCTCTGTCAACATCAATCACAGCCTTTGCTGTGGCTAGGAAGGGTTTGCCAAGGATGATGGATTCATCCATGCATTTCCCAGTCTCCAGGACTATAAAATCAGTAGGGATGTAATGGTCTTCAATCTTTACCAGAACATCCTCTACAAGTCCATAAGCTTGTTTTCTTGAATTGTCTGCCATCTCTAGTGAGATTCTTGCAGCTTG
>NC_029774.3:104637886-104638240 GCF_000817695.3 Arachis duranensis | reverse complement strand
AAATAACTTGTCATTTAGCTTCATGATTGCTCCAAGGTACTTAGCAACTTGCTCTTCAGTGACATCTTCGTCCTCTTCAAAAGAAGGATACTCATCAGAGCTCATGAATGGCAGAAGTAAATCCAATGGAATCTCTATGGTCTCAGTATGAGCCTCATATTCCCATGGTTCCTCATTAGGGAACTCATTGGAGGCGAGTGGACGTCCATTGAGGTCTTCCTCAGTGGCGATCACTGCCTCTTCCTCCTCTCCAAATTCAGCCATGTTGATGGCCTTACACTCTCCTTTTGGATTCTCTTCTATATTGCTTGGAAGAGTACTAGGAGGGAGTTCAGTAACTTTCTTACTCAGCTG
>NC_029774.3:104637445-104637822 GCF_000817695.3 Arachis duranensis | reverse complement strand
GCGTCCTTAGTACTGCCTGGTGCAGCTTGCATTCCAGACAGACTTTGAGAAATCATATTGACTTGCTGAGTCAATATTTTGTTCTGAGTCAATATGGCATTCAGAGTATCAATCTCAAGAACTCCTTTCTTTTAATTCATCCCATTGTTCACAGGATTCCTTTTAGAAGTGTACATGAATTGGTTATTTGTAACCATTTCAATGAGTTCTTGAGCTTCTGCAGGCATCTTCTTCAGATGAAGAGATCCTTCAGCAGAGCTATCCAATGACATCTTGGACAGCTCAGATAGACCATCATAGAAGATACCTATGATGCTCCATTCAGAAAGCATGTTAGAAGGACACTTTCTGATCAATTGTTTGTATCTTTCCCAAGC
>NC_029774.3:104637022-104637389 GCF_000817695.3 Arachis duranensis | reverse complement strand
AGCTTACTCAATTTTTGAGGTGGAAAGAACTTTGCCAAGAAGGCATTGACTAGCTTTTCCCAAGAGTTCAGGCTTTCTTTGCCAAGTCGGGAGTAGGTGCAGTAAAGTAACCCAGCACCTTCCTTGCATTGTTGGCATTGTTGTTGTTTTTGGCTGCCATGTCTTCTTCTTGTTTGAAGATTTTTGTTAGGTCCTCTACAGAGAGTAGTGCTTTAGCTTCTCTTAGCTTCGCTTCAAGGTCCTTTCAGGTTCAGTGTCAGCCTCAACAAGAATGCTTTTATCTTTGCTCCTGCTCATATGAAAGAGAAGAGAACAAGAAAATATGGAATCCTCTATGTCACAGTATAGAGATTCCTTGAGGTGTTAG
>NC_029774.3:104592119-104636992 GCF_000817695.3 Arachis duranensis | reverse complement strand
GAGTGTTAGTCCTTAAATAGAAGGATGTGAGAAGAGGGGAAGAATTTTTGAAAATAAATTAAAAGATTTTGAAGAAATTTTAAAAAATTGAAGAATGATTTTCGAAAATTAAAGTTGGGAAAGAAATAAAGTGATTTTTGAAAAAGATTTTGAAATTAGAAATCAAAAAGATTGAAAATTATTTGGAAAAAGATGTGATTAAGAAGATATGATTGAAGAGTTATGATTGAGAAACAATTTAAAAAAGATTTGATTTTTAAAATTAATGACTTGGCTAACAAGAAATTTAAAGGATATGATTCAAACATTAAACCTTTCTTAACAGAAAAGGCAACATACTGGAAATGTTGAATCAAATCATTAATTGTAGGCAAGTATTTTTGAGAATGGAAAGAAATTGATTTTGAAAACATATGATTGAAAAGATATGGTTTGAAAAAGATTTAATTTTGAAAAATTATGAAAACTTAAAAAAAATGAATTAAAAACAAAATCTTCCCTCTTGTATCATCCTAGCGTTAAAAGCCCAGAATGGTATCCATTCTGGCGTTTAATGCCCAAAATGCTACCCTTTTGGCTGTTAAACGCCCAGCCAGGTACCCTGGCTGGCGTTTAAATGCCAGTTTTCCTTCTTCACTGGGCGTTTTAAACGCCCAGCTTTTTTTGTGTAATTCCTCTGCTGCATGTTCTGAATCTTCAATTCTCTGTATTATTGACTTGAAAAGACACAAATTAAAATTTTTTTTGAATTTTTAATGATGAGGAATAATCAAAATGCCACTAAGATCAAATAAACAATGCATGCAAGACACCAAACTTAGAAGTTTGTATACTATTGACACTAACAAATTGAGAATTGTTCATATCCTGGGTCGAACTGTCCGACCCAGGATGTTCAACGGATAAAGCGACCGACCTCTTCAGGTCAGGACAACCCGACCTCTTTTCAAAGAGCTTGGCCAAGTCGACAGGAAAGCCCAAATAAGGGCCCAAGTAGAGGAACACGCCCCAAATCTTAAGGCAGCCCAAGCCTATAGAGAGAAGGGCGGTTCCCTGGAAGATAAGATGATCTCACTCAAAAGATAAGATAAGATAAGATAACTAACTTATCTTATCCAAAAAGGTCACTCCACACCATTATAAATACACTGGAGCACCCAGGTATAACTCATACTCTGATTCTACTCAATACCTATTTAATACCCTTGCTAACTTAAGCATCGGAGTCCCTTGCAGGTACCCCCACCCTTCGGTGATAAAGGATCAGTAGCACTCTCAGTTCCACAAGTCGTACACACCAGCTCCGGCCGCTATACGCCTGCCGGACATGTCGGCTTTGACCAATACAGAAGATCTCATCCGAGATCGACCTCCAGTTTCAGGTAACCCTCGGAACATTAGCGCCGCTGCCGGGGATCCTGGAAGTCATCCCAACACATGGCGGACAACCATGACAACGACCATGACTCAGGTTTGGAAGATAGAACGCCACACAAGAACACATATGCTATACTTAAAGATACTCCGAAATTCAATGGAGACAAAAATCCATCAAATCCCGGGGCGATAAAAGCACTTCAAAATCGATTGAAGCAACTTGAAAAAGAAGCCCAACATCAACGCGAAAAAGGAGAGGATCTACGTCGGGAGATAAGGCGGCGCCAGAATTAGAAGATAAGCTTATGAAACTCGAAGCCGATCTCAAATCTAAAGCTACACGACCCTCCACGGAGGATAGCTTTCAGAAAGATCAAGATCCGTTCACCAGGGAAATTATGAAGACCAAAATCCCAAAAAAATTCAAACTTCCGGATATGACTCTATACGTCGGCACCTCAGACCCCAACCACCATCTCAGCAACTTCAGAAGTAGAATGTACCTCACTGACGCCTCAGATGCAGTTCGCTGCAAAGCCTTTCCAGCAACTCTTACCAAGACAGCCATTAGATGGTTCGATAACTTACCTCCAAAATCCATCTCGAGTTTTGACGACCTGGCCAAAAAGTTCCTGGCCCGATTTTCCATACAAAAGGACAAAGCTAAACACGCACCCAGCCTATTAGGGATCAAGCAAGGAGATCGGGAGAGTCTTCGCAACTATATGGAAAGATTCAATAAAACATGCATGGATATACAAAGTCTACCAACGGAAGCTGCCATCATGGGTCTCATAAATGGCCTACGAGAAGGACCATTTAGCCAATCTATATCAAAGAGGTACCCGACATCCCTAGATGAAGTACAAGAACGGGCGCAGAAGTACATCAATGTGGAGGAGAATTCTCGACTTGGGGAAGCCTCGAGGCTCGGTTCTGCCTACCG
The DNA here is from genome assembly GCF_000817695.3 of Arachis duranensis. Classification (NCBI taxonomy): domain Eukaryota; kingdom Viridiplantae; phylum Streptophyta; class Magnoliopsida; order Fabales; family Fabaceae; genus Arachis; species Arachis duranensis. The sequence goes on along the minus strand of NC_029774.3, from coordinate 104,634,669 downwards.
AGATAAAGATAAAGAATCCAGGAAAAAAGAAGATCGCTCCGGAGAGAAAATCAAAAACTATCATAACTACACCCCTCTTAGGGTATCCCTGGTAGATATTTACAAAGAAGTCTGCCATACAGAAAAAATACCCCCAGCTCGGCCATTTAAAGGCAAAAAGGGAGGAGGAAATCGGAACGAATACTGTGAGTATCATCGAGTCCAGGGACATTCCACCAACGAATGCTTTGATTTGAAGAACGTCATAGAAAAATTAGTTAGGGAAGGAAAACTAGATCGGTTTCTGGCCAACCAGGACGAGGAACCAAGAAAAAGAAGAAGGGATGAAGATGTTGGACGATCTGAACGATCACCCCGTACACCAGAAAGACATATCCACGTGATCCACGGTGGATTTTCTGGAGGAGGAATCTCCAAATCATCCCGCAAGCGACACCTCAAAGAAGTGTATCATGTCGAAAGCAAGAAAGAGGTGCCAGACATCCCAGCAATCACGTTTACCAAAGAAGATGCATCCGGAATCATCGCAGGACACGACGACCCCATGGTCATCATAATCATATTGGCAAACACCAACCTCCACCGTACATTAATTGACCAAGGAAGCTCCGCCGACTTCTTATTCAAAACTGCCTTCGACAAGCTCGACTTAGAAGAAAAAGAACTAAGAGCATACCCGAACAACCTGTTCGGACTTGGGGATACCCCAGTACAGCCACTAGGATACGTATCATTACATACAACCTTCGGAAAGGGGAACCAATCCAGAACACTTAAGATAGATTATATCGTGGTCGATGTAAGCTCAGCCTACAATGCCTTAATAGGTCAGACAACGTTAAATCAACTCGGAGCGATAGTTTCAACTCCACATCTATGTATAAAATTCCCAACTACAGAAGGAATAGCTACAATAAAAGCAGATCAAAAGATGGCGCGTCGCTGTTATAACGAAAGTCTAAATCTCTGAGGCGAAGGAGGAGAGTTCCACACAATCAAACTCGGCGGAGATCAGAGACGAGAAGAACTCCGCCCGCGACCCGAAGGGGAAATAGAAAGAGTCCAGATCGGAGATACCTCGGACAAAACAACTAATATTGGCACGATCCTGAAAGGAGACGCAAAAGAATCGCTAATACGGTTTTTACGAGATAATGTTGATCTCTTCGCATGGAAAGCTGCCGACATGCCAGGCATAGATCCCGAACTAATGAGTCACAAGCTGGCAGTCTACCTGGGATCCCGGCCGGTACAACAAAGACGAAGAAAACTCGGACCAGACCGGTGTCAAGCTGTAGAAGAACAAGTACAAGCACTACTAGAGGCAGGGTTCATAAGAGAAGTTAAATACCCACTATGGCTAGCAAATGTCGTCTTAGTGAACAAGTCAAATGGGAAGTGGCGAATGTGCACCGACTACACCGACCTCAACAAAGCCTGCCCAAAAGACCCTTATCCACTACCAAGCATCGATGCTCTAGTCAATGCCTCATCAGGATATAGGTATCTCTCGTTCATGGACGCATACTCAGGCTACAACCAGATTCCAATGTATCCACCGGATCAAGAAAAGACCTCGTTTCTCACACCAAAAGCAAATTATTGCTATATCGTAATGCCTTTCGGCCTTAAGAAAGTGGGAGCCACTTATCAAAGGCTAATGAATAAAGTCTTTTCAGACCACATCAGAAAAATCATGGAGGTCTATGTGGACGACATGTTGATAAAGACACAAAGTGAAGAAACATTACTAACCGACTTGATTCAAGTGTTCAACACCATACGGAAGCACGACATGTGACTCAACCTGGCTAAATGCACCTTCGCAGTAGAGGCGGGAAAATTCCTGGGCTTCAAGCTCACACAAAGAGGAATCAAGGCAAATCCAGATAAATGCCAGGCCATACTTAACATGAAAAGCCCGACCTGCGTCAAAGAAGTCCAACAACTCAATGGAAGACTGGCGGCCTTGTCCAGATTCCTAGCAGGGTCAGCGATAAGATCCCTCCCCTTCTACGCTACCTTAAGGAAGGGAAAAAACTTTGAGTGGACAACGGAATGTGAACAAGCCTTCCGAGACTTTAAAGAATTCATGGGACAGCCCCCCATCCTATCTCGACCACGAGAGGGAGAACGACTCATACTATACCTCACCGTAGGAAGTCGGGCAATAGCTTCAACACTAATTAGAGAAGATGAAGGGGGACAACAACCCGTCTACTTCATTAGTAAAGCACTACAGGGGTCAGAGCTGAACTACCAGAAAATAGAGAAGTTCGCCTACACTTTGATACTCACATCCTGACGACTTCGCCCATACTTCCAAGCGCACACCATCAAAGTTCGGACCAACCAGCCCATAAAAGGGATACTGCAAAAAACAAGATCTAGCAGGAAGAATCCTACAGTAGGCAATCGAGTTATCCGAGTTCGACCTCCAATACGAAGCGTGGACCGCCATCAAATCACAATACCTAGCCGACTTCATTGCAGAATTTACAGACACCCCAGAAATCCCCATAGAGTGGAACATATATGTGGATGGTTCCTCAAATAAAGCCGGAAGCGGTGCAGGTGTGATAATCGAAAGCAACCAAGGAACCCAACTTGAGCTTTCCCTAAAATTCAGGTTCCTAGTATGAAGCGTTATTAGCTGGTTTAAAGCTGGCTAGGGAAGTTGGAGCTCAGAAACTCAACATCTACAGTGACTCACAAGTCGTTTCCTCGCAAATAACGGGAAGCTACCAAGCCAAAGACCCTACCATGAAAAAATATTTGGATAAAACCAAAGAACAGCTCGGACAACTTGGAGAATATAGGATCTACCACATACCCCGCGAGCAAAATGCCTGAGCTGACGCGCTCTCAAAGCTAGCTAGCACCAAACCAGGGGGCAACAATAGAAGCCTCATCCAGGAAATACTGCAGAACCCATCAATATTTGAAGAAGAAAAAATCCTAGCCATAACAGGTTGGGATCAAGGATGGATGACCCCATAATTAACTACCTCCCCCACAGATGAAAAGGAGGCAAAGAGGTTAAAAATGGAGGCACAGTACTACACTATCATAAACAACATCCTATACAAAAGAGGGATCTCAACACCATTATTAAAATGCGTCCCGACATCCAATACAAAGGAAGTCTTGGAAGAAGTACACAGCGGCATTTGTGGCAACCATCTCGGAGCACAAGCTCTCACCAAAAAAGTACTCCGGGCAGGATTCTATTGGCCAACTCTACAAAAGGAAGCTATAGAATTTGTAAAGACATGTACACCATGTCAAAAGCATGCCAACTTTCACATCGCCCTGCCAGAAAAACTCATTAGCGTGACCTCACCCTGGCCATTTGCAAAATGGGGACTCGATCTTCTCGGACCCTTCCCACAGGGATCGGGACAAGTAAAATTCCTCATAGTAGGAGTAGACTATTTCACGAAATGGATCGAGGCCGAACCCCTAGCTAAGGCTACTGCTCAAAGAAGCCGAAAATTCCTATATAGGAACATCGTTACAAGGTTTGGGGTCCCATACTCCATCACCACAGACAATGGCACCCAATTCATAGATGCAGGCTTAAGAAAGTTAGTGGCCGACTTGAATATAAAACACCAGTTCACCTCCGTTGAACATCCCCAAGCCAACGGACAAACCGAAGTAGCCAACAAAGTCATATTGGCTGGGTTGAAGCGTAGACTGCAAGACGCAAAGGGGGCTTGGGCCGAGGAACTTCCACAAGTCCTATGGGCATATCGAACGACCCCCCATTCTACCACGAACGAATCACCATTCCGACTAGCATACGGAGTGGAGGCAATGATTCCAATAGAGGTCGAAGAAGGATCTCCCTAAGTAGTCCACTACAATGAGCAAACAAATTCTCAACTCCAAAGAGAAGAGCTCGACCTACTTCCAGAAATCCAAGAAAGAGCTCGGATCAGAGAAGAGGCATTAAAGCGATGAATGGCTTCCAGGTATAATCAGAGGTTAGTGCCAAGAGATTTCGCAGAGAACGATCTCATCTTAATCCGAAATGATATTGGAACAACTCGACCTGGAGAAGGAAAGCTGGCAGCTAATTGGAAAGGACCCTACCGAGTCACAGAAGTACTTGGGAAGGGCTACTACAGACTTTCCGAACTCGAGGGATGAGAACTCCCCAGATCATGGCACGCCTGTAACTTGAGAAGGTACTATAGTTAGATAAAGGTCTCATCACAAGACGCACTCTTTTTCCTGAAAAGGTTTTTTAATGAGGCGTCAAGATTGAGATTTAATCCGACTTAAGGGTATGAAAGACTCCCGCCTGCATATATTTGCACTTTCTTTAAATAAAAATACATTTCAGACATTCTACAAATGCTCAAGATGCATTAATCTGAAGCATTCATCGACCGATTATAAAGCAACAGATCGAACAAGAAGTGAAGAACAGATTCACTATACGATCTTGATAAGAATAATCGACCGACAAAGGTGAAAACGCGATTCACCTAAAGGCCGATTAAACCAGGACAGAAATCACAATCTACAAATTGGCAAAAGATGAACACAGAATAATGCAAGAAGTTATCGAAAGTGATCCCGAAAAAAGAACCTGACGAGGTCTTATGGATTGCTATATAATAACTTAAAAAAGACTGGCCGAATATTAAAAAATCGGATCAAACCAGTCCAAGTTATCAGCAAATCCCTGGAAAAAGGTCTAGCCAACCCTATTAAAGAGGAATTGCTATAACTTAGAAGAGATCGACCTAACGAAGTCGGTTTCCTACAAAACAAGTTGTAAAAGTAATCCCTGAAAGAGACCTAACAAAGGTCCAAGAAAGAGGATTACAAAAACAACTTAGAAGAGATCGACCTAACGAAGTCGGTTTCCTACAAAACAAGTTGTAAAAGTAATTCCTGAAAGAGACCTAACAAAGTTCCAAGAAAGAGGATTACAAAAACAACTTAGAAGAGATCGACCTAACGAAGTTGGTTTCCTACAAAACAAGTTGTAAAAGTAATCCCTGAAAGAGACTTACCAAAGGTCCAAGAAAGAGGATTACAAAAACAACTTAGAAGAGATCGACCTAACGAAGTCGGTCTCCTACAAAGATAAGTTATAAAAGTAATCCCTTAAAGAGACCTGGCAAAGGCCCAGAAAAGAGGATTACAAAAATAACTTAGAAGGGGACCAAACATAAAAGAAATTGGTTATAAGGAGCTAAAAAAACAAAACAAAAGCAAGGAAACCGAAAAACAAGTTGGACCCCCCACAAGTCACGACCTCAAAAGGATCCAAGCTACAAACAAAAAGTACAAAAGCAATCTAAAGAGGCCAAACAGCAAGATTCCGACAGACACCCTGCTAGAGCACAATGAAAGCATAGTATGATAAAGCTTCAAAGAGGCCACCGAAATCAACCTCAGAGAAACCATTTTGTTTTCAAAATAAGTTGCTAAAAATAGCAACTAGAGTATCAACAATCAATAAAACATCATTCACAAAAACAAGTTCAAAAGCCCACAAATCGGGCTATTTACACAAATATTCAGAAAAAAGATCAGCTAAGATCAGGAGCCTTCCCGGCAGCATCAGTACGGGGAGAAGGAGGGCGAGTCTGAAGGGGCACAGCATCTACGGTTCCGTCATCCCGGTTCAGAATCTGGCAATCCGGATCAGATGTAATGGGAGGAACAGAGGAGGTCGACACCTTAAGAGAAGGCACTGGGGGAGGGTCAGTCTCATCATCATCCTGGTCATCAGGGACAATCTTCCCATCCCTCACGACATTGTCTAGGCTGATGAGAGTCAAGTCGGCATCAGGAGCAACAATCCGGAACTGCTCCATCAGGTTCTCGGAGGCGGCAGTTACGCTACCCACAAGGTGACCCTGAAGCTCACCATAATTAACCCGAGCAGTTTCCAAATCCTCCCGAAGATGCATCAATTCCCTATAAGCCGAGACATAGCTATCCTTATGTTTCAGTGCCATGTCCTCGGCCAGCTTCAAAGAAGTAGCCAAGGCAATAGAACTGGCCTTCTCACCCTCCAGCTCCTTCTCCACCTTCGCCAACTTCACCTCCAACTCCTCCTTCAGACCCTTGATTCGATCAAATTCCGACTTGGCCTCTTCCATGAAGGATTTTGTTGCATGAATCGGAATCCCCTGAACTGTTCGGAATATAGTCGTACTCATATGAGCCATCTTCACACTACTTTTGGTGATAAAATCCAGATGCTGAAGAAGAGACACGTCGTCCATAGAAAGCCCACCATAGGGGCAATTTGTTGGTCAACAAACTCGATAGCATCAAAATCTAGGGCATCCAGGTTGAAGGGCTCGGATGTCTTTTGCTTTTTTAAGGGAGGGACACCAGAAGCAACGACAGAAGTCTGAGGAGGATCGACCTGATGAAACCGAGGAGTAGGAATCACTTTCCTCGGCCCAAGGGAACTTGGCACAGGAGGCTTCACTGGGACCTGTGACGATCCCTCACCGGCCACCTTGACCGAGATGTTCAGAGCAGCAGTTGCCTTCTTTTCCCTTTTGAAGGCCTTCATGGAGTCACTATTCTTTGACATATCTGCAAATACAAAATCAGCCACAACAAAGAATTGCAAATCCGATAAGAGGAATAAAAAGGAAACAAGTATGGAAACAAGTCAGACAAATACCCAAAACAGCCCGAACCAAGGACGGGTCATTCAAAAATATTTTTGTATCAAGATGGGGTGGTTTCCCCCAGAGATCCTCAAGAACAACTACAAAAGCGCGCTCGACATCATCAAGCATCTCCCAAGTATAGCGAGACACTCTTACATCCTTCTGCCACTCTAGAGGGAAAGAGGGCTCATCATTTTCATCAAGAAAAAAGGGGCGGGCCCCCTCAACAGCACAAACCTTAAAAAAGTAGTTCTTGAAGTCCTTAAAAGACTCGTCATACATAGCAAAAACCTTATGGCCCTGGGCAGACCTGAAGGAAACCCAGGAAGCTTTCTTTTTTGAAGAACCGCCAGGCTTAGCGGAAACAAACAAGTAAAGGAAAAGAGTTTGAGAGGGTGTTACATTTAATTCTCGGCAGAGAAGCTGAAAAATTTTAATAAAGCCCCAAGAATTTGGGTGAAGCTGGGATGGAGCAATGTTACACGACCACAACAGGTCGGTCTCAAAAGCAGTAAAAGGAAAGGAAACGTTCAACTGACTGAAGAAGTATTCATAAGCATAAAAGAAGGGACGCTCTCCCTCAACAAAAGTCGGAAAGCAGACTCTCTCATTAGAATCAGGAGTAACCAGCTCGTAATCCTCCTCACGGACATTGTTACCACAAATCCTATGGCGCTTCCTCAGTTATGTGCAAAACTCAGCATCCACAACAGAAACACACAATAAAACAAGGGAGTCCAGCCAATCGGACATCCCCTCGGGAACTCTGGAAGACATCTCTACAATGTTATTGCGAGAAGACATGAGGCCAACTAATCCTACAAATAAGAAAAGAAGATGGGGTTACTAAAAACATCTCAGACAAGGGAGAAAACAACTCAATACGATACAGGCGAAACAAACAGAAAAGGAAAATCCCAAGACTCAAACCAAAAGTCTTGGGGCATCCTTTGGAGGCAATAATCAAGTAAGGTTTCTAGGAAAATCTACAGCTCCTACCCCAGCACTTCTCAAGCAAGAAAAAGACTTCAAATAAGAAAACATTTTCAGAAAGCATAAGCCATTACAGTCTACCAAGCAAAAGGCATTCCCGAACATTAAGCACGCCAAGCAGAGACCATTAAAGATGCAACCTTTTTCAAGATCAGACAAAAGCAACCTTCAAATAAAACAAGGAATAGACGCGGACAGCAGTATCAGAACAGAAACAACAAAGAACATGCAAAGCCCTAAAAGCATCAAGCAAAAGCAAAAGGATCATGCAGAAGATAGAGAAAACTCCCAGAAAGCACATTTCAACAAATCTAGGGCACAACGGAAATAAAAAGATCCAAACTTTCTCAAAAAAGGGAGGATCAGAATCAAAACCTCATCACAAAACCAAAAACAAAGAAAAAGCACGAAATGGGACTAACCTGGAGACAAAAGAAGCTTCGAAGAAAAATAAATGGAGGTGCAGAAGTGAAAGTTGCCCCAAAAATTGCCAAGCGACGCCACGAATGCCAGGAAGCAGAAGTACAAGCGAAAGATAGAGAGCAAAGAGGGAAGAGGAAAAAAGTTGCGAAGAAGTTACAAGGAAAATAAAAGAAGAGAAACCGTTTTTAGGGTTTTCAAAATCAAAAGTAAAGAGCCTAGGGGAAACGGGGCAATTAATGCTCAAAGTTAAAGAAGGCATTAAACCCTCGCACGTTCCCAAAAAAGCGCCGATATAAAAGTGCGCGTCCTTTAGAGGAAACGTTCTACATTCAAAGCTGCTACAAAAGAATCAATGAAATGCTTGAGTTCGGCTTCACCAAAGAAGGACCGAAGTCAAGGACTCGACCACAAAAAAGAAGACCGAGCTCAAAGTAGGGGCACTGTTCATATCCTGGGTCGAACTGTCCGACCCGGGATGTTCGACGTATAAAGCGACCGACCTCTTCAGGTCAGGACAACCCGACCTCTTTTCAAAGAGCTCGGCCAAGTCGACAGGAAAGCCCAAATAAGGGCTCAAGTAGAGGAACACGCCCCAAATCTTAAGGCAGCCCAAGCCTACAGAGAGAAGGGCGGTTCCTTGGAAGATAAGATGACCTCACTCAAAAGATAAGATAAGATAAGATAACTAACTTATCTTATCCAAAAAGGTCACTCCACACCATTATAAATACACTGGAGCACCCAGGTATAACTCATACTCTGATTCTACTCAATACCTGTTTAATAACCTTGCTAACTTAAGCATCGGAGTCCCTTGCAGGTACCCCCCACCCTTCGGTGATAAAGGATCAGCAGCAATCTCAGTTCCACAAGTCGGACACACCAGCTCCGGCCGCTATACGCCTGCCGGACACGTCAGCTCCGACCAATACAGAAGATCTCGTCTGAGATCGACCTCCAGTTTCAGGTAACCTTCGGAACAAGAATGCATATGAGAAACAAAAAAACACTCAAGACAAGAGAATTTAAATATCAGAGCAAGGAAATCATCAAGAACAACTTGAAGATCAATGAAGAACATAATGCATGTAATTTTCGAAAATTAGAAGAATAAAGACATGCAATTGACACCAAACTTACTAGACTCAAACAAGAAACATAAAAATATTTTTGATTTTAAGATTTTATAATTTTTTTTGTGCTTTTTCAAAAATTGAATGGAAAAGAAAAACAAGGGTTCAAAATTCTTAATGAGAATTCCAGGAATCATTGTAATGCTAGTCTAAGACTCTGGTCCAGGAATTAGACATGGCTTCACAGCCAGCCAAGCTTTAGCAGATCATTGCTCACAACAGCAAAATTGATAAAAATCAACAAGCTCTTGTGATGATAAGTTGAAACCTCGGTCCAAAAGATTAGACATGGCTTCACAGCCAGCCATACTTCAACAAATCATCATGAAACTCTAGAATCCATTCTTAAAAACTCTGAAGAACAAAATAGAAATAATTTTTTTTTGTATTTTTGAAAAATTTTCGAAAAGTAAAAAGCTTAAACATAAAATAAAATTACCTAATCTAAGCAACAAGATGAATCGTCAGTTGTCCAAACTCAAACAATCCCCGGCAACGGCGCCAAAAACTTGGTACACGAAATTGTGATCATCAATGGCGCCATCAACATGGTACGCTCAATTGCAATCTCAACTCTTTATCACAACTTTGCACAACTAACCAGCAAGTGCACTGGGTCGTCCAAGTAATAAACCTTACGCGAGTAAGGGTCGATCCCACGGAGATTGTTGGTATGAAGCAAGCTATGGTCATCTTGTAAATCTTAGTCAGGCGGATTCAAATGGTTATGGAGGATTAATGATTAAAAGATGAATAAAACATAAAATAAAGATAGAGATACTTATGTAATTCATTGGTGAGAATTTCAGATAAGCGTATGCAGATGTTTTGTCCCTTCCGTCTCTCTGTTTTCCTACTATCTTCATCCAATTCTTCTTACTCCTTTCTATGGCAAGCTGTATGTTGGGCATCACCGTTGTCAATGCCTACAGTCCCGTCCTCTCAATGAAAATGTTCAACGCGCTTTGTCACAGCGCGGCTATTCATCTGTCGGTTCTCGATCATGTCAGAATAGAATTCAGTGATTCTTTTGCGTTTGTCACTAACGCCCCACAATCGCGAGTTTAAAGCTCGTCACAGTCATTCAATCACTGAATCCTACTCAGAATATCACAGACAAGGTTTAGACCTTCCGGATTCTCAAGAATGGCCGCCAATGGATTCTAACTTATACCACGAAGATTCTGATTAAGGAATCCAAGAGATATCCACTCAATCTAAGGTAGAACGGAGGTGGTTGTCAAGCACACGTTCATAGGTGAGAATGATGATGAGTGTCACGATCATCACATTCATCAAACGAGAGGTCAGAATCCAACAGCATCTGCAGCCCTTTTCAGCCTCTGAATCAGATTTTTGCTCAGGTCCCCCAATTTCAGCCAAAAAATACTGGAAATCACAGAAAAACACACAAACTCATAGTAAAGTCCAAAAAAGTGAATTTTAAATAAAAACTAATAAAAATATAATAAAAACTAACTAAAACATACTAAAAGCATACTAAAAACAATGCCAAAAAGCGTATAAATTATCCGCTCATCACTATCCATAATGGATACTTGACCTCCCTTATGAACTCTGCCTCCAGTAAGGCTTGTACCTGCTCTTCCACAGCTTGGGACCTTTCTGGGCCAAGCTTCCTGTGCTTCTGTTGCACTGGCCAAGATCCAGAATATACCGCCAGCTTATGGCATATTAACTTGGGATCTATGCCGGCCATGTCCGCGGCCTTCCACGTAAAGAGGTCAGCCTTATTCTTTAGGAATTGTATCAGTGTCTCCTTTAAGTCTCCCCTTAAGGTTGCCCCTATATTTGTTGTTTTATCCTGAGCATCCTCGATCTGGACTACTTCGGTCTCACCTTCAGGTTGTGGACGAAGTTCTTCGCGAACTCGAACTCCCCTGAGTTCAATGGTGTTGATTTTCTCTCCTCTGGGGTTGCTTTTAAGGTTTAGACTTTCATTGTAGTAGCGTCGCGCAAGCTTTTGGTCTCCTTTTATCGTGGCGATCTCTTTTGGAGTTGAAAACTTCATGCACAGATGATGAGTGGAGATTACTGCGGCGAGCTAGTTCAGCATTGTCCGACCTATAGGGGCATTATAAGCCGAGCTCACATTGACTACGATATAGTCTATGTTTAGTTTCCTTGACTGAGTTCCTTTCCCAAAGGTTGTATGCAGTGAGATGTATCCTAATGGTTGGATTGGGGTGTCTCCGAGTCCGAACAAGCTATTCGGATATGCTCTGAGCTCTTTATGCTGCAAGCCGAGTTTGTCAAAAGCGGATTTAAACAAGATATCTACGGAGCTCCCTTGGTGTACCAACGTTCGGTGGAGATTAGCGTTGGCGAGTATGACGGTAATGACCACGGGATCATCATTTCCTGGGATGATGCCTGTTGCACCTTCTTGTGTAAAGGTAATAGTGAGGAGGTCGGATGACCTGTTCCCTTCTCCAACATGATATATATTCCGGGGGTTACCTGAAACTGTAGGTCGATCTCGGACGAGATCTTCTGTGCTGGTCAGAACGGTTGTATCCGATTTGTTGAGCTTGATGGTGATACCAATTCCTTCATCCCCGGAGGGTGGGGGTACCTGCAAGGGACTCCGATGCTTAAGTTAGCAAGGGTATTAAGCAGGTATTGAGTAGAATCAAAGTATGAGTTATACCTGGGTGCTCTAATGTATTTATAATGGCGTAGAGTGACCTTCTTAGATAAGATAAGTTACTTATCTTATCTTATCTTGATCTTATCTTCAAGGGAACCGCCCTTCTCTCTGTAGGCTTAGGCTGCCTTAGGATTTGGGGCGCTTTCCTCTATTTGGCCCCTTTTTTGGGCTTTCCCGTGATTTGGCTGAGCTCTTTGAGAAGAGGTCGGGTCATCCTGACCTGAAGAGGTCGGTCGCTTTGTCTGTAGAACATCTCGGGTCGGACAGCTCGACCCAAGGTATGAACAGTGCCCCTGCTCGAGCTCGGTCTTCCTTTTTGAGGTCGAGTCTTTAGTTTTAGGACTTCGATCCTTCTTTGGTGAAGCCGAACTCGAGCATTTTGTCGATTTCTTTTCTGTAGAGTTCTCCTTTTTTTTAATGTGGAACGTTTCTGTTCCGTTTCCTCTGAAAGCACGCGCTTTTGCGTTAGTGCCCTGGTCTTGGGAGGGTTTTTAATGCCCTCATTAATTGGTTTTCAATGCCCCATTTCTCTTGCTTCTTTTATTTTGAACTTCACACACGGAGACAATTTTTATCTGTAACTTCCCCTTTTCTTTCTCACTTTTGTTGTTTTCGTCTGTCGTCTGCCCTTTCGCGTTTTTCTTTGTGACATTGTTTAGCGATCGTGGGTGCTCTTTTTGCTTTCGACGGCAACTCCTGATCTCTTTGTCTTCGCTCTCCGCGCGCTTCTCTTTTTTCAGGTTGGTTCATCTTCTCTTTTTTGCTTGTATTGTTCTACTTCCTGGTACAGTGGGGTTTTTGTTTGAGTGTATATTTGGGAAAGTTTGAACCTTTTCGCTTTTCTGTATTTTTTGTTGCTGCGATTTCTGGCTTTTTCTTTTCTGATGTTCCCTTGGCAGTTGAAGCTTCTTAAGGCTTTTGCATGTTGTTGCTTGTTTCTGTATGAGTAGTGATTCATTTGATTTTTGAAGAAAGGATTGTGCCTTTATCTATTTTTCCGTTTAGCATGTTCTTGCTGTTGGGTGGACTGACGTTGTAATTTCTACCAATGCTTATTTTGATGACTTTATTTGCTTTTTATTGGGACGTGTAAAAATGTAGGCTTGTAGGCTTCCCTGAATCTTTTTTCTGCCTCCAAAGGATGCCCCTGGAACCTTTTGGATTGGGTCCTGGGGTTTCCTTTTGTTGCTTTACCTGGCTTCTTTGACACCTATATGCTTTAGTTTTGTGAGTTGCCTCCGTTTATGCCTGAGTTGTTCAATTAGTGTTCCGAGGTGTTTTTTGAGTAATCTAATCTTCTTTTCTTCTTGTAGGACTAGTTAACCATGTCTTCTCGCAAAAATATTGTTGAGACATCTTCCCAGGTCCCTGAGGGCATGGCCGATTGGGTGCATTCTATGGTCCTCTTATGTGTCTCGTTGGTTGACTCCGAGTTTTGTCAGTAACTTAGGCAGTTTCATAGGATTTGTAGCAATAGTAGTGATGAGAAGAATTATGAGCTTGTATCTCCGACCTCTCTTGAAAGGGTTTGCTTTTCTACCCGGATTGCTGGAGAGCGCCCCTTTTTCTATGCATATGACTTCTTTTTTAGTCAAATGAATATTACTCTTCCTTTTACCCCTTTTGAAACCAACCTGTTATGGTCCTGTAATGTAGCTCCATCCCAACTTCACCCTAATTCCTGGGGTTTTATAAAAATATTTCAGCTGCTATGTCGTGAATTTGGCATCCCTGCTTCGTAATCTCTTTTCTTTTATCTCTTTGTTTTGACAAAGCCCGGTGTAGTGAAGAAGAAAGCCGCTTGGGTTTCTTTCCAAGCTTCATAGGGGAAAAAGGTTTTCTCCATGTTTGATGAGTCTTTTCCCGATTTCAAAAATTACTTTTTTAGGGTTCGAGCTATTGAAGGAGCTCGGCCCTTTTTTCTGGATGAGAATGATGAGCCCACCTTTCCTTTAGAGTGGCAAAAGAATGCAGTGGTATCGAGATACTCGTGGGAGATGTTAGATGAGGCTGAACAAGCTTTTGTGACTGTGCTGGAAGAAAACTGGGGGGAGCCTCCTCATCTTGACACAAAGAAATTTTTAGCTAACCCCTCTCTCCTCCGAGCTGAGCTGGGTAGTGGTCAATTTTTTCTATTGGTTTTCTTGTTGTGTTTGTCTCTTGTGAGATCTTTTTCTGACTCGTAGCTTGGCTTCCTGTTTGTGATGTTTGTTTGCAGAGATGATTAAGAACAATGAGTCCATGAAGGCCTTTAAGAGGGCAAGGAAGGCTATTGCGGCTCAGAATGCTTCGGCCAAGGCGGCCGGGGAGGGAACTTCTCATGTTTCGTCTAAGCCTTTGGTTACAAGTTCTCTGGGGCCGAGGAAGGTTATCCCCACTCCTCGAGTTCGTTTGATTGATCCTTCTACTGGTACTTCCTCTCCTTCTGCCGTTCCTCCTCCAAAAAGACTTCGGACTGTCGAGCCATTTAATCTTGGTGCTCCTAACTTTGATGCTGTTGGGTTTGTAGATCAACAGATTGCTCCCTATGGTGTCATGCCTACCGACGATGTATCCATTTTTTGTCATTTGGATTTTATTACTCGAAGTGGTATTACACTGGAACACATGGGAGCGGCTTTATACCGAACTGCTCAAGATCTTCCTATCCATGCTACCAAGGCTTTTATAGAGGAGGAAAAATTAGAGTTTGACCAAATTAAGGGTTTGAAGGAGGAGCTCGAGGTGAAAGTGGCCGAGCTGGAGAAGGAGCTGAAGTGGGAAAAGGCCCGGGCTGTTGGTCTGGCGGCTGCCGCGTAACTGGTCGAGGATACGGCACTAAAACATAAGGATAGCTATGTTACTACTTATAGAGAGATGATGGAGCTCAGGAGTAGGTTGGAATCTGTTCAGGCTGATTACACCGAACTTCAAGATCATCTTGTAGGTAGTGTTTCTGCGGCTTATGAGAATCTGAAAGAGCAATTTCAAGTTCTTGCGCCAGATCTCGACCTTTCCCTTATTAGCCTGGACAATGTTGTTAAGGATGTAAGATTGTCCCTGACGATCCCAATGATGATGATGATGATCGTCCTTCACTGCCTGCTACCAAGAATTCTGTGCTGCCGACTTCTCCGACTTCTACTGCTGGGATCAATCGTCCAGAAGGGGAACCGGATTGCCAAGTCTTGAACCAAGATGATGGGACAGTAGATGCGGTGCCTCTTCAGACTCGTCCTCCTTCACCCCGAGTTGATGCTGCTGAGAAGTCTTGATGTTGACTGAGTTTTCTCCCCTTTTAATGTAGATAGCCCGGCTTGTGGGCTTTTGAATTCTTTATCTTGTAACTGGTGTTTTGGTGACTGTTGATACTTCTTTTGGTTGCTTGTTTAGCAACGAAGTAGTTTTCGAGCTTCCGGGGATGATCTTGATGGCCTCTGGAGCTTGCTATTATCATAACTTAGTAGTTTTTATATCATATCTGCTTGCACTCATCTTGGTACCTTCGTAGGCTGGGATTTTGTCTGACATGATCAGCTTGATTATTCGGCTTGGTTTTGTTTGAAATCCTCCTTTTTAAACCTCGTTTAGATCTCTTTTGGGGACTATTTTTGTAATTTCTGTGTCCTGGGCCTGATTCATCATGTCGGGTCCTGTCGAGTTTGCTTGGTAATCCTCTTTCTTGGACCTTGTTCAGGTCTCTTTTGGGGATTACCTTTTGTAGCTTTACATCTTTCTGGGCCGATTTCATCATGTCGGGCCCTGTCGAGTTACTTGATAATCCTCTTTCTTGGACCTTGTTTCAGATCTCTTTCAGGATTATCTTTTGTAACTTATCTTTCCGGGCCGACTTTGTCACGTCGGGCCCTGTTGAGTTACTTGATAATCCTCTTTCTTGGACCTTGTTTCAGATCTCTTTCAGGGATTATCTTTTGTAACTTATCTTTCCAGGCCGACTTTGTCACGTCGGGCCCTGTCAAGTTACTTGATAATCCTCTTTCTTGGACTTTATTTCAGATCTCTTTCAGGGATTATCTTGTGTAACTTATCTTTTTGGGCCGACTTTGTCACGTCGGGCCCTGTCGAGTTACTTGATAATCCTCTTTCTTGGACCTTGTTTCAGATCTCTTTCAGGGATTATCTTTTGTAACTTTTTGTAGGAGTCCAACTTCCTCATGTCGGGCTCTTCGAAATTATAATAATTCTCTTTTATAGGGTTGGCCAGACCTCTTTCCAGGGCTTTACGTATAACTTGAGTTATTGTGGCTGGTCCGACCTTTGTGTCGGCCAGTCTTTAAGTTATTTTATAGCAATCCATTTTATTAGGACCTCGTCAGGTCCTTTCTATGGATCACTTTCTATAACTTCTTGCATTATTCTATTTTCATCTTTGCCGATTTTGTAGATTTTGGGTTTTAACCCTCGTTTTTATCGTGATCACGCATTGAACTCCGATTATCTTTTGTTGGTGAAAACTCTTTTGGTAATTCTCTACTCAGCTTTCTAATCAGGCGATGAATGTTTTCAGAATAATACGACTTGAGCGCTTGTAGAGAATCTGAACAAATTTTATTAAGAAAGAATGCAAATATACATAAGGAGTTAATTTCCTAAATCGGGTGATTTGTAAGTCTTGGCGGGGAGCCTCGTTAAAAAACCTTTTTTCAGGAAAAAGAGTGTGCCTTGTCCAAGATCTTTTATCACCCCTAGCTATAGTACCTTCTTAGGTTGCAGGCGTGCCATGACCTGGGAAGCTCTCGCCCGTCGAGTTCGAAAAGCCTGTAATAGCCCTTTCCCAACACTTCTATGACTCGGTAGGTCCTTTCCAGTTTGCTGCCAGCTTTCCTTCTCCCGGTCGAGTTGTTCCGATGTCATTTCATATTAGGATGAGGTCATCCTCAGTGAAGGTCCATCGTATTACCTTTTGGTTATACCTGGAGGGCATTCGTCGTTTTAGCACTTCTTCCCTTATCCGGGCTCTTTCTCGAATTTCCGGAAGTAAGTCGAGCTCTTCCCTTTGAAGTTGGTGATTGGCTTTCTCGCTAAAGTGGATCACTATGGGTGACCCTTCTTCGACCTCCACTAGGATCATCGCCTCCATTCCATATGCTAATCGGAAGGGTGATTCCTTTGTGGAGGAATGTGGCGTCGTTCGATATGCCCATAGAACCTATGGGAGTTCCTCAGCCCAGGCTCCCTTTGCATCCTGTAATCTCCGTTTTAACCCTGCTAATATAACTTTGTTAGTAGCTTCAACTTGCCCATTGGCTTCGGGGTGCTCAACGGATGTGAATTGCTGTTTTATATTCAGGTCGGCCGCTAGTTTTTTGAAGCCAACGTCTGTGAACTGGGTACCATTGTCTGTAGTGATGGAGTGTGGAACTCCAAACCTTGTGACGATATTTCTATATAGGAATTTCTGACTTCTTTGAGATGTGGCATTGGCTAGGGGTTCTGCCTCGATCTATTTTGTGAAGTAATCTATTCCTACTATGAGGAATTTGACTTGTCCTGATCCTTGAGAAAAAGGTCCGAGGAGATCGAGTCTCCATTTTGCGAATGGCTAAGGTGAGGTTATGCTGATGAGTTCCTCTGGCGGGGCGGTGTGAAAGTTGGCATGCTTCTGACATGGTGAGCATGTCCTTACAAATTCTGTGGCTTCTTTTTGTAGAGTTGGCCAATAAAATCCTGCCCGAAGTACTTTTTGGCAAGTGCCTGTGCTCCGAGGTGATTGCCACAGATGCCACTGTGTACTTCTTCTAGGACGTCTTTTGTGTTGGAAGTCGGCACGCATTTTAGCAGTGGTATCGAAATCCCTCTTTTGTATAGAGTATTATTTATGAGGATGTAGTACTGTGCTTCTCGTTTTAACCTCTTTGCCTCTTTCTCATCTCTTGGGAGAACTTCTGTTCTGAGGTAGTTAATTATGGGAGTCATCCATCCCTAATCGTGACCTGTTATGGCTAGGACTTTTTCTTCTTCTGAGATTGATGGATTCTGTAGAATTTCTTGTATGAGGCTTCTGTTATTGCCTCCTGGTTTGGTGCTGGCTAGTTTTGAGAGTGCATTGGCCCGGGCGTTTTGTTCTCGGGATATATGACGAACCTCGTACTCTCCAAGTTGTTCGAGTTGTTTCCTGGTTTTGTCTAAGTACTTTTTCACAGTGGGATCTCTGGCTATGTAGTTTCCTGTTATTTGTGAAGTAACTACCTGTGAATCACTGAAGATGATAAGTTTTTGAGCTCCAACCTCCCTATCCAGCTTCAAACCAGCTAGTAGTGCTTCATATTCCGCTTGATTGTTTGAGGCAGGGAACCCGAATTTGAGGGAGAGTTTGATTTGGATCCCCTGGTCACTTTCAATTATTACGCCTGCGCCACTTCCCATTTTATTTGAGGAGCTATCCACATATAGATTCCATTCTGCGGGAATTTTCGGTGTGTCCATAAATTCCGCAATGAAGTCGGCCATATATTGAGATTTGATGGCCGTCTGAGCTTCGTATTGAAGGTCAAATTCGGACAACTCGACTGCCCATTACAAGATTCTGCCTGCCAAGTCTATTTTCTATAAGATTCCTTTTATGGGTTGGTTGGTCTGAACTTTAATGGTGTGAGACTGGAAATATGGGTGAAGTCATCGAGATGTTATTATGAGAGCGTAAGTGAACTTTTCTATTTTCTGGTAGTTCTGCTCGGATCCTTGTAACGCTTTGCTGATAAAGTATATGGGTTGATGCCCACTGTTGTCTTCTCGGACCAGTGCTGAGGCTATTGCCCGATTTCCCACTACGAGGTACAAGATGAGTAGTTCTCCTTCCCGTGGCCGACTTAATATAGGTGGTCGTCCCAGAAATTTTTTGACGTCTTGGAAGGCTTGCTCATATTCAGCTGTCCATTCAAACTCCTTTCCTTTCCTTAGAGTGATGTAGAAGGGGAGAGATCTTATTGTTGATCCAGCCAGGAATCTGGACAAGGCTGCCAACAGCCCGTTGAGTTGTTGTACCTCTTTGATACAAGTCGGACTTTTCATGTCGAGTACAGCCCTGCACTTGTCCGGATTTGCCTCGATTCCTCTTTGTGTGATCATAAAAACCAAGAATTTACCAGCTTCTACTACGAAGGTACATTTTGCGGGATTGAGTTGCATGCCGTGTCGTCTTATAGTGTTGAATACTTGTGTCAGGTCGGATAATAACATCTCTTCGTTTTGCGTCTTCACTAGCGTGTCGTCTACGTAGACCTCCATGATCTTTCCGGTGTGGTCCGAAAAAACTTTGTTCATTAATCTTTGGTAAGTGGCTCCCGCATTTTTGAGACCGAAGGGCATAACAATGTAGCAGTAATTTGCCATTGGGATTAAGAAAGAGGTTTTTTCTTGGTCGGGTGGGTACATTGGGATTTGGTTATATCCCGAGTATACGTCTATAAAGGAGAGGTATTTGTATCCGGAGGAGGCATCTACCAGTGCGTCGATGTTTGGGAGCGGATAAGGATCTTTCGGGCAAGCTTTGTTGAGATCGGTATAGTCGGTACACATTCTCCACTTCCCATTTGACTTTTTTACCAAACCGACATTAGCAAGCCATAGCGGGTATTTGACTTCTCTTATGAAGCCTACCTCCAGTAGAGCTTGTACCTGTTCTTCCACCGCTTGAGAGCGTTCTGGTCCAAGCTTTCTGTGCCTTTGTTGTACCGGCTGAGATCCTGGGTAGACGGATCTATGCCAGGCATGTCTGCGGCCTTTCACGCAAAGAGATCGGCGTTGTCGTGTAGGAACTGTATGAGTGATTCTTTTATGTCCCCTTTTAGGAGTGTGCCGATCTGGATTTTCTCTATTTCTCCTTCAGGTTGTGGGTGGAGCTCCTCCCGCCTCCGAACTCCACCGAGCTCAATTGTGTGGAATTCTTCTCTTCTGCCTCTGAGGTTTAGACTTTCATTGTAACAGCGGCGTGCCATGTTCTGATCTGCCTTTATCATGGCTATTCCTCCTGCAGTTGGGAACTTCATGCATAGATGCGGAGTCGAGACTATTGCGCCAAACTGATTTAATGTTGCCCGACCTATTAGGGCATTGTAGGCTGAGCTTACGTCAACAACAATGTAATCTATTTTGAGTGTTCTTGACTGACTTCCTTTTCCAAAAGTTATGTGGAGCGAGATGTATCCCATCGATTGAACTGGGGTATCTCCTAGCCCGAATAGGCTGTCCGGATATGCTTTGAGTTCTTTTTCTTCTAAGCCGAGTTTGTCGAAAGCGGTTTTGAATAAGATATCGGCAGAGCTTCCTTGGTCTATCAACGTGCGGTGAAGATTTGCGTTTGCTAGTATAATAGTGATGACCACGGGATCGTCATGCCCTGATGCGACGCCGGATGCATCTTCCTTGGTAAAAGTGATTGCCGAGATGTTGGGTGCTTCCTCTTTTTCTGCGACGTGATATACGTCTTTGAGATGTCTTTTGCGGGATGATTTGGAGATTCCTCCCCCGGTGAATCCGTCGTGTATCATGTGGACATGTCTTTTTGGCATCCGGGACGATCGCGCGGTTGGTCTGACATCTTCTGCTCTTCTTCTTTTCCTTTGTTAATCATCATGGGTAGCCAGGTATCGATCTAGCTTTCCTTCTCGTACGAGCTTTTCTATGACATTTTTTCGGTCAAAACACTCATTGGTGGAGTGCCCGCGGATTCGATGGTATTCACAATATTCAGCCCAATTTTCTCCTCGTTTTTTGCCTTTGAGTGGTCGAGCTGGTGGTATTTTTTTCGGTGTTGCAAACCTCTCTGTATACATACACAAGAGACACCCGAAGGGGGTATAATTGTGGTATTTTTTATTTTCTCTCCATGTCGACCTTCCTTTTTTCTGGAATCTTTGTCTTTGTCCCGGGGGGTGAACCCGGCCTTCGAGGTTTCTCCTAACCGGGAGTTTTCCTCCATGTTGATGTATTTTTCCGCTCACTCCTGCACCTCGTTCAGAGATGTGGGGTACTTTTTTGATATAGATTGACTAAAGGGCCCTTCTCGCAAGCTGTTAATGAGGCCCATAATAGTGGCTTCTGTTGGCAAGTTCTGTATATCCATACATGTCTTGTTGAATCTTTTCATGTAGTTACGCAGGATTTCCCGTTCTCCTTGCCTGATTCCCAATAAGCTCTGAGCATGTTTAGCTTTGTCCTTTTGGATGGAGAATCTGGCCAGGAATTTTTTAGCCATGTCGTCAAAACTTGAGATGGACCTAGGAGGGAGATTGTCGAACCATCTAATTGCTGTTTTTGTTAAAGTAGTTGGAAAGACTTTGCAACAAACTGCATCTGAGGCATCGGTGAGATACATTCTGCTTCTGAAGTTGTTGAGATGATGGCTGGGATCTATAGTGCCGTCGTATAAGGTCATGTCTGGGAGTTTAAAGTCCTTTGGGATTTTCGTCTTTATGATTTCTTTGGTGAATGGGTCTTGCTCCTTTCGTGCGTTATCTTCGGGAGTGGATCGGCTGGCTTTGGTCTTGACATCGGCTTCAAGTTTTAGGAGTTTGGTTTCCAGTTCCCGGCGTCACCTTATTTCTCTTTGTAGATCCTTCTCGGCCTCTCGTTGATGTAAAGCGTCTTCCTCAAGTTGTTTTAACCGATCTTGAAATACATCCAGGGCTCCCTCGTTTGGGGAGTTCTTATTGTTGATTTAGGGAGTATCTTTTGGTGTGGAGTCTGCATTTTTATGTGGCGTTCTTTCTTCTAGATCTGAGGTGTGATCGTTGTCATGATCGTCCGCCATGGTAATGGGATGACTTCCGGGTCCCCGGCAACGGTGCCAATGTTTCGGGGGTTACCTGAAACTGTAGGTCGATCTCGGATGAGATCTTCTGCGCTGGTCGAAACGGTTGTATCTGATTTGTTGAGCTTGATGGTTATACCAATTCCTTTGTCCCCGGAGGGTGGGGGTACCTGCAAGGGACTCCGATGCTTAAGTTAGCAAGGGTATTAAGCAGGTATTGAGTAGAATCAGAGTATGAGTTATACCTGGGTGCTCCAATGTATTTATAATGGTGTAGAGTGACCTTCTTAGATAAGATAAGTTAGTTATCTTATCTTATCTTGATCTTATCTTTAAGGGAACCGCCCTTCTCTCTATAGGCTTGGGCTGCCTTAGGATTTGGGGCGCGTTCCTCTATTTGGCTGTTCTGGGGTTACCTGAAATTGTAGGTCGATCTCGGACGAGATCTTCTGCGCTGGTCGAAACGGTTGTATCCGATTTGTTGAGCTTGATGGTGATACCAATTCCTTCTTCCCCGGAGGGTGGGGGTACCTGCAAGGGACTCCGATGCTTAAGTTAGCAAGGGTATTAAGCAGGTATTGAGTAGAATCAGAGTATGAGTTATACCTGGGTGCTCTAGTATATTTATAATGGCATAGAGTGACCATCTTAGATAAGATAAGTTAGTTATCTTATCTTATCTTGATCTTATGTTCAAGGGAACCGTCCTTCTCTCTGTAGTCTTGGGCTACCTTAGGATTTGGGGTGCGTTCCTCTATTTGGCCCCTTTTTTGGGCTTTCCCGTGATTTGGCCGAGCTCTTTGAGAAGAGGTCGGGTCATCCTGACCTGAAGAGGTCGGTCGCTTTGTCTGTAGAATATCCCAGGTCGGACAGCTCGACCCAGGGTATGAACAATATACCTCTTTAAGGTGTCTTTTGCGAGATGATTTAGAGATCCCTCTCCTTGCGAATCCTCCGTTTATCATATGAACATGTCTCTCAGGGGTGTGAGGTGAACATTCAACTCATCCGACCTCTTTATCCCTTCTTCTCTTTCTCGCTTCTTCCACTTTGTTAGCTAAGAACCGATCTAGTCGCCCTTCTCGTGCCAACTTTTCTATGAAAGTTTTTAGGTCGAAGCACTCGTTGGTAAAATGTCTGTAGATTCGGTGGTATTCGGAGTACTCTGTCCGACTTCCTCCTCTTTTGTGTTTTATTGGGCGAGGTAGTGGGATCTTCTCAGTATTGCATATTTCTCGGTAGACATCCACAAGAGACATCCGAAGAGGGGTGTAGTTGTGGTATTTTTTGGGTTTCTTAGTGGGTTGATCTTCTTTCTTCCTGGATTCTTTATCCTTGTCCCGAGGTGGGTAGGAGAATCCAACTTTTGAGCTATCTCCCAATCGGGAGTTTTCTCCATGTTGATGTATTTTTCTACCCTTTCTTGAACCTCGTTTATAAATGTTGGGTGTTTTTTGGATATTGAGTGGCTAAAAGGTCCTTCTCGCAGGCTATTGATGAGACCCATGATGGCTGCTTCTGTTGGCAGACTTTGTATATCCAGACATGCCTTGTTGAATCTTTCCATGTAGTTGTGGAGGCTTTCCCGATCTCCTTGCTTAATCCCTAATAGGCTAGGAGCATGCTTTGCTTTGTCTTTTTAGATGGAGAATCTAGCTAGGAACTTCTTGGAGAGGTCATCGAAGCTTGCTATAGACCTTGGCGGCAAACTGTCGAACCACTTTATTGCCGTCTTTGTCAAAGTAGTTGGGAAACCTTTACATCGAGTGGCATCCGAGGCGTCAGTGAGATACATCCTGCTTCTAAAATTGCTAAGATGGTGGCTTGGATCAGATGTACCATCGTACGGGGTCATGTCAGGAGCTTTGAAGTCTTTTAGGACTTTAGCTTTCATGATTTCTTTGGTGAATGGATCTTGGTCCTTGTGGGGGCTATCTTCGTGACCGGATCAAGTGGTTTTAGCTTTGAGGTCGGCCTGGAGCTTTAGGAGCTTGTCCTCCAGCTCTCGACGCCGCCTTGTTTCTCTTTGGAGGTCTCTCTCGACTTCCCGCTGATGCTCGGCTTCTTGTTCGAGTTGTTTGAGGCGATCCTGCTGTGCTCACAGAGCATCTAGAATTCCTGCATTTAGAGATTATTTGTCTCCCTTGGGTTGAAGTGTATCCTTAGATGTGGTATTCGTGTTTTTAAGTGGCGTTCTATTTTCTAAGTCAGAATTGTGATCGTTGTCAAGGTTGTCCGCCATGATGATGGAATGACTTTCAGCTTCCCCGGCAACGGCGCCAATGTTCCGAGGGTTACCTGAAACTGAAGGTCAATCTCGGATGATATCTTCTGCTTGTGGCTGGAATTGTTGTGTTCGACTTGCTGGACTTGGCGGTGCTGCTGATTCTTCGTCACCAGAGGGTGGTGGTACCTGTAAAAGACTCCGATGCTTAAGTTAGCACGTGCTTTAGGCAGAATTTTGTGTAGAATCAGAGTATGAGTTATACCTGGGTGCTCCAGTGTATTTATAGTAGTGTAGAGTGACCTTTCTTGAGATAAGTTAGTTATCTTATCTTCTCTTTGAGCGAAGTCACCTTATCTTTCAGGCTAGCCGCCTTTAGAGTGGGTTGTGTCCTTTTGTTTGGGCATACTTGGGCTTTTATGGTGATTTGGCCAACCTCTTTAGGAAGAGGTAGGTTGCGAGCCAACCTTTACGAGAGGTCGGTCGCTCTGACGTCGTCCAACCAGGGTAATGCAGCTCGGTTCAAGGTATGAACACTATTCAAAATAAAATGCTGAATGAATACCAGGATACAACTAAAGTAATAAATTAATACAAATTATAGATTGTCAGATACCCATGGATAAGAAAATAAAATATCTCCAAAAAAATTCAACATATAGTGCAAAATATGTGTCACACAAAGTAATACATAGGAGGCCCTTTTCTATAAGATCTAAGATCTTTCAATCAACAACTCCATGTGGCGGTTTGGTAGAGAGACTAGTTTCAAGATAATCTTGTCCCCACTTTTTAACTTGTATAGTTTACAGCATTCTTTCTGTTCATACCTAGGGTCGAGCTGTCCGACCCGGGATGTCTACAGACAAAGCGACCGACCTCTTCAGGTCAGGACAAACCGACCTCTTCTCAAAGAGCTCAGCCAAGTCACCAAGAAAGCCCAAAAAAGGGCCCAAATGGAGGACCGTGCACCAAAGCCCAAGGCAGTCCAAGCCTACAGGGAGAAAGGCGGTTCCCTTGAAAGATAAGGTGACCCTACTCAAAAGATAAATCTAAGATAAGATAACTAACTTATCTTATCTTTGAAGGTCACTCTACACCATTATAAATACACTGGAGCATCCAGGTATAACTCATACTCTGATTTTGCATAAAAAACCTGCTTAATACCCTTGCTAACTTAAGCATCGGAGTCTCTTGTAGGTACTACCACCCTCTGGTGACAAAGGATCAACAGCATTGTCAGTCCAGTAAGCCGGACACATTATCTCCGATCAGCATAGAAGATCTCGTCTGAGATCAACCTACAGGTTCAGGTAACCCTCGGAACATTGGCACCGTTGCCGGGGAACCTGGAAGTCATCCCATCACCATGGCAGACAACCATGACAACGATCATAATTCAGACTTGGAGGATAGAACACCGCATAAAAACGCGGACACTACCCCAGAGAATACTCCTCAGCTTAACAACAAAAACAATTCAAACTTAGGAGCCATGGAGATACTTCAAGACCGTCTAAAATAACTTGAGGAAGACGCCCTACGTCAACGAGAAGCTGAGAAAGACTTACAGAAGGAAATAAGGCGATGTCGGGAATTGGAGGACAAATTCCTAAAACTCGAAGCTGATCTCAAGACCAAAGCCAACCGATCCCCTCATGAGGACAGCTCCCACAAGGAATAAGATCCATTCACAGGGAGATTATAAAAACCAAAATCCCTAAAGACTTTAAAGCTCTAGATATGACACTTATACGATTACACTACGGATCCCGGCCATCACCTCAGTAACTTCAGAAGTAGAATGTACCTTACTGATGCCTCAGATGCAGTTCGTTGCAAAGCCTTTCCAACTACTTTAACAAAGACGGAAATCCGATAGTTCGACAATCTACCTCTAAGGTCCATCTCAAGTTTCGACGATTTAGCTAAGAAGTTTTCGACCAGATTTTGCATCCAAAAAGATAAGGCTAAGCACGCTCCAAGTCTATTGGAAATCAGGCAAGGAGAACGGGAAACTCTCTGCAACTACATGAAAAGATTCAACAAAATATGGCTAGACATACAGAACCTGCCAACAGAGGCTGCCATTATGGGCCTCATCAACGGATTGCGAGAGGGACCTTTTAGCCAATCTATATCAAAAAAGCACCCCACATCTCTAAACAAAGTACAAGAACAAGCAGAAAAATATATCAACATGGAGGAAAACTCTCGACTAGGAGAGACCTCAAAATCTGGACTCACCTCCGGGGATAAAGACAAAGAATCCAAAAAGAAGGAAGATCGACATGAAGAAAAAACAAAAAATATCACAATTACACCCCCTTCGGGTGTCTCTCATGGACGTCTACAAAGAAGTATGCAACACTAAAAGAATACCCCCAGATCGACCACTCAAAGGCAAAAAAGGAGGAGGAAATCGGGCTGAATATTGTGAATACCATCGAATCTACGGACATTCCACCAATGAATGTTTTGACTTAAGAAACGTCATCGAAAAACTAGTAAGGGAGGGGAAGCTAGATCAGTTTCTGGCCACCCGGGAAGATGAATAAAGAAAAAGAAGAAGGGAAGAAGATATCGGACGAACCGAGAAGTCACCCCATACACCAGAAAGACACGTCCACATGATACACGAAGGATTTGCGGGAGGAGGAGTCTCCAAATCATCTCGCAAAGGATATCTTAAAGAGGCATATCATGTCGAAGGAAAGGAGAAGGCACTCGACATTCCCCCAATTACCTTCACCAAAGAAGACACATCGGGTATAATCTTAGGACACGACGATCCCATGGTCATCACTGTTATACTGGCGAATGCAAACCTCCATCGCACATTGATAGACCAAGGGAATTCCGCTGACATCTTGTTCAAAACTGCCTTTGACAAACTCGGCTTAGAAGAAAAAGAACTCAGAGCATATCCGAACAGCCTGTTCGGACTAGGAGATGCCCCAGTTCAACCACTGGGATACATCTCATTGCACACAACCTTTAGAAAGGGAAACCAGTCAAGAACACTCAAGATAGATTACATCATGGTCGATGTAGGCTCAGCCTATAACGCCTTAATAGGCCGGACAATATTAAATTAACTCGGTGCAATAGTCTCAACTCCATATTTATGCATAAAATTCCCAACCCCAGAAGGGATAGCTTCAATAAAAGCATATCAGAAAATGGTACGCCACTGTTACAATGAAACTCTAGACCTCAGAAGTGGAGGAAAAGAAGTCCACACAATCGAGCTCGGTGGAGTTCAGAGGCGGGAAGAACTCCGTCCATAACCTGAAGGTGAAATAGAGAAAATCCAGATCGGGGATACCCCGGACCAAACGACCAATATTGACACACTCCTAAAAGGAGCCATAAAAGAAACACTCATACAGTTTCTATGAGATAACGTCGACCTCTTTGCGTGGAAGGCCGCAGACATGCCAGGCATAGATCCCAAGCTAATGTGCCACAAGCTAGCAGTCTACCCAGGATCTCAGCCGGTACAACAGAGGCGTAGAAAGCTAGGACCAGAACACTCTCAAGCTGTGGAAGAGCAGGTACAAGCTCTACTGGAGGCAGGTTTCATAAGAGAAGTCAAATACCCACTATGGCTTGCTAACGTCATCTTGGTGAAAAAATCAAACGGGAAGTGGCGAATGTGCACTGACTACACTGATCTCAACAAAGCCTGCCCAAAAGATCCTTATCCACTCCCCAGCACCGACGCACTGGTCGACGCCTCCTCCGGATATAAAAACCTCTCCTTTATGGATGCAAACTCAGGATACAACCAAATCCTAATGTACCCACCCGACCAAGAGAAAATCTTATTCTTAACCCCAAAGGCAAACTACTGCTACATTGTCATGCCCTTCGGTCTTAAAAATGCAGGAGCCACTTATCAAAGATTAATGAATAAAGTTTTTTCGGACCACATCGGAAAAATCATGGAAGCCTACATGGACGACATGCTAGTAAAGACACGAAGCGAAGATATGTTATTATCTAATCTGACCCATGTATTCGACACTATAAGACGACACGGTATGCGACTCAATCCCACAAAATGCACCTTCGCAGTAGAAGCCGGTAAATTCTTGGGTTTTATGATCACACAGAGAGGAATCGAGACAAACCCAGATAAATGCCGGGCCATACTCGACATGAAAAGTCCGACTTGTGTCAAAGAAGTACAACAATTCAATGGGAGGTTGGCAGCCTTATCCAGATTCCTGGCCGGATCGGCAATAAGATCTCTCCCCTTCTACGCCCCTCTAAGGAAAGGAAAAGAGTTCGAATGGACAGCGGAGTGCGAGCAAGCCTTCCAAGATTTTAAAAGATTCCTAGGACAGCCACCTATACTAACTCGACCCCGGGAAGGAGAGCCACTCATAGTGTACCTCGCGGTCGGAAGTCGAGCGATAGCCTCAGCACTAGTCCGAGAAGACAAAAGTGGGCAGTAGCCCGTATACTTCATCAGCAAAGCATTACAAGGATCCGAGCTGAACTATCAGAAAATAGAAAAATTTGCTTATGCTCTCTTACTAACATCACGACGACTTCACTCATACTTTCAAGCCCACACCATTAAAGTTCGGACCAACCAGCCCATAAAAGGAATCTTACAGAAAACAGACCTGGCAGGCAGAATCTTGCAATGGGCAGTCGAGTTGTCCAAATTTGATCTTCAATATAAAGCTCGAACGGCCATCAAATCACAATATCTGGCCGACTTCATTGCGGAATTCACGGACAAACCAGAAATCCCCACAGAATGAAATCTCTACGTGGATGGTTGCTCAAATAAAACGGGAAGCGGCGTGGGTGTGATAATTGAAAGCGACCAGGGAACCCAAATCGAAGTCTCCCTCGAATTCGGGTTCCCTGCCTCAAAGAATCAAGCGGAATATGAGGCACTAATAGTTGGTTTGAAGCTGGCTAGGGAGGTTGGAGCTCAAAAACTTATCATCTTTAGCGACTCACAGGTAGTTACTTCATAAATAGCAGGAAGCTATCAAGCCAAAGACCTCACTATGAAAAAGTACTTGGACAAAACCAAGGAACAGCTCAGACAACTCGGGGAATATGAGATCCGTCACATACCCCGAGAACAGAATACCCGAGCTGACGCACTCTCAAAACTAGCCAGCACCAAACCAGGGGGCAACAATAGAAGCCTCATCCAAGAAATTCTACAAAATCCATCAATCTCAGAAGAAGAAAAAGTCATGACTATAACAGGACAGAACCAAGGATGGATGACTCCCATAATAAACTACCTCAAAATAGAAGCACTCCCCACAGAAGAAAAGGAGGTAAAAAGGTTGAAATGGGAGGCACAATACTACACTATCATAAATAATACTCTATACAAAAGAGAGATTTCAATACCACTACTAAAATGCGTGCCAACTTCCAACACAAAGGAAGTCCTAGAAGAAGTACACAATGGCATTTATGGCAATCACCTCGGAGCGCAGGCACTTACCAAAAAAGTACTTCGAGCAGGATTTTATTGGCCATCTCTACAAAAAGAAGCCATAGAATTTAAAAAGACATGTTCATCATGTCAGAAACATGCCAACTTTCACATCGCCCCACCAGAAGAACTCATCAGCGTGACCTCACCTTGGCCATTCGCAAAATGGGGACTTGATCTTCTCGGACCCTTTCCTCAAGGATCGTGACAAGTCAAATTCCTCATAGTGGGAATAGACTACTTCACAAAATGGATTGAGGCAGAACCCCTAGCTAATGCCACTGCTCAAAGAAGTCAAAAATTTCTATATAGAAACATCATCACAAGGTTTGGGGTTCCATACTCCATCACTACAGACAATGGTACTCAGTTCACAGATGTAGGCTTCAGAAAGCTAGCGGCCGACTTGAATATAAAACAAGAATTCACCTCTGTTAAACACCCCCAAGCCAATGGACAAGCTGAAGCTGCCAACAAAGTCATATTAGCCAGGTTAAAATAGAGATTACAATATGCAAAAGGAGCCTGGGCTGAAGAGCTCCCGCAAGTCCTATGGGCATATCGGACAACTCCACATTCAACCACAAAAGGAGTCACCTTTCCGATTAGCTTACGGAATAGAGGCAACGATCCCAGTGGAAGTCGAAGAAGGATCACCCAGAGTGATCCACTATAGCGAAGAAGCCAACTCTCAACTTCAAAGGGAGGAGCTCGACCTACTTCCGGAAATCCGAGAAAGAGCTCGGATAAGGGAAGAGGCATTAAAACGACGAATGGCTTCCAGATACAATCAAAAGGTAATACAGCGGGCCTTTGCGGAGGACGACCTCATCCTAATCCGAAACGACATCGGAACAACTCGACCTGGAAAAGGAAAGCTAGCAGCAAACTGGAAAGGACCCTACCGAGTCGTAAAAGTGATGGGAAAGTGCTACTACGGGCTTTTCGATCAACGGAAAGTGAAAATCAAATTCACTGCGCGATCGCGATAAAGACCAAAGATGAAAACCAAATTTATTAAAAGGTCGACCAAACGAGGGTTAAAACCCAAACTCTACAAAATGGGCAAAGATGAAAGCAGAATAATGCAAGAAGTTATAGAAAGTGGTCCATAGAAAGGACCTGACGAGGTCCTAATAAAATGGATTGCTATAAAATAACTTAAAGACTGGCCGGCATAAAAAAGTCGGACCAGCCACAACAACCAAAGTTATAAGTAAAGCCCTGGAAAGAGGTCTGGCCAGCCCTATAAAAGAGGATTACTATAACTTAGATGAGTCCGGCATGTTGAAGTCGGACTCCCACGATAAAGTTACGAAGGTAATCCCTGAAAGAGACCTGAACAAGGTCCAAGAAAGAGGATTACCAAGTAACTCGACAGGGCCCGACGTGACAAAGTCGACCCAAAATATAAAGTTACGAAGGTAATCCCTGAAAGAGACTTGAACAAGGTCCAAGAAAGAGGATTACCAAGTAACTCGACAGGGCCCGAGATGACAAAGTCGGCCCAAAAATAAAGTTACGAAGGTAATCCCTGAAAGAGGCCTGAACAAGGTCCAAGAAAGAGGATTACCAAGTAACTCGACAGGGCCCGACATGACGAAAGTCGGCCCACAATATAAAGCTACAAAGATAATCCTTGGAAGAGACCTGAACAAAAGTCCAAGAAAGAGTATTACAAAGTAACTCGACGTAGCCTGACAAGATGAAGCCAGCCCGAAACATAACTCTACAAAAGTAACCCCTAAAAGAGGGTCACTGACAACTCTTCGGACAAAAACCGACATGAAGAAATCGGCAACCTCAGCATTATAATTCCTAATAAAGACCTGAACAAAGTTCAAACAAGATGAATTACTGAAAAATAGCATCAGGTAAAGTAATCAAGCCGATCATGTCAGACAGAGTTCCAACACTCCAAAGCCTACGAAGATACCAAGACAAGCGCAAACAGACATGATATAAAAAAGTTATAATAATAGCCAGCTTCAGAAGCCACCAAATTCAGCCCACAAAGCCTGGAAACTACTTTGTTTATCAAAATAAAGTTGCTAAACCGGTAACTAAAAAAGTATCAAAAGTCAGCAAAATAAAGAGTTCAAAAGCCCACAAGCCGGGCTATCTACACAAGTAATTACAGAAATCAGTTAAACACCCGAAGGCTTCTCGGCAGCATCAGTACGGGGTGAAGGAGGGCGAGTCTGCAGAGGCACTGTGTCCACGGTCCCATCATCCCGATTCAATATCTGGCAAAGAGGATCTAATTCGAGATGAGCAGGAACTGAAGAAGCTGACACAACAAAAGCTTTGGCAACAGGCTCAGAGGGAGGCTCAACGTCGTCATCATCAGGGACGATTTTACCATCCTTCACAACATTATCCAAACTAAATAAAGCAAGGTCGGCCTCCGAGGCAATAACCCGAACCTGCTCCTTCAGGTTCTCAAAAGCAGTAGTTACGTTGCCCACAATGTGACCCTGGAGCTCAGAATAATCAACCCGGACCGACTCTAACTCCCCTCTGAGATGCATCACTTCTCGGTAAGTCATGACATAGCTGTCATTGTGCTTCAATTTCATATCCTCATTCAACTGCACAGAGGCCGCAAAGGCAAGAGAGCTGGCCTTCTCCCCTTCCAGCTCCTTCTTCAATTTAGTCTCTATAAAGGCTTTGGTAGCATGCAGAGGAAGATTTTGAGCAGTTCGATACAGAGCAGCTCCCATATGAGCCATCTTAACACTGCTTCGAGTTATAAAATCTAAGTGATGAAGGAGAGAAATATCATCTATAGAGAGGGCACCATAAGGAGCGATCTGCTAGTCAACAAAGCCAATGGGGTCAAAATCCGGGGCACCAGATTGAAAGGTTCAACGGTTCGAGGTCTTTTAGGAGGAGGAACGGGCGAAGAAGAAACCACAGCAGTAGTAGAAGATTATGGGGGATCCACTAAACGAACCCGAGGAGTAGTGATCATTCTCCTCGGGCCAGGAGAGCTCGGCACAGACGGCTTCAATGGGACCTGAGAGGACCCTTCCCCATCTACCCGGGCCAAGGTGTTTTGAGCTGCAGTGGCTTTCTTTGCCTTTTTGAAGGCCTTCATTGCATCATTATTCTTGGCCATCTCTAAAAATGAAAACAACAATTTTACATACTAGGAAGAAAGGAGAAAAGAAAAAAAAAGAAATAGTATACATCAAGTAATACCCAATATATCTCGGACAAAGGAGGGGTCTTCCAAACATTTTTTGGTATCTAAATGAAGAGGTTCCCCCTAAAGATCCTCCAAAACCGTCACAAAGGCCTGTTCGACCTCATCAAGCATCTCCCACGTATAACGGGATACTACTACATTTTGCTGCCAATGTAAAGGGAAGGATGGCTCCCCATTCGCTTTCAGAAAAAAGGGACGAGCCCCCTCAACAGCTCAAACCTTAAAAAAATAATTCTTGAAGTCCCTAAAGGACTCGTCATACATGGTAAAAACCTTATGTCCTTGTGCAGATCTAAAAGAAACCCACGAGGCTTTCTTTTTTGAAGAAATTCCGGGCTTAGTTAAAACAAAAAATAAAGGAAAAGAGTTTGAGATGGGATAACATTCAGTTCTTGACAAAGAAGTTGAAAAATCTTAATAAAGCCCCAAGAGTTTGGATGAAGCTGGGATAGAGCTACATTACACGACCACAACAAATCGGTCTCAAACGAGGTAAAGGGAAAGGTGATGTCCAACTGGCTGAAGAAATAGTCATAAGCATAAAAGAAAAGGCGCTCCCCCTGGGTCAGGATAGGGAAACAAACCCTCTCCTTGGATTCAGGTGCCACAAACTCATAATTCTTCTCTTGATCTCTACTCTTACAGAGATGGTGATGTTTCCTAAGCTCCACACAGAACTCAGCATTGACCACAGAAACTCATATCAAAACAAGGGAGTCCAACCAATCAGACATACCCTCAGGAACCTTAGAGGACGTCTCTACAATATTTTTGTGAGAAGACATAGCCAACTAGTCCTACAAACAAGAAAAGGAGAGTGGATTACTAAAAACATCTCGGACGAAATCAAAACAACTCAGCCAAGACAGTCCAGCACAAACACGGCACAAACAGCAAAAAGAAACCCCAGAACCCATACCAAGAAGGTCCAGGGGCATCCTTTGGAGGCAATCAGGGAACAAAGATTCAGAAAATCTACAAGGCTAACATCCCAACAAAAAAAAAACTCGCAGCAAGAACAAAGAGAAACCCTTTCCCAGAAAGCAACATCCCAAAAAGAAAAAACACGAAGAAGATCAAACGAGCCACCAAAAGAAAAAGATCTTTTACGGAGCAATCTCCATCAAAGAAAAGCAATCAACAGGACAAAAGCCATCAAAAGGAGCAACCTTTCTCAAAAACAACAGTTTAGAAATCAGTAGTAGCATACGAAGCCCTAAAAGAGCCAAACCAGGAAAATACACCCAAAAGCATACATAAGGTCAAAAGGAAAACCAGAAAGCATGCATCATAGTGATAAACCAAGCGTGATAATATACAAAGATTCAAGCTTTCCAACATGAACTCAGCCAAAATCAAAACTTCAAAAATCAAATACAGAGCAGCAAAATAGACGACGAAAGAAAAAAAGCAAAAACCAACTTGAAAAGGAGAAGAATGCGGAAGAAGATTGATGACAAAGAAGCCAGAAATTGCCGTCGAAAGCAGAAGAAAGCACTTACGATCGCCAAACAAACGTTACAAGAAGAAACACCAAAAAACATAAGTTTTCAGATGAAAACAGAATGAGAGAAGAAAAAGGGAAGTTACAGCAAAAAGCAAGAGAAGAAGAAAACGTTTCTTGAGAGTGAAATTCAAAAAGCCAAAAGAAACGGAGCATTAAAAACCAATTAATAAGGACATTAAAAACCCTCGTGCATTCCCAAGGACACTAATAGCGCGCGCTTTCAGAGGAAACGGAACAGAAACGTTCCGCATTCAAAAAGGAACTCTACAAAGATAAAATCGACGAAATACTCGAGTTCGGTTTCGCCCAAGAAGGATCGAAGTCCTAAAACTAAAGAGTCAACCTCAAGAGGAAGACCGAGCTCGAGCAGGGGCACTGTTCATACCCAGGGTCGAGCTGTCCGACCTGGGATGTCTACAGACAAAGCGACCGACCTCTTCAGGTCAGACAAACCGACCTCTTCTCAAAGAGCTCGGCCAAGTCACCAGGAAAGCCCAAAGAAGGGCCCAAACGGAGGACCGCGCACCAAAGCCCAAGGCAGTCCAAGCCTACAGGGAGAAAGGCGGTTCCCTTGAAAGATAAGGTGACCCTACTCAAAAGATAAAGATAAGATAAGATAACTAACTTATCTTATCTTTGAAGGTCACTCTACACCATTATAAATACACTGGAGCACCCAGGTATAACTCATACTCTAATTCTGCATAAAAAACCTGCTTAATACCCTTGATAACTTAAGCATCGGAGTCTCTTGTAGGTAACACCACCCTCCGGTGACAAAGGATCAACAACATTGTCAGTCCAGCAAGCCGGACACGTCATCTCCTATCAGAACAGAAGATCTCGTCCGAGATCGACCTACAGTTTCAGGTAACCCTTGGAACACTTTCCATTCGGCCCTAAACTTCCATTCTCCATCTCTTCTTCCACTTTTTAGTAGGTGAAAAAATAATATATTCTTGCTTAGGCTGAAAGGTGGACCATTGATCTTCCAAACCAAACTATCTCCAGAAAGTTTAAGATATTCAGCAAAATTAGAGGACAGATACTATAATAAATGATTCATAGTTAGGGTTCAGAGAGAATTTCCTATATAATGAATAGCAGATACACAACCAATATTTCATAAGTTTGGTAAAAAAAATAAAAGAAATAACTCTTTTAAGATCAACTTGCCAGTCTAGATTGACTCAAATCCGAATATGTGATGGTCTTTATATAATAAGTATCTAGAGTGTATCTGGTTCAGAATATTTAAACTTGTTAGTCACCACATTAAAAGATATCTATATGTACCACGATACTAAAATGCAAGATATAAGAGAAAAAATTGCATTTAACATTACCCGTTGTCAGACAATTCTCTTGTTTGATCACTTTCTTCGCTGACCTCAATTGATGAATTGCTTGCATGAGACAAATCTATTAGATTATCATGATCAACTGATGCATGAAAACTTGCCTCTCAACAAATTTTCCTTCGGCAAGTATACCGAATTGTCGTAAAGTAAGACTCACAATAGAGTGAGGTCGAATCCCACAAGGATTAATTGGTCAAGCAACTTTAGTTAGAAAATATGCTAGTTGAGCTAAACAGAATTTAGATTGAGATACAGAAATTTAAATGACTGGAAAGTAAATAACAGAAATTAAAGTGTAGAATATTAAATGGGGATTTGGGGTAATGAGCAAGAAATTAAATAGCAGATAGTAAAGAGAATGGGTAAGATCAGAAATGGGGAAATCATTGGGTTCAGGAGATGTTGCATTCTCCGGATCAATTTCATTCTCATCTCTTCCTCAATCAATGCATTCATTGATCTCCTTGGCAATCTTAAGTGAGTGGATCCCAATTCCTTGGCAACCTAATCTCTCTAAGCTTGAACAATTGCCCAATTCCTTGATTTAATTGCTCATGGGAAGAGATGAAGTGTGGTCACTGATTATACCACATGTATTTCCAAATAAAAGTGTTGGGAGGATTACATGTCACTATATCCGCCCAGACCCCAATTTGGTCCAACATGAGAAAGCATTTCTAGCATGATCTCCTCATCCCTTTTCCAAGGCTCAAAGGAGATCCAATTATGGAGAGTTTCTTTTCCAAGACAACTAACCAATTGAATTAAGATCGAAAGCTTTCTAGTAAGATCAAGAGAAAAGAAAGAAGAAGAAGAATGAAAACTATAATTGATCCATCAAATTACAACAGAGCTCCCTAACCCAATGAATGGGGTTTAGTTGTTCATAGCTCTAGAAATAAAAAATGGCAGAGAAGAAGAATCCATGCTAAAAGTGCAGAAAAGTAAATCTATAGAGAGTAGTTCCCAAATGTGCCAAGCTTCTCTATAGTTCAAAACTACTCCTATATATACTACTCCTCTTTATCTTCTAGTGAGTTCTTCAAGTCTTGGATGTGAGCTTTGGATCTTGAGTTGAAGCAGTTCTCATCTTTAGTGGGCCCAGCTTGCAGAGAAATATGAATTATGCTTGGGTATTTAGTGAGATTAACGTTGAGTGCCATTGTGGGTTCGAGAACGTTAGTGGCATTCACTTTTTCCACTAACGTTCCAACCTTATATACCCACGTTAACTCTAACGTTAGTGGTCTTAACGTGACCACTAATGTTGCCTTTTCAATTTTTGGCCAACGTTATTGGGACTCACTTTTCCTAATAATGTTGGCTTATACCCCTTTGCGAACGTTAATGGGAATCGCTTTTCCCATTAACGTTGCTTAGTGCCCCTTTGTTCCTACGTTAGAGTCCACGTTAGTATAGCTAACGTGACTCTTAACGTAGGTGTGATTCACCTTCCAAAGCATTAGTGACACTCACCTTTGTCACTAACGCTCCAAATGCCAAATTCTCTACGTTGGAACTCACGTTAACTAAGTTAACGTGGCTCTTAACGTAGTAGTGATGCCATCTTCCAACGTTAGTGACAAAAGTGAGTGTCACTAATGTTGGCTCTTTGATCTCAACTCCATGTTAACTTTTACGTTAATGGCCTTAACGTGAAAGTTAACGTAGGTAATGCTAATTGGTCCAACGTTAGTGACAAAAGTGAGTGTCACTAACGTTGGCTTTTGTTTTCCTCTTCCACGTTAGAGTTCACGTTAACTAAGTTAACGTGACTCTTAACGTGGATCATTGCCAAGTTCTCCAACGTTAGTGGTGTTCACTTTTACCACTAACATTGGAGGAAAACGTTATTGGTGTTCACGTTTTCTCTTAACGTGGAGTTTCTCTTTTTCTTCTACATTAACTACCACGCTAACTTAGTTAATGTGGCAAGTAACGTGAGCTATGGATGGCTTCGCAGGTGTTATTGGTGATCACTTTTCTCATTAACGTTGCAAGCTTTTCACCATTCCACGTTAGTATTCACGTTAACTAGGTTAACGTGAATGCTAACGTGGTTCTTTCTTGCTTCCTTTGCCCTGAAATCAAGCAATTAAAGTGCATCAAAGCTCTAGCCAAAGTCATGAGATTGTGCATTATCAATTTATCATGAAATTTTAGCAAAATTCTCATGAAATCATGCAAAGTTCACAATAGTTGCTTAAATCAAGGTGTGAGTGTATTTTCATCCAAAACTTGCCTTATTCACTAAGAAAATGCATGAAACTACCTTAAAACAGTAAAGAAAAGGTCAGTGAAACTGGCCTAGATGCCCTGGCATCACAACACCAAACTTAAAGCTTGCTTGTCCCTAAGCAAGTGCTGAAGCATAAGAAGAATGAAATGCAAGAACAAGAAGATAAAATAGAAGTATAATTCCTGGTTTATGGGGTTTCATGCATAGCAACTTAGGTTCCTCCCTTTTAGGTTTCAAGCCTTTATCAACTCCTTGGTCACTTTCTTGATTGCATCCTTTGAGACTTCTTTCTTATTGATTCTTCCTTTTTTTTCAAAGTTTATTTTTCCTTTTTTTGCTAAGTGCTTTGTAAGCGGGCGACTCTTTATGATAAGCTTTCAGCCAACACTCCCAAACCAGTTGGTTTAAGGTGCTAGGTGTTAAGACACCCCTAATGACTTACTTCCTCAAGTCTCTCTCCCTCACACATACACACTACATGCATATGGTTTGTTATTTTTCCTTTCTTGAGACCTTGGTGTCCAGCACCTCTTTGGGTTACTAAGTGTTTTGTAACTAAGGTTACTCTTGATAGTGGACTTTCAGCTGATAATCCCGGATTAGTTAATCCAAGTTACCAAGTGATAATGCACCCCTAAGAGCTTATTCATCCAAGTATATCCTTTGTACATAAACACCACAGACACATGCCTCAATTTTGAAATCCCTGATGCCTAGCATTGTTTCTTATTGTGTTTCTTTCTTTTTCACTTTTATTGCTCTTCCTCTTTTCTTATTGGGATCTTATTGTTTAGTTAGTCTCAAAGGGTGTGTCTCAAACATAGGACTCAGGATAGATAGTTGCTTTCTTTTCTTACTTGGTGAACCAACTTAGCTTACTAATCATCTTACCACAAACATTCAGAATGCACTTCATAAAATAACTCCACTCTTGTTCTTTTCATAACATTTTCTTTTTGATTAACTTAAAGAGACAAGCATACAAGTAAGAAAGATGAAAGCGAACATTCAAGACATTAGGCTAGCACCATTAACCTAAGCAATGAAACTTAAATGCAGAATTGAAATTCCTAAACTACTCATGGAAGCATGTTATATTTCATACATGATTTTCCTTATTTAAAGCTTTGAAAAAGGTAAACTAAGAAGGAACTTCACCACCTTTCACTTGTTGGCCTGCTTATGTTCTTCTGCTTCCTTGCCCTCTTGAAGTTTACTTTGTCCACTTGTGCTTCCTCTCATTCGATTTATTCTGGCTATCTTCCAATCCTCCAATGCCTTCCTTACTGATTCATGACTTTGTTCTATCCTTTTGCGCTCCACTTGTGCTAACTCATCTTTTACATCTTCATATTTTGTTATCCCAGGATGCAAAATAGGCAGTTGTCCGACTAGGTACCAAAGCCTGACTTGGGTATTCACATGATACCCAGTCTCACTCATGTAGACACCTTCCGAAAATGCTCTGTATTCATCGAAAAGATCTGCTTATTCTCTTTGTTTCTGATGCATCTCATGGATGTGTGCACCTTGATGTGTTTGGATGTTGGTTAGCCTTTGGATGGCTTCTTGTTGCTGATCTTGCTTTTGATTCAGGTTGTGGAAGGATTCACTCCATTGTCTCCCTTGTTCCAATTGCTGGTCCATCAATTGTTTTTGCCATTCCCCTTGCTGATCCATCCATCTAGAGAATGATCCTTTTTGGCGCTCTATTAATTGCAATTGAAACTCCCTTTGTGCCCCTTGATTTTCCATGCATTGCCTAGATAAGGTATCAATAGCCTCTTGCAATTGGTGCTTGCTTAAGGTGGCTAAAGTTTGCTCCTGTGGATGTTGTTCTTCTTCAACTTGATGAGCTGGCCTCTTTCGTACCCTTCGTGGAGGTAGTGGAAATGCAGCAGCATGCATCCGACGATAAGTAATTGGAAGACCAACCTTTATCCACTCGGGGTTTTCATCCTCAAATATCACCCTGGCCAGTTTGCAAAGGCGAAAGATAGTGTTGGGATAACCCAACTTTCCTCCAGAATCGCTCTTCTCAGCAAGCTTCCGAATGCCTTGGGCTATGAGTTCATGAGCCTTGATCTCTCCTCCCTTCATTAGACATTGCACCATCGTTGCTCTCTTGAGGTTTACCTCTGAGTTATTTCTGGCTGGGAGGATGGATCTCCTTACAATTTCGAACCAACCTTTAGCCTCAGGGAGGAGATCTCCTCTTTTTATAAATTTGGGCTTCCTCTTGGGGCCTCTTTCCCAATCTGGTCCTTGCATACAGATATCCTGTATAATCTGGTTATAATTGGGGTTTTTGTCCATTCTCAAGTGATAGCTCTCCTCTTCAAAGGGTATGCTTCTCAATTTCAACACTCTCATGATAGTCATAGGACTAAAATCCACTATGACCCCTCTCACAGAACTTGTGTATGAGTCATCCGCCTTGTCTTGCCTAACTGCATTTGCATAGAACTCTCTTACTAGAGTTGCATTCACCCTTGTGATTGGATCGGTGAGGAGCTCCCATCGGCGTTGTTCCACCTTCTTTGTGATTTCTGGACATTCGGCTTTTGTGACTTGAAAGCCTAGTTCATAAATAATTTCTTTCTCAGTCATCCACCCATACTGGAGTGCATGATGAAAGGTTCTAAATCGCCCTTCATCAAAAGGAGGATGCTCTATGGGTTCCTTCCCCTTTTGTCTCTTGGAGCTTGATGATGCCATGCAAGATTGTTGATGTGTTGGATATTCTCAAGATGGCTAGGAGGGTGTATGTGAAGCCTTTGGTGGAGGGTGATGTGTGTATGACCGAAGGAATAAAGTGGGAAAGGGTTTATATAAAAAGATGGCAATTGATTGAAGGGTGTGGATTGATGGTGTTGTTTGATAGTGGACGGTTGGGGTTTTAGGATTGAATGAGCACAAGGATTACCTCCTTTATGGGGGTCTTAGTTCGGTTCTCAAGATTGTCCTCTCCCAATGTTGCATGGCAACACTTCCAAGGACATTCCCCATGAAGACAAGTATGAAATTCCCTTGGTGTAGTGGCCGAATCTCCCTTCCTCAATTGTCCTATCAAGTACCATCAATGTTTTTTTTGATTCCCTATACACGAAAAGAAAATGCGATGGGTTATTTGAAATTTTTGGTGGGAAAAAGTGTGAACTAAAATAATATTTCTTTTTCTTTTGTTTTTACATGACTAAATGCTTTCCATGAATGCAAATCAATCAACCATTAAGCTTCCCATGCATGCACATTGGTACACCAAACTTGTTTGTGATCACATGGTGCAACAAGTTTGGGGAATAAATCTTCCTCATAGGGTGTGTTCAAATCTCACTTGGTGTGCTTTGAACACCAAACTTATCATGTACTATACGTTGCATGTAGAGGAGCTTTATATTAGTTGTCAAAATTAATTTGAAATTCCATGGAAATTGCCTTATTACTATTATTAGAGGTTTAAGAAAGGAGGTATAGAACATGGGTTGCCTCCCATAAAGTACTTCTTTAGCGTCATTAGCTTGACGTTTGGTCCTTGTCAAGGTGGCTGATAGTGCTTGAAGTCTTCTCCACTTGCAGTGAACCTATGTCCATTGGCTTTGTTGATAAGCTCCATATGCTCTAAGGACAAGACTTTGTTGATAGTGTACACAGGAGACAGCTGAGATGGAATAGTGGAGAGGTGAGGTGGTATAGATGGAAAGTATGTAGAGATCACTTCATCACCTGGTGAGAAATTTTCTGTAGGAATTTTCTTATTTCTCCATCCCCTTGGAACTTTCTTCTTTGTATCTCTTGATACTCTCTTATTTTCTATAGATTCTTTCTCTAAGGACTCTTTGTTGCTAGATTTGCATGACTTTGGTTTGCTCAGCTTCCCTTGAGTTACCTTTGGATGAGGTTCTTCTTGAATAAATGGCTTGCCAACCAATGGGATTTCTAGTTGTGTTGTTTGTGCTTCACTGCTTGTTTCTTGCATCAGTGCTTCATTCTGCTCTTCTCTTGATTCTTTATTTTCTTGAATTGCTTCTTGTGAGAGGTTGAAAACATTGAAAGTGAGCTGCTCATCATGTATTCTCAGTACTAGCTCTCCTCGCTCTACATCTATGAGTGCTCTGGCTGTGGCTAGGAATGGTCTTCCCAGAATGATGGAGTAAATAGGATTCTCATCCATTTCCAAAACAACAAAATCTGTGGGAAGATAGTAGCTCCCAACCTTTACCAGCACATTTTCAACCACTCCTATTGCTTGTTTTTGAGTTTTGTCAGCCAATCTGATAATTACATCAGTAGGAGTTAGTTCATTGATTTGGAGCTTCTTCATGAGGGAGAGAGGCATTAAGTTGATGCTTGCTCCCAAATCACAAAGCCCTTTGTCAATCATTGTTTCTCCTATGGTACAAGGAATGTGGAAACTCCCTGGATCCTCTTCCTTTGTGGGTGGCCCTGGTTGAATGAGAGCACTGTGATGAGCAGATAATTTATACGCTTTTTGGCACTGTTTTTAGTATGTTTTTAGCATGTTTTGGTTAGTTTTTAGTATGTTTTTATTAGTTTTTATTTAAAATTCACTTTTCTGGGCTTTACCATGAGTTTGTGTGTTTTTCTATGATTTCAGGTAATTTCTGGCTGAAATTGAGGGACCTGAGCAAAAATCTGATTCAGAGGCTGAAAAAGGACTGCAGATGCTGTTGGATTCTGACCTCCCTGCACTCGAAGTGGATTTTCTGGAGCTACAAGAGCCCAATTGGCGCGCTCTTAATTGCGTTGGAAAGTAGACATCCTGGGCTTTCCAGCAATATATAATAGTCTATACTTTGTCCGAGATTTGATGGCCCAAACCAGTGTTGCAATTCAGCTTCAGAATTCCCGGCGTTTAACGCCGGAACTGGCACAAAA
>NC_029774.3:104590754-104591995 GCF_000817695.3 Arachis duranensis | reverse complement strand
TATACCCTAGGTTACTAGTTCACTATTAATAGGACCTTTTGACATTGTATCTTTACCTCATGACATTACACGTTTCTTATTGTATCTTCTACGGCATGAGTCTCTAAACCCCATGGTTGGGGGTGAGGAGTTCTGCTGTGTCTTGATGGATTAATGCAATTACTACTATTTTTTTTATTCAATCACGCTTGTTTCCATTCTAAGATATCACTTGTTCCTCAACTTGATGAATGTGATGATCCGTGACACTCATCATCATTCTCACCTATGAACGTGTGCCTGACAACCACCTCCGTTCTACCTTAGACTAAGTGAATATCTCTTAGATTCCTTAATCAGAATCTTCGTGGTATAAGCTAGAATTGATGGCGGCATTCAAGAGAATCTGGAAGGTCTAAACCTTGTCTGTGGTATTCTGAGTAGGATTCAAGGATTGAATGACTGTGACAGATGATTAGCCGTGCTGTGACAGAGCATGTTGAACATTTTCACTGAGAGGATGGGAGGTAGCCATTGACAACAGTGAAACCCTACATACAGCTTGCCATGGAAGGAGCCTTGCATGCATGAAGAAGAAGATAGTAGGAAAGCAGAGATTCAGAAGATAGAGCATCTCCAAAACCTCAACT
The DNA here is from genome assembly GCF_000817695.3 of Arachis duranensis. Lineage (NCBI taxonomy): Eukaryota > Viridiplantae > Streptophyta > Magnoliopsida > Fabales > Fabaceae > Arachis > Arachis duranensis. The sequence goes on along the minus strand of NC_029774.3, from coordinate 104,591,366 downwards.
TGTTCTCTATTACTGCAAAACAAGTATTTATTTCATGTTCTTTTACTTTTCACAATTAAACCTGAGAATTATTGATATCCTGACTAAGAGTTACAAGATAACCATAGCTTGCTTCAAGCCGACAATCTCCGTGGGATCGACCCTTACTCACGTAAGGAATTACTTGGACGACCCAGTGCACTTGCTGGTTAGTTGTGCGGAATTGCAAGAGTGTGATTGCAATTTCGTGCACCAAGTTTTTGGCGCCGTTGCTGGGAATTGTTCGAGTTTGGACAATTGACGATGTATCTTGTTGCTTAGATTAGGACTATTTTATTTTTGTTGGTTTAGAGTCTTTTATTTGAGTTTAGTTTCATATTTTAAGTTTGGTGTCAATTGCATGTTTTTGTTTTCTTTTAATTTTTCAAATTTGCTTTTTCTTAGTCCTTTCTTGATCTTTAAAAGTTCTAAGTTTGGTGTCTTCTTTGTGTTTTCCTTTAAAATTTTCGAGAATTTGTGTTTGATTTCCTAAAAATTTTAAGTTTGGTGTCATATTGTTGTTTTTCTCTTTCCTCATTTCAAACAAAAAAAAATCAATCAAATCTTTTTCAAAATAATTTTCAATCATATCTT
>NC_029774.3:104588144-104590120 GCF_000817695.3 Arachis duranensis | reverse complement strand
TTTTCAGAGTGGGTACAGTTAGACATCTTCTATTATGGGCTCACAGAAAAAGCTCAGATGTCTTTAGACCATTCAGCTGGTGGATCTATACACATGAGGAAGACGATTGAAGAAGCTCAAGATCTCATAGATACAGTTGCTAGAAATCAACATCTATACTCAAGCAGTGAGTCCTCTATAAAAGAAGAAGCTATGGCAGTAACTACTGATCCTAACCCTCAAGAACAGATGGTTGACCTTAATGAGCAATTACTCATGATGACAAAACAGTTAGCAAAATTTAAAGAGATGCTCCAAGAAACAAAATTGCTAACAAGAATATGGAAGCACAATTAAATCAGACAAGACAGCAACTATCTAAACAGATAACAGAAGAATGCCAAGCTGTTAAATTAAGGAGTGGAAAAACATTGAATGTATCAACTCAAAGCAGCAAAAAGATAAGAAAGGAACAACTGACAGAGGATAACCAAACCACTGTCCAAAATCCCTCTGAGGACAGTAAGAGCCCAGAGAGGAATACTTCTGGCGTTCACACGCCAGAAAGGGGGGAAAAGTTGGCGTTAAACGCCCATTCCCTGCCCAGTTCTGGCATTCAAACACCAAAAAGGGGGGAAAAGTTGGTGTTAAATGCCCATTCCTCACCCAATCCTGGCATTTAAACGCCAATGAGGAATCAGACACCTGAGAGTGCTGATAGTAACCCCTCTAAGAAGGCTTCTCCAACCACTTCTGTAGGAAATAAACCTACAGCAACTAAGGTTGAAGAGTATAAAGCCAAGATGCCTTATCCTCAGAAACTCTGCCAAGCAGAACAGGATAAGCAATTTGCCCGCTTTGCAGACTATCTCAGGACTCTTGAAATAAAGATTCCATTTGCAGAAGTACTTGAGCAAATACCTTCTTATGCTAAGTTCATGAAAGAGATCTTAAGTCATAAAAAGGATTGGAGAGAAACTGAAAAAGTGTTTCTCACTGAAGAATGCAATGCAGTCATTCTGAAGAGCTTACCAGAGAAGCTTCAAGATCCAGGAAGCTTTATGATACCATGCACATTAGAAGGTGCTTGTACCAAGACAACCCTATTTGACCTTGGAGCAAGTATCAATCTAATACCTACATCCACTATCAGAAAGCTTGGGTTGGCTGAAGAAGTCAAACCAACCCGGATATGCCTCCAACTTGTTGATGGCTCCATTAAATACCCATCAGGCATAATTGAGGACATGATTGTCAAGGTTGGGCCATTCGCCTTTCCAACTGACTTTGTAGTGCTGGAAATGGAGGAGCACAAGAGTGCAACTCTCATCCTAGGAAGACCCTTCCTAGCAACTGGACGAACTCTTATTGATGTACAAAAAGGGGAAGTGACCCTGAGAGTCAATGATGATGAGTTCAAGTTGAATGCTGTCAAAGCTATGCAGCATCTAGACACATCAAATGACTGCATGAGCGCTGATATTATTGACTCTTTAGTGGAAGAGATCAATATGACTGAGAGTCTCGAATGAGAGCTAGAGGATATCTTTAAAGATGTTCAGCCTGACCTGGAGGAACCAGAGGAAATAAAAGAACCTCTGAAAATTCCTCAGGAAGATGATAAGCCTCCTAAACCCAAGCTCAAGCCACTACCACCATCCCTGAAGTATGCATTTCTGGGAGAAGGTGACACTTTTCCAGTGATTATAAGCTCTGCCTTAAACTCACAGGAAGAGGAAGCACTAATTCAAGTGCTAAGGACACATAAGACAGCTCTTGGGTGGTCCATAAGTGATCTTAAGGGCATTAGCCCAGCAAGATGCATGCACAAGATCCTATTGGAAGATAATGCCAAGCCAATGGTTCAACCACAGAGGCGGCTAAATCCAGCCATGAAGGAGGTGGTGCAGAAAGAGGTCACTAAGTTACTAGAGGCTAGGATTATTTATCCTATTTCTGATAGCCCCTGGGTGAGCCCTGTCCAAGTTGTCCCCAAT
>NC_029774.3:104586322-104588059 GCF_000817695.3 Arachis duranensis | reverse complement strand
AACCTTTCAGAGGTGCATGCTCTCTATCTTCTCAGATATGGTAGAGAAATTTCTGGAAGTCTTCATGGATGACTTTTCAGTATTTGGAGACTCATTCAGCTCCTGCCTTAACCATCTAGCACTTGTTCTGAAAAGATGCCAAGAGACCAACCTAGTTTTAAACTGGGAAAAATGTCACTTTATGGTGACTGAGGGGATTGTCCTTGGGCATAAAATTTCAAGCAAGGGAATAGAGGTGGATCAAGCAAAGGTAGAGGTAATTGAAAAATTACCACCACCTGCAAATGTTAAGGCAATCAGAAGCTTTCTGGGACATGCAGGATTCTACAGAAGGTTTATAAAGGATTTTTCAAAAATTGCAAAACCTCTGAGTAACCTGCTAGCTGCTGACACACCATTTGTGTTTGACACTAAGTGTCTGCAGGCATTTGAGACCCTGAAAGCCAAGCTGGTCACAGCACCAGTCATCTCTGCACCAGACTGGACATTACCATTTGGACTAATGTGTGATGCCAGTGACCATGCCATTGGTGCAGTGTTGGGACAGAGGCATAACAAGCTTCTGCACGTCATTTATTATGCTAGCCGTGTTCTAAATGATGCATAGAAGAATTACACAACCACAGAAAAAGAGTTACTTGCAGTGGTTTATGCCATTGACAAGTTTAGATCCTACTTAGTAGGGTCAAAAGTGATTGTATACACTGACCATGCTGCTCTTAAATACTTACTCACAAAGCAGGATTCAAAACCCAGGCTCATAAGGTGGGTATTGCTTCTGCAAGAGTTTGATATAGAAATAAGAGACAGAAAAGGGACAGAGAACCAGGTAACTGATCATCTGTCCCGAATTGAACCAGTAGCTGGGGCGTCCCTCCCTTCTACTGAGATCTCTGAAACCTTTCCAGATGAGCAACTCTTTGCCATCTAGGAAGAATCATGGTTTGCAAATATTGCAAATTATAAAGCTGTGAGGTTCATACCACAGGAGTACAGCAGGGTGCAAAGAAAAAAATTAATTTCAGATGCCAAGTACTACCTATGGGATGAGCCATATCTCTTTAAGAGATGTGCAGACGGAATAATCCGCAGATGTGTACCTAGAGAGGAAGCACAAAGGATCATGTGGCATTGCCATGGATCGTAGTATGGGGGACATTTCGGAGGTGAGCAAACAGCCACTAAGGTCCTCCAATGCGGATTCTACTGGCCTACTATCTATAGGGATGCCCGGGAGTTTGTGCATAACTGTGACAGTTGCCAAAGAGCTGGTAACTTGCCTTATGGTTACGCCATGCCTCAACAAGGGATCCTAGAGATTGAATTGTTTGATGTATGGGGAATTGACTTCATGGGTCCCTTCCCACCATCATACTCAAACACTTATATTCTAGTGGCAGTATACTCTGTGTCTAAATGGTAAGAAGCAATTGCCACACCCAATAATGATACCAAGACCGTACTGAAATTCCTACAGAAACACATCTTCAGCAGGTTTGGTGTTCCCAGAGTACTAATCAGTGATGGGGGCACTCATTTCTGCAATAAACAACTGTACTCTGCTATGGTCCGATATGGAATTAGCCACAAAGTAGCAACTCTGTATCACCCACAGACAAATGGGCAAGCTGAAGTCTCTAATAGAGAGCTAAAAAGAATCCTGGAACGGACTCTTATTGCTTGTAGAAAGGATTGGGCAAAGAGCTTGGATGATGCTCTGTGGGCATACAGAACAGC
>NC_029774.3:104584898-104586097 GCF_000817695.3 Arachis duranensis | reverse complement strand
AAAAAGTTCATTGTTAATGGACAGAGGATCAAGCATTATCTTGAAAGCAATTTTGAGCAAGAATGCTCAAAACTGAGGCTTGAATGATTCTCAGTAAAGGTCCAGCTAAAGACAATAAAGAAGCGCTTGCTGGGAAGCAACCCAGTCATTAGCAGGTTAATTGTTCTTTAAAAGTTTGATATACATATTCTCAAAGGGCGATCATCAAAATTGAAGGAATTCACAGAGTTACAGAAGGATTCAGTGCAAAAAGCAGAGAAAAGGAGCTTGCTGGCGAACAAACGCCAGTAAGGGGTACTCTGGGCGTTAAACGCCATAATGGATACCATTCTGGGCGTTTAACGCCAGTAAAGGTACCATTTTGGGCGTTAAACGCCAGAATGGGCACCATTCTGGGCGTTTAACGCCAGGTGTGCAGCATCCTGGGCGTTTAGCAAAACGCCCAGTGATGAAGGGGTTTCTGGTGTTTAACGCCAGCCAGGGCACCTGGCTGGGCGTTAAACGCCCATAATGGCCACCAAGTGGGCGTTAAACGCCAGAATGGATACCATTTTGGGCGTTTAACGCCAGAAAGGCAAGGGGAGGAGATTTTGTTTTCCACTTCAAATTTTTTTCAAACTTTCTTGTTTTGATCCATAATTTTCTGAATATACACATTACAAACTTTCATCATTCATCCTCAAAATTCGAAAATTAAACAATTTTCTAAATCATTCTTCAAATCTCTTTCAAATACTTTCCAAATCTTCTCCAAAAACTCCATTATCTTCTCAAATTCTTTCCATATCTTCTCAAATCTCCTCCAAAATTTTCGAAATCTCTCCCCCTCCCTTTATAAATAAAGCTCGGCCATCCCCTTCTCCCCACCATTCGAATTTGCTCTCCTCCTCTCTCTCCTCTTTCCTTTCTTTTGCTTGAGGACAAGCAAACCTCTAAGTTTGGTGTGCTTTTCCGTGATCACTAAGCCAAGATTTATCAAGATCATGGCTCCTAAGGGAAAACAAACCAATTCAAAAGGCAAGAAAGAGAATACTCCAAAGAATCTTTGGAGTCAAGAGAAGTTCTTAACCAAAGAACATGCAGACCATTACCACAAAATAATAGGTCTAAGGTCAGTGATCCCGGAAGTCAGATTCGATCTGAAAGAAGATGAATATCTAGAGATCCAAGAGCAGATTCGAAACAGAGGATGGGAATTT
>NC_029774.3:104568002-104584700 GCF_000817695.3 Arachis duranensis | reverse complement strand
AAGAGAGATCTTCAAATTGCCTCAACTGCAAGATGATCCTGAATCCTTTAATAGGAGAATGGTGAGAGCAGATAAGGGGTTGAATCAAGTTCTAGAGGACATATGCCTCCCTGGAATAAGTGGACAACCAATTCAAAAGGTGTCCCAAACCAACTCAAGAGGGGAGATCTCAAACCAATTGCAAGAGGTTGGCTAGACTTCATTGGGCGTTCCATATTGCCCACTAGCAACCGTTCTGAGGTCACTATCAAGAGAGCAATGATGATTCATTGCATTATGCTGGGAAAAGAAGTGGAGGTTCATCATCTGATTGCTTTTGAGATCTACACAATTGCAAACAAGAACTCCACTGAAGCCAAACTGGCTTACCCAAGCTTAATCTCTTTGCTATGTAAAGATGCTGGGGTGAGGATGGGAGTAGATGAATTCATCCCAATTGAACACCCAATCACCAAGAAGTCAATGGAAGGACAAATGCAAGACAACTCTATCAAAAGGTGGGCGCAGGAGTTCCTCCCTGAACTTCCTGAAATTGACTACTGGACCCGCCTAGAAGCATCTGTTGCGTGACTACTGGATCCGCCTAGAAGCATCTGTTGCCAAGCTGCAAGAAACTATGGAACAAATTAAGGAAGAACAGCAAAATCAAAACTGCATGCTCTGTAAATTGCTGAAGGAACAAGAGAAGCAGGGGCGTGAGTTACAGGAGCTGAAGCGCCAGAAGCTCTCCCTTGGAGGGTCAAATACCCCACAAGTTGAGGGAGCATCCACTTCTCAAAATCAAGGTTGTTGAGTCCTAACTCTGTGATAACTTCTATCATTAGGAGTCTATTTTAGAGTCATTTAAATTTTTGTTTTCTATTACTATTAGTCTTATCTTATATTTATTTTTGAGTCTTGTTCTTAATTCATGATTAATAAAATTCTAGGTTCATGTCTTAAAGCTGTGAATGTCTTATGAATCCATCACCTCTCTTAAATGAAAAATGCTTTAATCACAAAAGAACAAAAAGTGCAGGATTTCGAATTCATCTCTGAAACTAGTTGAATTAGTTTGATGTGGTGACAATACTTTTTATTTTCTGAATGAATGCTTGAACAGTGCATATGTATTTTGAATTTGTTGATTAAAGAATGTTAAACTAGTTGGCTCTTGAAAGAATGATGGAAAAGGAGAAATGTTATTGAGGATCTAAAAAATCATCAAATTGATTCTTGAAGCAAGAAAAAGTAGTGTATTCAAAAAAAATGATCCAAGGCAAAAAGAGTGTGCTTAAGAACCCTGGACACCTCTAATTGGGGACTCTAGCAAAGCTGAGTCACAATCTACAAAGGTTCACCCAGTTATGTATCTGTGGCATGTATGTATCCGGTGGTAATACTGGAAGACATAGTGCTTTGGGCCACAGCCAAGATTCATAGAATAACTATGTTCAAGAATCAATAACACTATCTGAATTCTGAGCTCATTGATATTTTGGAGTCTATAGTATGTTCTCTTCTTTTTATCCTAATTGATTTTCAGTTGCTTGGGGACAAGCAACAATTTAAGTTTGGTGTTGTGATGAGCGGATAATTTATACGCTTTTTGGCACTATTTTTAGTATGTTTTTAGTATGTTTTGGTTAGTTTTTAGTATGTTTTTATTAGTTTTTATTTAAAATTCACTTTTCTGGGCTTTACTATGAGTTTGTGTGTTTTTCTGTGATTTCAGGTAATTTCTGGCTGAAATTGAGGGACCTGAGCAAAAAGCTGATTCAGAGGCTGAAAAAGGACTGCAGATGCTGTTGGATTCTGACCTCTCTGCACTCGAAGTGGATTTTCTCGAGCTACAGAAGCCCAATTGGCACGCTCTCAGTTGCGTTGGATAGTAGACATCCTGGGCTTTCCAGAAATGTATAGTAGTCCATACTTTGCCCGAGATTTGATGGCCCAAACCGGCGTTGCAATTCAGCTTCAGAATTCCCGGCGTTTAACGCCGGAACAGGCACAAAAATTGGAGTTAAACGCCCAAACTGGCACAAAAGCTGGCGTTTAACTCAGGAAAAGTCTCTACACATGAAAGCTTCAATGCTCAGTCCAAGAACACACCAAGTGGACCCCGGAAGTGGATTTTTACGTCATTTACTCATTTCTGTATACCCTAGGTTACTAGTTCACTATTAATAGGACCTTTTGACATTGTATCTTTACCTCATGACATTACACATTTCTTATTATATCTTCTACGGCATGAGTCTCTAAACCCCATGGTTGGGGGTGAGGAGCTCTGTTGTGTCTTGATGGATTAATGCAATTACTACTTTTTTTTATTCAATAACGCTTGCTTCCATTCTAAGATATCACTTGTTCCTCAACTTGATGAATGTGATGATCCGTGACACTCATCATCATTCTCACCTATGAACGTGTGCCTGACAACCACATCCATTCTACCTTAGACTAAGTGAATATCTCTTAGATTCCTTAATCAGAATCTTCGTGGTATAAGCTAGAATTGATGGCGGCATTCAAGAGAATCCGGAAGGTCTAAACCTTGTCTGTGGTATTCTGAGTAGGATTCAAGGATTGAATAACTGTGACGAGCTTCAAACTCCTAAAGGCTGGGCATTAGTGACAGATGCAAAAGAATCATTGGATTCTATTCCAACTTGATTGAGAACCGACAGATGATTAGCCGTGCTGTGACAAAGCGCGTTGAACATTTTCACTGAGAGGATGGGAGGTAGCTATTGACAACGGTGAAACCCTACATACAACTTGCCATGGAAGGAGCCTTGCGTGCATGAAGAAGAAGACAATAGGAAAGCAGAGATTCAGAAGATAGAGCATCTCCAAAACCTCAACATGTTCTCCATTACTGCAAAACAAGTATTTATTTCATGTTCTTTTACTTTTCACAATTAAACCTAAGAATTATTGATATCCTGACTAAGAGTTACAAGATAACCATAGCTTGCTTCAAGCCGATAATCTCCGTGGGATCGACCCTTACTCACGTAAGGTATTACTTGGACGACCCAGTGCACTTGCTGGTTAGTTGTGCGGAATTGCAAGAGTGTGATTGCAATTTCGTGCACCACACTGCAATCCCTATTCATCTTTATTGTTTGTCCACCCTTCAATGGACTTTTTCTGGCTAGTAGCTCCTTTATATACTTGATGTAGAAAGGCATTTGTTGGAGGGATTTAATAAATGGTATATTTACATCAAGAGATGCAAACATATCAAGGAACCTTGAGTACATTCTCCCTGCTACACCACCTTTAAGCCTGTGGGGAAAAGGTGCATATGGGTTCAATACCTCCTTCTTCTTCAGCTCTTCCTTGGATGTAGGTTGGGGTGTATAGCTTCTTTCCTCCTGGCTTTCCTTTTGATTATTTTGGAGGTGTTCTACTCCATTGATACTCCCCTCATCACTTGTGCTTATCATTTTGCATTCTTCCCATCTCACTTTCTTTGTTTCTCCTCTTGGATTCTTCTCCGTATCACTAGGGAATCCATCAGTGGGTTTAGGAATTTGTTGAGATAAATACCCTACTTGGGACTCCAATCTCTTGATGTTTTCTCCTTGGTTTTGGATATTGGCTCGCACTTCTTCCTTAAACACTTTGTTGTCTTGGACTTCTCTGCATAAGTTTTCATGTAGAGCCTCAATCTTTGAGAGCCTATCACCTGTTAATGATGGTGGGTTGAGATTAGGTGGTTGAGAAGGTTGGTTAGATAGATGTTGGTAGTATCTCTGTGAGGTGTTTTGATGAGTTGCATTGTTGTTGGAGTTGAGGTTGTGGCGTCTCTGATCTTGCCCTTGGTCTTGTTGGTTTTCCCATCCAAAGTTGGGGTGATTTCTCCATCCAGAGTTGTAAATTTTGGAGTATGGATCATGAATTTGTCTAGGTAAATTTCCAACATAGTTGGCTTGCTCCCAGTCACCTTCTTCTCCTATGTTTACTCCTTCTTGAGCTGATGATGAGGTGATGGCTACTGCAACTTGGTTCTCCTCTACCTTCTTGGTAAGATCTGCTAGCTGCTTGGTGATCATCTTATTTTGAGCTAACAATGCATCCATGTGGTTCAGCTCCATTACTCCTCTGGTGTTACTTCTTTCGGAGGCATAGAAGTAGTCATTTTCAGTAACTGTTTCAATGACATCTATGGCTTCTTCAATGGTTTTCTTCTTGTTTAGAGAGCCTCCTGATGAATGATCCACAGCCTTCTTTGACTCATATGAAAGACCTTCATAGAAGATGTGAAGTTGAACCCACTCATTAAACTTCTCTAGTGGGCATTTTCTTGTTAGGTCTTTGAATCTCTCCCATGCTTCATAAAGTGTCTCACTATCTTGTTGTCTAAAAGTTTGCACCTCAGCTCTCAGCCTATTGATCCTTTGAGGAGGGTAAAATCTTGCCAAAAACTTGTTTACCACTTCTTCCCAATTAGTTAAGCTTTCCTTTGGGAAGGATTCAAGCCATTTGGATGCATGAAAACTTGTCTCTCAACAAATTTTCTTCGGCAAGTATACCAAATTGTCGTCAAGTAAAACTCACAATAGAGTGAGGTCGAATCCCACAAGGATTGATTAGTCAAGCAACTTTAGTTAGAAGAATATGCTAGTTGAGCTAAATAGAATTTAGATTGAGATGCAGAAATTTAAATGACTGGAAAGTAAATAACAGAAATTAAAGTGCATAATATTAAATGGGAATTTGGGATAATGAGCATGAAATTAAATGGCAGAAAGTAAAGAGAATGGGTAAGATTAGAAATAGAGAAATCATTGGGTTCAGGAGATGTTGCATTCTCCGGATCAAGTTCATTCTCATCTCTTCCTCAATTAATGCATTCATTGATCTCCTTGGCAATCTTAAGTGAGCATGTCACTATATCCGCCCAGACCCCAATTTGGTCCAACATGAGAAAGTATTTCTAGCATGATCTCCTCATCCCTTTTCCAAAGCTCAAAGGATATCCAATTATGGAGAGTTTCTTTTCCAAGACAACTAACCAATTGAATTAAGATCGAAAGCTTTCTAGTAAGATCAAGAGAAAAGAAAGAAGAAGAAGAATGAAAACTATAATTGATCCATCAAATTACAACAGAGCTCCCTAACCCAATGAAAAGGGTTTAATTGTTCATAGCTCTAGAAATGAAAAATGGCAGAGAAGAAAAATCCATGCTAAAAGTGCAGAAAAGTAAATCTATAGAGAGTAGTTCCCAAATGTGCCAAGCTTCTCTATAGTTCAAAACTACTCCTATATATACTACTCCTCTTGATCTTCTAGTGAGTTCTTCAAGTCTTGGATGTGGGCTTTGGATCTTGAGTTGAAGCAATTCTCATCTTTAGTGGGCCCAGCTTGCAGAGAAATATGAATTAGGCTTGGGTATTTAGTGAGATTAACGTTGAGTGCCATTGTAGGTTCGAGAGCGTTAGTGGCATTCATTTTTTTTCCACTAACGTTCCAACCTTATATACCCACGTTAGTGGTCTTAACGTGACCACTAACGTTGCCTTTTCAATTTTTGGCCAACGTTATTGGGACTCACTTTTCCCAATAACGTTGGCTTATACCCCTTCGCGAACGTTAATGGGAATCACTTTTTCCATTAACATTGCTTAGTGCCCCTTTGTTCCTACGTTAGAGTCCACGTTAGTATAGCTAACATGACTCTTAACGTAGGTGTGATTCACCTTCGAGAGCGTTAGTGACACTCACCTTTGTCGCTAACGCTCCAAATGCCAAATTCTCTACGTTGGAGCTCACGTTAACTAAGTTAACGTGGCTCTTAACGTAGTAGTGATGCCATCTTCCAATGTTAGTGACAAAAGTGAGTGTCACTAACGTTGGCTCTTTGATCTCAACTCCACATTAACTTTTACGTTAATGGTCTTAACGTGAAAGTTAACGTAGGCAATGCTAGTTGGTCCAACGTTGGCTTTTGTTTTCCTCTTCCACGTTAGAGTTCATGTTAACTAAGTTAACGTGACTCTTAACGTGGATCATTGCCAAGTTCTCCAACGTTAGTGGTGTTCACTTTTACCACTAACGTTGGAGGAAAACGTTATTGGTGTTCACGTTTTCTCTTAACGTGGAGTTTCTCTTTTTCTTCTACGTTAACTACCACGTTAACTTAGTTAACGTGGCAAGTAACGTGAGCTATGGATGGCTTCGCAGGCGTTATTGGTGATCACTTTTCTCATTAACGTTGCAAGCTTTTCACCATTCCACGTTAGTGTTCACGTTAATTAGGTTAACGTGAATGCTAACGTGGTTCTTTCTTGCTTCCTTTGCCCTGAAATCAAGCAATTAAAGTGCATCAAAGCTCTAGCCAAAGTCATGAGATTGTGCATTATCAATTTATAATGCAATTCTAGCAAAATTCTCATGAAATCATGCAAAGTTCACAATAGTTGCTTAAATCAAGGTGTGAGTATATTTTCATCCAAAACTTGCCTTATTCACTAAGAAAATACATGAAACTACCCTAAAATAGTAAAGAAAAGGTCAGTGAAACTGGCCTAGATGCCCTGGCATCATCAGCCCCTTCCAATGTGTCATTTTCATCATTATTTTCATCGTCGTCTGATGAGAACTCATCATCAGATGGTTTAGACCCAGATAGCACCATCACATCGGGATGAAGGCTTACCATTCTTATTATACTTTATGTGGAACACTCTATATATGTTGCTAAGTGTTTCTTGGTCCATTCGGTCAGCCACATATTTTCTCAAAGGAGTTGTCAGTTATAAGCAGCTGATCATGGTTTCTTTTCAGCTCTAGCACCAAGCAATTATCGAGCTCATCAATCAGATAAAAGGTTGACCCTAATTCTTCTCCATAAGTTGATACAAAACTTGGGGGAAGAGCTATATCACCCTATATTCAATTTTATTGCAAAAATCAATTCATGTGTAACAAATCATGTTTAAAATGCATCACATAATATTATATAATCATTAGCAAAGAGCAATATGAACACATTTAAATCTACCATTATTACCTATTGAGCAGGACCAGCGAACAATAATCAGCTATATGAAAATGCCATTGTAATCAATATCACAAAAATAGGTAATTAACCAAGAAACACAAATTGAGTGTTACTGAATGTCCAGAAAAAAATACCGTAATTTTGAAAGAAACACTAAAAGATGCTTTGCTATTATTTTGATGCATTGTAAAAGCAAAATATTCTAGCTAAACATCCAATCATGTGTTCCCGTATCAATAAATGCTAGATTTTCAAAGTCACTATCATTATATATACGATTAGTAAATAGTGTATTTATTTATTTTGAATGTACATTGATAATTTATCAAAATTAATCTTTTATAAGCATCTCGCAAGTCTATTAGAGTTGTTGTAGTCTACACACATTTCATATTAAAAAGATCAGGTGCTCAGAGTTAGCTAATCAAAGTTATCTAACACGCGAAAGAAAGTAGCAATAGGAGAAAAGTGGAAAGGCCACTAACTAAATATAAAGTAAAAACAAGGCATTCGAAGTTAATGATTTAACCCACCTCTTTAATGGGTTAACATGCATGATATAATATTGCATAATATATTTGGTTACCTGCCCATTGAAAAGTCGAAACCTGAAAATTCATTTTTTTTCCTTGTGCCAATGTTGTTGGGTTGCTACAAACCTCCTATTAGCACAGAATGATATCATTAGAGGTTAAGACTGATAATTTTTAAGGAACGAACCAAGTAAGTAATTAAGTATAAAAAAAAGAAAAAAGAAACTAATTAATGAACATTATAAACATTATAAACTATTAACGAACAATAGCAAATATGAGTAAAAAGCACCACCACTCTTTAATTAGTTACTTCTGAAATCCGAACAAACATGAAGCTATCAATAGCATTAAATAACACACAGAATGCAACTTACTACACTATCCTTTCTAGAATAATGCTCGATTCCTCCAACTAAAGTCTAAGAAACCACTTTACAAAACCACTATACAACACATTTTAGAGATTATGAAAACTTATGAAATGTGACCTAGATATAAATGAAAAGGCAATAAAATTGAATTAGAACATGAGAAATATCTGACAAAGCATTTAAAAAAAATTATAGATGGCATAATATGGAAATTCACTGACATTAAAATTTTCACAATTTAATGTGAAGTACATGGAATAGAAAGGTAGATCATACTTCAATAAAATCCAAAATGCAGCAAAGAAAACAAACCTAAATATTAAGTTAATAAATAAAATTACAAAGATTGATGGTTTCCAAAAATTTATTTTAAAAAATAAGAGAAAATATTAACCATAATAACATAATCCAGACGTTGAAGAGATCAACCTAACCCTGTGTTCCAAAAGGTGTTCTAATGTTCATTGTATGACAACAAAATTCTAGTCTAAACTATTTTTACACATAAAAATAGTTGTAACTTAAAAATTGGTTTAAGAGGATACAGAGAGAAAACTCAATGATCCTGTTCTTGAACCATTTCTTTCTTCTGTTTTCTCAACTCATTCATGGCCGTTGTTTTCATTTTCTAAAAAAAAAAAGAGAATATGCAAGATAAAACCAAAACAATTTTCTTATGACAAAACTAAAGTAAATATGATCATGTTCCTTTAGTCAGGATTCACTCATTTTGTCCTCGTTATTCAGAAAGAGGATATGCATGTTAATTAATTCCAATAACTTTGGGTAAGGAGGGGTAAAACAATTACGGATGAGGCCTAGCTAAGAATGTTGGAACTGACGAATTTTCTACTAATATTCAGCACCTTACCTGTTTGGATCTTCTCTATCTACATGCATCGCCATTTAGCCTTATTAGATTGCTAGACTTCGTATAAAGACTGGAAAACAAACCGAAGATTTTGTCTTTTACTGAAAAACAGAGTATTATAATGAGCTAAATCCTAATAGAAGATTTCAACAGAACCAAGAAGAACAAATAATCTAATTCAATCAAGAAACAAAAAGAAATAATTAGAATTTCAAAAAAACAAAACTTGAAATAACGACAGCAAGGGTCGAAGAACATTAGGTAGGGATTAGAAGGCGAATGCACAGATCACTGTCAGAGAGAGAAAGCATAAGAGAAGAACTGTGAATTGGGAGGTAATGACTAGCGCTGAGGAAGAGACGGTAAAAGGGATAAAACAGGATGATAATTGAAGTAGCGAGATACTATGAAAGAATCAAGACTCTAATCTCTTGATAAGTTTCATTTCAATTAGGGTTTGAAATCTGTACTTACAATTTGGGCCAAATACTTATTCTTTTCATCTTCCATCATCGAATTATCTCTACTATTTAGTGATTAAAATGATTATTTCACATTTTTTTCAAATTAGAGTAATGTTACATTAATAACAATATTTATTAATTTTTACTAATATTTAATTAATTCTGAACACTAAAAAGTAAATGCTAAATATTAAACTCTAAATCTTAATAGTATAAAAATAAATTATCAATTAATATTGATAAAAAATATTAATTTTTTAATATTTTTCTTTCAAGTTATTAGATATATATTAAAAATTAGCTACTAAATTAATTAAATATATTTTATAAATAGTAAAATATTAAATAATAAATATTAAAATTTGACACATATTTTATACCTTTCCTTTGATAAAAAACTAATTTCTAAGTAAACAAAACCAAAATATTCAAAAATAAATTTATCACATACATAAAATAGTTTGATAATAATAATAATCCATATTGTGTGAAAAATAATTTCAAAAGTTATTTGATCACCATTTTAAAACAAAAAATACACGTACAAAATTCTTGTTATTTATTGATAGCAAATTTAATTCCTACTAATCCTAATTATATTCTTCACAAGTTTCAGAAATCTAACTAATAATAATAATAATAATAATAATAATAATAATAATAATAATAATAAGCAAAGATATTTATGAACAAAAGTATAATCTATTTGTAAGATAAAAAAATAGAATACGACAATAATTTTTTTCAATAAAAAATTAAAATGATCATGCAAAAGAAGAAAGAAATTGAACACATTGTTAATCGGTAAAATTGAAATGAGTCCAGTGAGATACAATTTTTATTCTTTAGTAAACGAACATCACAAATATAAAATATCAAAAAACATAATATTAATTTTAACTATTAAAAATATAAGTATATATATTAATAAGTAAATTCATAATAAACAACATAAAAAAATAAAATATACAAAAATTAATTCGATAACGAAATATAAAAACCAAGATAAATAGACAAAAAATATAAATATGATAACAATGATTAGAAAAGAGTACTTTTTATATTTTAAAATAATTGAAAAAAATAATAACTATATTTTCTAAGTTAAGAAAAAAATGGAAAAATTTGAAACAATAAAGTCATATTTGATAATATGAAATTGGCATTAATAATTGGAGTTTCTTGTAAAAATTGATTTCTATAAAAAAAACTTTAAATGTAAAATTAAAACTATGGAAAGATAAAAAAAATTAAACAGGTAGGTTAATAAATACCATATACCAATATATTTGAACTTAAAATGAAAAAAAAAATATTAGATGTAGGAACAACACCAAACAATAAAACATAGAAATCCAACCAATAATATTAATTGAACATTGATTTTATAATATTAATAAACATCTATAATAAAAAAGTGTAATTTTTAATTTCTTTCAAAAAATTCCAAAAATAAATATAGCAAAATTGACATTTTTTATTTTCAACTTGTTGTTCTTTGTTTCTTTTTAAATAATTTTTTCTATATAATCTTGCAATAGCATAAGATTGAGACATTTTTATGAAATTTTAACTAAGCCAAAAAAATTTAGAACCAACTAATATTCACTATAATTGTATTTTGAAAAAAGTAGCACTTCTTTTTTTAGACACCATTTCAATTATATATAACCCAAATATGAAAAAGAAATCAAATAACCCCATAAGTCCATTTGAAGAGAATAAATGACAACGAAAGAGTATAACTTGTTCTTCCACTGCATAAACTTATTATATGGATAGCAACCTACTATATGTAATTCATGAATGTTGTCAAAGACAAGACTAATATAAAAATGGTAAAAATCAAGTTGACTATCTCCACCGACTATATATATATTCAGTCCAATAAATAATAGGTGCTAGCTCTTTTAATAACCTACCACATGTAAAGATCATATCTTTCTATTCATGATTGATGTAAAAGTATTTTGCTTATACAATATATAAATTTCATTGTCAACATTGTTGACGTGTATGAAAAGAAGAGACAAAACAATATAAATATAAAATAAATATTTACTTGATAGAAAAAAAAATCTAACTAACAAAAATAATATAAATAAGAAATAATGATACACCGAAATACAAGTATGTTGATAAACAAAAGAAGCTGTTGCACTTCATTAACTTAAAATTAATATATTACATATCATTCGTGGAGTTCCTAAAATTTAAATCATATATCCATTACGTTTGATATGACGATCATATTGTGTCCAATCTCAAGCATGTTTACATTTACAAAATAAACCACCGTCCAGACTACGTATGGATAAATACCCCCTGATTTATCATCCATAGATGGCATTAATTAGTAACACAAGAATATGAAACATTCATTACATGTAGGAACCAAATAAACCAATTCAATAACTTGAGTATCCTATTTATTTGACACATCTCAAAAGGGAATGAAGTAAGGATAATAATCAAACACCATGACTAAAACACCTCTTAACCCTTAATATGAATTACATCTTTCACTTTTCTATATATTGGCGAGAATATTAATTACTAAACCACAGCAGCGGAGATCACATATTAAATAAGTCGAGCAAAACTGGTTTTACAAATATTTGACTTAGGATTAATCGTATCATCAGCAATCTTCTGAAAGTCAGGATTCAGATTTTGTTTGACTCTGGACACTCTGTGAATAGTTTGACTGGTTTAAATTTCAATTAATTCAGGGGAACCATGTAAAATATTGAAAAAAATCTCCTGAGAATAATAAGAGAAAATTTAAACATCTTTTAGTTAAAAATAAACTCAAAATAAGAAATAATATAGTACTATCAAACAAATTTAACTGGTATTTAGTATGAAATAAAAAAAATACATTTATAGAATTCAACATCATTAAATTGAGAATAGATTTAATTTTAAATTTTTTTTCTTTTCAAAAGATTATTTTATAAATAAATTGATTTTTTTGAGAATGAAAATGTCTTAGTTATAATTAATTCACTATCATATTATTACAGTGATATATTCATACTACTATACTCTTCTTAGTTTAAATATTCATTTTGTAAAACCTGGTTAATTAATATCTAATTAATTCATAAATGAGAATTTATTATAAAAAGCCAAAAATATAATTTTTATGGCTTAATATGATAGAGGAGATTGAGACGAGAATATCGATACCAATTTAATAGAAATCAGATCAAAATTGGACCGAACAAGTCAAACTGGGCCAATCGAACCCATATTGGGCCCTTGGCCCAACCTAACTAAACCTAATACCCTAATTTTCAGCACTCTCTTTCCTCACTAAACACAAACACACGCTGAAATGGAGGCACAAGGGGGAAGAACACTCTCTCAAGTTCTTTATCTCATTTGATCTTCAAACCACCATAACTTTTGATCTAGAGCTCCGATTGCCGCACCATTTGAGGCCACGCGTTTACCGCGAAGAGCTCTACAAAACCCACTACTTTATTTTTGAGATAAGCCATGATTTTATCTCAGTTCTTCATCCCTAAATTACGAGTTTCATGGAGAAATGTGTTGAGATTTTGGGCTCTTTGACGTTATAGGACCCAACTCTCTTGAAGGAGAAGATTAATCTTATCTCATTAAACCTTGGGTGTGGTAAAATTCTCAACCCTAGTGTAATTTATTATTTTATGATGCTTGGGTATTGAGTTGTGGTGTTTGGGTATGATAATTGTGGCTTAGGTAGTGTGTATGTGAATATTGAAGCTTGATTGAGATTTTGGAAAGCTTGAAAGAGGGCTTTGGTGTGTAAAAATCTATTCTTGGAGGTGTTGAGACCTTGAGAGCTTGGAAAAAGTGGTTTAAAAGTACTCCGGTTGAGCGTGGGAAATCGGCTAAGGTATGGTATCGGTTTCTTGTATCTAAAATGTAATGTGGTGTAAAAACTTAGGCTATAGGCCCTAAGATATGCATTGAATTGTTGATGTTGTTGAATGGTTGAGATATATGATGTGGTCATATATGTGATTATGAATATTGATGCCTTGATGGTGTGATGTATGAGAAAAATGCATGTTATGATATATTCTTGATGAATGATTGAGGTAGATTTGTGGGTGAAACCATGTTGATGGTGAGTATAATATTGATTATGCATAATGATGGTTGATTGGAAATGGTATTGTTGGAAATTGGGATGAGGGATGATGTATAACATGTTAATGTGTTTGGATTTTAGCTATTTGATTGAGATGGGTTAAAATGGTTGTATGGTGGTTGTGAATTTAATGAAAATGTTAATGTATGAGTTGAGAAAACTTGAGGTTGATTTTGGTACATTTTGATTGATTTTAAAAAGTGATGAAATTGGTATGTTTTGGTTGATTTGAAAAGGGTTGAAATTGGTTTGTTTTGAAAATGGCACTTTGTGGTTTTGTATGAAAATATAGCTTTTGGGCATACTTTGACAGGGCATAACTTGGCCTCCGGATCCCCGTTTTGTGCCAAACTTGTTTAGAAATAAAAATTGGATCCGGGATGTTTATGACGTTCGAAGAACAGGTGAAAAATGATTTGAAATGAAGAAGTTATGTCCGTCGGAAGATTGGGGGTTGAATCTGTGAATTCTGCAGCTTTTAACTTAGAAACATTTTTTAGCAGAATGCCCCCCATGCGTAGGCGTGAATGACGTGTACGCGTTGTTTATCGAAAAAGCACCATCCACGCGTGCGCATCGATGCACTGCATCAAATGCCCAGCCAACTTCATGAGAGTTGTGCAAGAAATGTGCCAGTTTTGTCCGTGGGGCACAAACAACACCCACGCGTACGCGTGGCTGACGCGTAGGCGTCAATGAACTTTTTGGCCATCCACGCATGCGCATGGAGGACGCGTACGTGTGACCCTATTTTTATCCCAAAGTTGATTTTTGAGTTTTAAAAGCTAAATTTCATACTTCTAAGCCTCCGATCTCACCCCTTATGTCTTAAATCATTATGATATGCCTAGCAAGGAGAAATGAGCTAGGGGATGTGGTAACTTATGAATGAAGAAAGGGGTAAATTTATGATCAATGATGATCAAAGATGATTATATGAGGTGCGGAGGATGGCGGTGGAAGTGCTTTATGTGCCATGAGCCGAAGGGCTATATTTATTGATAAATTGGCTGGTTCTGGATTGAACTATGAGCTGAATGGCTGAGTTATTGTCGTATTACGGCGGGGCCATTATTGATTTATGGCTGAGTATGATTGCATATATGCATATTAAATGAAATGTGAATGTTGCACTTCCACTATCTGAGATACGAGTTTCCCTGGGTGAAAGCAGTGGCTAGCCACCACGTGCTCCAGGTGGAAACTCGATACTCTGCTGACCCTATGTCGTAAGTGTAGCCAGACACTGTGAAAGTTTCGGATGAGCTCGCCCCCATGAATATACACCAGTGAAGGTGTTGGATATGGATTATGAGTATGATCATGATGATAATCGAGAATAACTCGAGCTGGGAATGCACGACAGAGGAACAGTCCAATGGTTAGCTACCAGGACTTGTCGGGTTGGCTATATAACCGACAGATGATATCATCAGCCATTAGGACAGGCATACATCATATGCATATTATGTGAATTGTTTAAGATTGCCTAATTGACTGCATATTACTTGCTGATTGTCTAAATGACTTATATGTTCCTATTTGTATATCTCTTGTTTGATATAACTGTGTTTGCCATATTATACTCCTACTGGTGGTTGGGAGGTCTGAAGGAAGTTGAAAGGGAAGTATTAGTTAGACTAAAGAATCTTTAGTTAGTTTTCATTTATCGTTTAGCCTGTTTATAAGCTTTGAATTATCTGTTGGAAGTTCTAGGATTGCCTTTGGCTTTCCCAAGACATTACATGTTAGATATGTGTGCACCGTTACCATACTGAGAACCTCCGGTTCTCACCCATGCAAATTTCGTAATTTTTAGATGCAGGACGTGAGGCTTCTCGCTGAAGCATGTTGGAGACTTCTAGATTAGCGAAGATCCTTTGTTCTCGGGACTCTATTTTGGTTTATATGTTTTGCTTAGATACTTTTATCTCCACTAAATAACACAAACTGTGATGACTCCTTTTATAGGAGATTTTGGAAAATAGGTTTTCTGTATTTATGTCCCTTTGGGTTTCTGATGATTGGACTTTTGATGGTCTAGAATTCACAAATGAATTCTCGTCACAAGTATAGTTTCTAAACCAATCAATAATCCTTTCATACAAAAATTTGGTTGTCACAAGTAACAAACCCCTAAATTTATAAACCGAAGTATTGGAACCTCGGGTTGTTCTCCCTAGGAATTGCAATGAAGTGTCTTGTCATTGGTTATGAGGTATTTTGGGGTTTTTGGATGAGAAACATAAAAAGTAAAGGCTAAAGGAAATCAAATGACAAAAGATCTTGGCAAAGGTTGGCAGTCAAGGATCTCTATCCTGATCACTAACCACAACATGAGAATTGGCAAGGATCAATCCCACTAAGTCAACCCCTAACTAATAGTAGAGGAAAGTCAAGTGAGTTATATCAATCCAAGTCCATAAGTCCTAGTTCTCCACCAAATCAATTAGTGAGATCTAGAGTTAATGGCTCCCAATCATCAATCACTTGGACATTAGCAACTCAAGAGTTCATAAGTTACCTCCCCAAGCCAAGAGCACTAAAATCTACTCTAACATCTTCTCAAGCATTTTGATAAACACTTGGAAGGCAAAAGAATAAAGCATAGTAAATCAACAACAAGAGTAAAATCTAATAACAACTAATTGCAAGAACTTAACAACAACAATCAAAAGAGACACAATTATTATGAATTACCTCAACTTGAATTGAAAAAAAAGAGAAGGAACAAGAGTAGATCTAAAACAAAATATAGAAGCAACATAAAGGAAATTACAACAAAAGAGTAGAAGAAGAATGAATGTAACAACAAGAAATTGAGAAGAAGAAGTAGAAGAAAGCATGAATTAAAACCTAGATCTAAGAACTAAACCTAATCCTAATCCTAATTCTAGAGAGAAGTGAGAGCTTCTCTCCTAAAACTACATCTAAACAAATCCTAATGTGTGTAAATGATGCTAAGTTGAGTGAATCCCTTCAATCTTTGGTCCTTTAAATGCATTTTGGCACCAAAGTTGGTTGCAATTTGGGCCCCACAGCTCTCAGAAGTCACTAGTCACGCTTTCTATTAAAAATCATGGCGGCCATTGGCGTGTACGCACACAGCGCGCGTGCGCGTCCCTGAAGATTTCGCAATCCACGCGTGCGCATACCGTGCGCGTGCACGTGGATGTTGTTTCTCAAATCTTTGGCTTTTCATGATTTCTCCATTTTGTATGCTTTTCTTTCACTCCTTTGATTCTTCCCTAGCCTTTTTCATTGAATAAATGTGGGCAAAAGGTCATAAAATCTCCTAAATTAGGCACAAGATAAAC
>NC_029774.3:104560713-104567902 GCF_000817695.3 Arachis duranensis | reverse complement strand
ATATATATATATATCCAATCTCGCTTTAGCTTATTCCTTTATTCGTTACATTTTCGATCGGAGTGTTGCGCGTTCAAGTTACGATTTTGTTGTACCCTTTTTCTTCAAAGGCTCCTAGTTATAATCATTTTTCACACTACTATACGTACCAAATTTTATTTTTAGAGGTCGTAATAACTTGTCATCTCTGAATTATGACTTAAGCATAAGACTTTATATGATAGGGTGTTACATTATGGTATCAGAGCAATTCGTTCCTATAGAGCCTGAGGGACAGACTGACTATGCTTCTGTGTATTCTCTGTATGTGTGTTATGTGCTATTAGTATATCTACTTGATATAACTGGCATAAACGTTCATGAGCATACATTTGGGACTTTGAAGCACTAAACTTCCGATATTGAGACTGATCAACTTAATATCGATTGTTTGGTGTGTATAGGAACCAGATGGCGCCTCGTGGATGCGGTAAAGACAATGGGAGAGGTCGTACTAATCCTCTGGGGCCGGGAGCCAATCCAAATAACCCGATAGACTTTATGGCGGCATTGGAGAATATGGCTGCTGCTATGCAGGCCACTGCAGAGGCCCTTTGGCAAAAGACGAACAACCATGGCAATGACGGAGGTGGAGCTCAGGGCCCGATGACACTGGCAAACTTTTTGAAGGTTAATCCACCTAAGTTTAAGGGAACTACTAGCCCGACTGAAGCAGATACTTGGTTTCAGGCTATGGAGCAAGCACTGCAAGCGCAGGTGGTACTTGAAGGGCAGTGTATTGAGTTTGCTACCTATTTGCTCACTAGGGAAGCATCGCATTGGTGGCAAGGAGCCCGACGTCTCCTGCAGTAGGGTGATGATTATATCACCTGGGATGCCTTTCGGGAGGAGTTCTATAAGAAGTACTTTCCAACTTCTGCCAGGACGGCCAAAGAACTTGAGTTGCTGCAGTTGAAGCAGGGTACTATGTCCGTATCTGAGTATACTGACAAGTTTGAGGAGTTGTTCAGGTTTTCCCGTATGTGTCAGGGAACTCCGGGAGACTATGAGAAATGGAAGTGCATTAATTATGAAGGAGGACTCCAGAGCGAGATCTTCAACTCAGTTGGACCAATGGAGATTAGGACTTTCTCAGAGTTGGTGAACAAGAGTAGGGTTGCTGAAGAGTGTGTTAAGAAGGCGGGTGCAGAGATGGGAACTCACAATGGATCATTCCCACAGAACCGAGGGAAGAACTTTGCACCTAGAGGTCTGTCTTTTAAGCGGGGAGGCTCTTTCAAGAGACCCAACAACAACAACTCCCAAGGGAAGAGGTTTGGGAAGCAGCCTCAGAATGAGCAAGCTTGTACTAGGTGCAGAAGTCACCATCCGGGAGCCCCGTGCAAGGCCGGATGGGGTTTGTGCTATTCTTGTGGTAAGGCAGGACACAAGGCCGCAAACTGTCCAGAGAAGTAGAAACAAGGTACCAGGAAGGCACAACAGACTGGTCGGGTGTTCACCACCTCAGCTATAGGTGCTGATGAGCGGATAATTTATACGCTTTTTGGCATTGTTTTTAGGTAGTTTTTAGTATGATTTAGTTTGTTTTTAGTATATAATTATTAGTTTTTATGCAAAAATCATATTTCTAAACTTTACTATGAGTTTGTGTGTTTTTCTGTGATTTCAGGTAATTTCTGGCTGAAATTGAGGGACCTGAGCAAAAATCTGATTCAGAGGCTGAAAAAGGACTGCAGATGCTGTTGGATTTTGACCTCCCTACACTCGAAATAGATTTTCTTGAGCTACAGATGCCGAATTTGCGCGCTCTCAATTGAGTTAGAAATTAGACATCTTGGGCTTTCCAGCAATGTATAATAGTCTATACTTTGCCTGAGATTCGATGGCCCAAATTGACGTTCCAAGTCAGCATAAAAATTCTGGCGTAAAAACGCCCAAACTGGCATAAAAGCTGGAGTTAAATGCCCAAAATGGCACCAGAGCTGGCGTTTAACTCCAAGAGAAGCACATGCACGTGAAAGCTTCAATGCTCAGCCCAAGCACACACCAAGTGTGCCCCGGAAGTAGATTTTTGCATCATTTACTTATTTCTGTAAACCCTATGTTACTAGTTGATTATAATAGAACTTTTCTCTATTGTATTAGTCGTCTTGGTTATTCTGGTTCCCCCTCTGGGGCCGAAACCAATGAACACCATTATCACTTATGTATTTTCAACAGTGGAGTTTCTACACACCATAGATTAAGGTGTGGAGCTCTACTGTTCCTTATGAATTAATACAAAGTACTATTGTTCTTCTATTCAATTCAAGCTTATTCTTGTTCTAAGATATTCACTCTTACTTCAACCTGATGGATGTGATGATCCATGATACTCATCATCATCCTCCCTTATGAACACGTACCTGACAACCACCTCCGTTCTATATGCTAGAGCTTGAGTGTGTATCTCTTGGCCTCCTGGTTCACGACGCATGGTTGCCTTTCCTGACAACAGAGCTTCCATTGCGTTCAATCAGAGTCTTCGTGGTGTAAGCTAGAATCAAATGGGCGGCATTCTTGAGATCCGGAAAGTCTAAACCTTGTCTATGGTATTTCGAGTAGGATCTAGGATGGCATGACTGTGACGAGCTTCAAACTCGCGAGTGTTAGGCGCAGTGACAGTTTGCAAAAGGATCAATGGATCTTATTCCGACATGATCGAGAACCGACAGATGATTAGCCATGCAGGAAACCGTAGAGGACCATTTTCACTGAGAGGATGGATGGTAGCCATTGACGACGATGATCCACCTACATACAGCTTGCCATGGAAAGGAGTATGAATGATTAGATGAAGGCAATAGGAAAGCACAGGCTCAAAGGGAACAAAGCATCTTCATACGCTTATCTGAAATTCCCACCAATGAATTACCTAAGTATTTCTATCCTATTTTATGTTCTATTTCGTTCTTTTAATTATCAAAACCCCATAATCATTTGAATCCGCCTGACTGAGATTTACAAGGTGACCATAGCTTGCTTCAAGCTGACAATCTCCGTGGGATCGACACTTACTCACGTAAGGTATTATTTGGACGACCCAGTGCACTTGCTGGTCAGCTACACGAAGTTGTGAATCACGATTTCGTGTATCAAGTTTTGGTGCCGTTGTCGGGGATTATTCGAGTTTGGACAACTGACGGTTCAACTTGTTGCTTAGATTGGGAAATTTTATTTTATGTTTAAGCTTTTTTTACTTTTTATTTTTGAAAAAATAAATAAAAATAAAAAATTTTATTTTGTTCTTAAGAATTTCTAAGACTGAATTCTAGAGTTTCATGATGATATGTTGAAGTCTGGCTGGCTGTAAAGCCATGTCTAATTCTTTTGGACTGAGGCTTCCACTTATCATTGCAAAAGCTTGTTAGTTTGTTCCCATCAATTTGGTTGTTGTATGCAATGCTCTGCTAAAGCTTGGCTGGCCTTTTGCCATGTCTAATCTTTTGGACCGAGGCTTTCACATAAAGCTTGGCTGGCTATTAAGCCATGTCTAAATTTTTGGACCGAAACTTTAGACTAACATTGCATGATTCTTGGAATTCTTATTAAAAATTTTGAAATTCTTTATTTTCTTTTTCCAAAATAATTTCAAAAATACAAAAAAAAATTTAATAAAATCATAAAACCAAAAAAAATTTATGTTTCTTGTTTGAGTCTAGTGTCAAATTTTAAGTTTGGTGTCAATTGCATGTTTCTATTTTTCTTGCATTTTTCGAAAATGTGTTCTTATGTTCTTCATTGATCTTCAAGTTGTTCTTGATGATTTTCTTTGTCTGATCTTTAAATTCTCTTGTGTTGTGTCTTTTGTTGTTTTTCATGTGCATTCTCAACTTGTTAGTGTCTCTAGTATGAAAGTTTCTAAGTTTGGTGTCTTGCATATCTTTCTTTTCTTAAAAATTTTCAAAAATATGTTCTTGACACTACAAGAAAAAAGCGCATTTGTAACAAAAAATATTGTTACAAAACATCAAAATTTTGAAACAAAAGTTTTTTGTAACAAAAAAAGGGGTCCATTGCAGTAAGTCCCGTTACAAAAAAAAATTTTGTAACGAAAAATAGAACTGTTACAATTCAATACCATATTTTGTAACAATCTTTTCTGATACAAAAAACTAGAAGCTGTTACAAAAGTGGTAACAAATTTTGATCTTGAAGGTATTTTTCGTGACAGTCAATTTTTTTCCTATCAAAAAATTTTGTTACAAAATGTAACATAATTCTGTAACATTTTTTTTAGTTACGAAAGCAAATTAATTATTTTGTAACAACTTTTTTTTATTACAAATTACATGCATAATTTACTAAATTAATTTTTAAATTAACTAATATATTAACGATTTTAATAAGCAAGTTTACATGTATATAATATGCAAAAATATACATAAGTCAAACAATATCCTTTTAGTTAAAATTGTCTTGAAACAAAATAACATTAGCTAGTGAGTACATTGATTAGTTCAACCAAAACATAAAAGTTCTAACATAAAAGTTCAACCAAAAGCTAAAAGTTCTAACATAGATTAGTGTCACTATGAATCAAAATATTTTTGAGCTCTCAAAGTAGCATGTGTCACCATTTCAGCACTCCTGTAAATAAGAAAAACGGAAACAAAAAGTTAGGTGCATAGTCAAAAGTTCCTTAAGTTCAAAAAGTTTCTAAATTTTCAAAACAAGCAAGTTTGTATTCACTTTTCAACAATTTAAAATGCTAAAACAAGTGATACACAATCACAAGTAAATGGCATAAATTAAAGGGTTTGTTCATCAAGTAACGCGAGATAAATCATAAATGTGATGTGATGACTAGTTTCATGAAACTGCACTTGGCATCACAAGATATTATATGCGAACAGTAGCATGCCTCCAAAAAGTAGAAAAGCAAGCAGGCCCTTAATAGTGTGATACAAATTTACTAAGTCTAAATCCCAGTATATACCTGTGTAGCCCCATCAACCAGGTATATTTGTAACTAATCTGTCATAGGGAAAAAATTGCGGCCTTCAGACTTGCCACTGGTTTGGCAGACTTCATTAGGACCTGCAAGTGATCAATTACATCTAACAAGACCATGAATCAGAATAGTTACCTATATATGCATACCGCAAAATGAATCATATCTCAGAGCAGTTTAGAAACAAAACACCAACTTGTAAGTTCTAGACCCTTTATATTCACTTTTTATATATCTAATAGGCCAGATAGTAACATCATACTGAAAAAAGGAAGCATTTCTATTACTTATCAACTAACGGGAATATATTATCATCCATTGCTGTACCTCAGACCAAAATGGGATAGCCAACATTCTGTAGTAGAATAAGAAATTATCCATCTAAAACCAGCGGTAAATTAGGTGATAGATGACTTGCACACCGGGCATGATGTTTTCCTATGGAGCCAAGGATCAATACACTGCACATCACAGGTTTAGGACAGATTAGCATTTGAGATTGATAGGGTCTAATAGAAAAAAAGGGATTTTCACAATCCCTTATTGAAGTACACTGTTGGATCTAACCAACTCTGGAGAAAGTTCTGTTCTCCTGAACTACCAAACTGAACAAAAATTATCTAACTAAAACCAACTAAATCCCAGTATTTATATGCAGCAGTTAAGCCTAGAATTCCTGCTCCTAACCTGCTAAACTAGCTTAAAGGATAGGAGCTAACCAGCAGCCAACCAGCAACAATTATGAACTAAGTAGTGAAGGCAGTGAAAATTCAGTTTGTCTCTCCTTACCTCTCCTCCTATAGACCAATCCAAACCTGTTCTTATCAGAGATCTATCAGAAAAATATATAAATAAATAGTTCCATTTGATGTGCTTCTTACATCTTTGTGAAATTTGTGCAAACAGGGAAGATGGCGAATAATTTCACCCTTGCCTGGGGTCTCAAGGAATATTGCACAGGCCTCTGCGAAGTTGTCATTTTGGAAAATATAGATAGGATTGTAAATCAGTCTCTACACTAAAAGTTGCAAATTCCCACAGCCCCACTTTACTGCTCACCTGGTTTCTTGCCTTAAGTCCTCAACTGTTAATGGGACAGTAGACAAGGAAGCTGTGGTTGGGCACAGGGTGTCGGCTAAAAAAATAATGAAAGTATAAATGCCATTTGACACTAGTAATAATTACCTGGATGGTGGACTCCGGCAAACTATTGATCTGATTGGAGGATGCACCAGTATGTTGGTGGTTTTGCTCATCAAGGGCCAACAACATTTCATAATCATGTCTGCATTAGGTCATGGGGAAGGCAGGAACTTTACTTTCAACATATTTTGATAACAAAAGAAAGCCAAGAAAACTTCCCCTAAACAATTGAGGGGCTAGGATTAACAAAAACTTGACAAAATAACATAGGTATCAAAGAGAAAAACTGCCAACTTGGTTAAACTATGGGAACCTCACATAACCTAGGGGCTTCTGTTCTAATGCAATGCAGTACCACTTTTATATTACATTATATTAAAATAGAGAAATGAGTTTGTTCCTCCCATCAAAATCGAATGGAAACAAGGTAGCAGAAATAGGATAACAATAGAGTAAAAGTGGAAGTAGAATAAGTTAAAGGAGTGAAGGACCTAAACCGAAGAGGCAGCAAAGACACCTCCATCAGTGACTCCATAGACAGCGCGGAGCTCAGTGGTGGTCACGGCAGCTTCCGGCGAGCCCAGCAACGACAGTAGCAGCGGTGGTGGCCTCCGTCATTCTTCTTCGCGTCTCTCACTGTCTTGTTCTACTTCTCGACAGTGACAACGCGGGGCAGCGGTGAAGGCGCAAAGAACACCCCTCCTCCTCTTCTTCGCGGCTGGGACGAGGTCTCCGGTGGCAGTGGTGGCATTGGAGGCCTCAGGGGCGAACGAAATGGCCTTTTCCTCCTCTCATCGTTGCGTCTCCTTCCGCTGTCTCTCGATCTCTCGCGCATCGTTGCCTTCTCCATGGTGGAACTCAACAGAGACGACGGCAACCTCAACCACGGCGGCTTGGCCGCGACGGAGGCGGCCCCCTTCCTCCCTCGTTTCCCTCGCGCTCTTTCCCATCTCTTCCTCCCTCTTCTCCGTTCTTCTGATTTCCCCTTCTCCCTCTCTGTCTCTGAGTGTGCGTGTGTTAGTGAATTTAGAGCACAAATTAGGAATTTTGTGT
>NC_029774.3:104556714-104560418 GCF_000817695.3 Arachis duranensis | reverse complement strand
TTAATTCTTTTATTCATAAAATTTAAAGTATTTAATTTAAAAATTTTAAATATTTAAATCAAATCATATAAAATTTTATATTTTTTTCGATTACTAAAAATTTCTAAAAGTTTATTTTGAATAAATATAATAAATTATAAATGACTTATTATTTAATTTTTGAAATAATTTTAAACTCAAAGTATCGTTAATTTGACATTAATATTTTTAGTAAAATAAATTTTTGAATATAAAATCTTATATAAATATAATAAATTATAAATTATTCATGATGTCAATTTTCAAAAATTTGAATTTTTATATTTAATATGTTGAAAAAAAAAATTTTATTAGTTACAAAAAATCTTTGAATTTTGTGACAAATAAATAACTTGTTACAAAAATATTATATTTTGTGATAAATTAATTTTTTGTTACGAAATATTTAGAGTTTTTGAAACAAATATATATTTTGTTACAAAATATTTTGAATTTTATAACAATATAATCTTTTATTACAAAATATTATAATATTTTGCAACAAAACAATAATTCGATACGAAAGCCAACATAATTTGTAACAAAAAAAATCACGTCGTTACAAAATATTGAAATGTTTTGTAACAAATTTTTTTGTTGTTACAAAATATTCTTATTTTGTAACAATAACTAAATATTTTACAAAAAAATCATAATTTGTAACAATTTTAAATTTGATACAAATTTTTTGTTACAAATACTCTATTTTCTTGTAGTGTGATGTTCATCATAATCTTCAAAGTGTTATTGGTGTTCATCTTGACACTCAAAGTGTTCTTGCATGCATTGTTTATTTGATCTTAGTTTTTCATGATTAGTTTCATTTTGTTGTTTTTCTCTCTCATCATTAAAAATTCAAAAAAAAGGTTTCAAAATTATGTCTTTTCAAGTCAATAATACAGAGAATTGAATATTCAGAACAAACAGCAGAAGAATCACAGAGAAAAAGCTGGGCGTTTAAAACGCCCAAGGAAGAAGAAATTCTGGCGTTTAAACGCCAGCCAAGGTACCTGGCTGGGCGTTTAACACCCAAAATGGTAGACAAGTGGGCGTTAAACGCCAGAATGGATACCATTCTGGGCGTTTAACGCCAGGATAGCACCAAGGAGATAGTTTTGTTTTCAATTCAAATCTTTTTCAATTTTTTAAAACTAATTTTTCAAAATCTTATCTTTTTCATATCCTCTCATATCAATCATATCTTTTTCAAAATCAAATCTTTTTCATTTTTCTTTTCATTTTTTTCAAAAATCCTTGCTAAGAATTAATGTTGTGATTCAAAAATTTCAAGTTTGTTACTTTTTTGTTAAGAAATGTTCAATATTTGAATTCTAGAATCATATCTTTTAATTTCTTGTTAGTCAAGTCATCAATTTTAAAAAGTCAAATCTTTTTTTTAAATTTATTTTTCAATCATATCTTTTCAAACATATCTTTTTCAATTAAATCTTTTTCAAATCATATCTTTTTCAAATTTTGATTTCAAAAACCTTTTCTAACTTCTTATCTTTTCAAAATTTGATTTTCAAATCTTTTCACTAATTCTCATCTTTTTCAAAATCACCTAACTATCTTTCTATCTCAAATTTTCGAAAATCACTAACCACTTTTTTCAAAAATCTTTTTAATTAACCAATTATTTTAATTTTGATATTCAAATTTCTTCTCTCTCTCATTTCCTTCTATTTAATCACTAGCACTCCTCCTCTCTTAATAATTCGAACCCCCTCCCCTCTTTATATGTTCGAATTCTTCTTTATCTACCTTATCCTTCAATTCCTCTTTTTCTCTGACACATCAAGAAATCTCTATACTGTGACATAGAGGATTATATACCTTCTTTGTTTTCTTCTCTTTCATATGAGTAGGAACAAAGATAAAGGCATTCTTGTTGAAGCTGATCCTGAACCTGAAAGGACTCTGAAGAGAAAGCTGAGAGAAGCTAAAGCACAACTCTCTGGAGAGAACCTAACAGAAATTTTCGAAAAAGAAGAAGACATGGCAACCAAAAATAACAACAATGCCAACAATGTAAGGAAAGTGCTTGGTGACTTTACTACACCAACTCTCGACTTCTATGGGAGAAGCATCTCTATTATTACCATTGGAGCAAACAACTTTGAGCTTAAACCTCAATTAGTTTCTCTGATGCAACAGAATTGCAAGTTTCATGGACTTCCATTAGAAGATCCTCATAAGTTCTTTGCTAAATTTTTGCAATCTGTGACACTGTTAAGACCAATGGAATTGATCCCGAGGTCTACAGAGTTATGCTTTTCCCTTTTGCTGTAAGAGACAGAGCTAGTATATAGTTGAATTCACAACCTAGAGATAGCCTGAACTCTTGGAAAAAGCTGGTCAATGCCTTCTTAGCTAAATTCTTTCCACCTCAAAAGATGAGTAAGCTTACCTTCAAACAGAAGGAAGGTGAATCCCTCTATGAAGCTTGGGAAAGATACAAGCAATTGATCAGAAGGTGTCCTTCTGATATGATTTCAAAATGGAGCATCATAGGTATCTTCTATGATGGTCTGTCTGAGTTATCCAAGATGTCATTGGACCATTCTGCAGGTGGATCTATTCATATGAAGAAAACTCCTGCAGAAGCTTAGGAACTCATTGAAATGGTTACAAATAACCAATTCATGTACACTTCTGAAAGAAATCCTGTGAACAATGGGACAACTCAGAAGAAGAGAGTTCTTGAGAACTCTGAGTAGAGCCTCTCTAACTTAGCAAACATAGTCTCTGATCTATCCAAGACCACTCTCAATTTCATGAATGAAACAAGATCCTCCATTAGAAATTTGGAGGCACAAGTGGGTCAGCTGAGTAAGAAAGTTACTGAAACTCCTCCTAGGACTCTGATGAGCGGATAATTTATACGCTTTTTGGCACTGTTTTTAGTATGCTTTGGTTAGTTTTTAGTATGTTTTTATTAGTTTTTATTTAAAATTCACTTTTCTGGGCTTTACTATGAGTTTGTGTTTTTTCTGTGATTTCAGGTAATTTCTGGCTGAAATTGAGGGACCTGAGCAAAAATCTGATTCAGAGGCTGAAAAAGGACTGCAGATGCTGTTGGATTCTGACCTCCCTGAACTCGAAGTGAATTTTCTGGAGCTACAGAAGCCCAATTGGCGCGATCTCAATTGCGTTGGAAAGTAGACATCCTGGGCTTTCCAGCAATGTATAATAGTCCATACTTTGCCCGAGAATTGATGGCCCAAACTGGCATTCCAAATCAGCTTCAGAATTCCCGGCGTTTAACGCCGGAACTGGCACAAAAGTTGGAGTTAAACGCCCAAACTGGCACAAAAGCTGGCGTTTAACTCCAGAAAAAGTCTCTACACATGAAAGCTTCAATGCTCAGCCCAAGCACACACCAAGTGGACCCCAGAAGTCATTTACTCATTTCTGTATACCCTAGGTTACTAGTTCACTATTAATAGGACCTTTTGACATTGTATCTTTACCTCATGATACATTACACGTTTCTTATTGTATCTTCTACGGCATGAGTCTCTAAACCCCATGGTTAGGGGTG
Organism: Arachis duranensis; assembly: GCF_000817695.3. Lineage (NCBI taxonomy): Eukaryota > Viridiplantae > Streptophyta > Magnoliopsida > Fabales > Fabaceae > Arachis > Arachis duranensis. Next base: position 104,556,856 of record NC_029774.3, on the reverse strand, counting down.
AGGAGCTCTACTGTGTCTTGATGGATTAATGCAATTACTACTGTTTTTCATTCAATCACGTTTGCTTCTATTCTAAGATATCACTTGTTCCTCAACTTGATGAATGTGATGATCCGTGACACTCATCATCATTCTCACCTAT
>NC_029774.3:104551979-104556473 GCF_000817695.3 Arachis duranensis | reverse complement strand
TAGTGACAGATGCAAAAGAATCACTGGATTCTATTCCAACCTGATTGAGAACCGACAGATGATTAGCCGTGCTGTGACAGAGCGCGTTGAACATTTTCACTGAGAGGATGGGAGGTACCCATTGACAACGGTGAAACCCTACATACAGCTTGCCATGGAAGGAGCCTTGCATGCATGAAGAAGAAGACAGTAGGAAAGCAGAGATTCAGAAGATAGAGCATCTCCAAGACCTCAACCTGTTCTCCATTACTGCAAAACAATTACTTATTTCATGTTCTTTTACTTTTCACAATCAACCCTGATAATTATTGATATCCTGACTAAGAGTTACAAGATAACCATAGCTTGCTTCAAGCCGACAATCTCCGTGGGATCGACCCTTACTCACGCCGACAATCTCTGTGGGATCGACCCTTACTCACGTAAGGTATTACTTGGACGACCCAGTGCACTTGCTGGTTAGTTGTGCGGAATTGCAAGAGTGTGATTGCAATTTCGTGCACCAAGTTTTTGGCGCCATTGCCGGGGATTGTTCGAGTTTGGATAACTGACGGTATATCTTGTTGCTTAGATTAGGACTGTTTTATTTTTGTTGGTTTAGAGTCTTTTATTTGAGTTTAGTTTCATATTTTAAGTTTGGTGTCAATTGCATGTTTTTGTTTTCTTTTAATTTTTCGAATTTGCATGTTCTTAGTCCCTTCTTGATCTTTAAAAGTTCTAAGTTTGGTGTCTTCTTTGTGTTTTCCTTTAAAATTTTTGAGAATTTGTGTTTGATTTCCTAAAAAATTTTAAGTTTGGTGTCATTTTGTTGTTTTTCTCTTTTCTCATTTCAAAAAAAATCAAATCTTTTTCAAAAAAATTTTCAATCATATCTTCTTAATTGCTAATTCTAAAATCTTTTTAATCAATTAATTAATTTAGTTTTCAAATTGCTTTGATTTTATTCTCTTTTGGTTTTCAAATTTTTATTTTATTTTTCATTCATTTTAGTTTATTATTTTCGGTTACTTTAAAAAAAGAAAAAAGAAAAAATAAAAAAAATATTCTATACTTTACTTGTGAATCCATATCATTTCCCTTTCTCCATCATGGACCCAAGTGGAATTGAGCAGTCCAGAAGGACTCTGGGGTCATATGCTAAACCCTCAACTCATTATCATGGTGCAGCAAAATTGCCAGTATTCCGGTCTTCCACAGGAAGAACCTACTGAGTTTCTGGCACAGTTCTTACAAATTGCTGACACAGTACCTAATAAAGAGGTGGATCAGGATGTCTACAGATTATTACTGTTTCCATTTGCTATAAAAGATCAAGCTAAGAGGTGGTTGAATAACCAACCCACAGCAAGCATAAAAACATGGAGACAGTTATCAGACAAATTTCTGAATCAATTTTACCCTCCAAAAAGGATGACACAGCTAAGGCTAGACATCCAAGGCTTTAAACAAGAGGATAATGAATCCCTTTATAATGCCTGGGAGAGGTACATAGGTATGCTAAGAAAATGCCCCTCTGAAATGTTTTCAGAGTGGGTACAGTTAGACATCTTCTATTATGGGCTCACAGAAAAAGCTCAGATGTCTTTAGACCACTCAGCTGGTGGATCTATACACATGCGGAAGACGATTGAAGAGGCTCAAGAGCTGATAGATATAGTTGCTAGAAATCAACATTTATACTCAAGCAGTGAGTCCTCTATAAAAGAAGAAGCTATGGCAGTAACTACTGATCCTAACCCTCAAGAACAGATGGTTGAGCTTAATCAGCAGTTACTCATGATGACAAAACAGTTAGCAGAATTTAAAGAGATGCTCCAAGAAACTAAAATTGCTAACAAGAATATGGAAGCACAATTAAATCAGACAAGACAGCAACTATCTAAACAGATAATAGAAGAATGCCAAGCTGTTAAATTAAGGAGTGGAAAAACATTGAATGTATCAACTCAAAGCAGCAAAAAGCTAAGAAAGGAACAACTGATGGAGGATAACCAAACCACTGTCCAAAATCCCTCTGAGGACAGTAAGAGTGGTGCACGAAATTGCAATCACACTTTTGCAATTCCGCACAACTAACCAGCAAGTACACTGGGTCGTCCAAGTAATACCTTACGTGAGTAAGGGTCGATCCCACGGAGATTGTCGGCTTGAAGCAAGCTATGGTTATCTTGTAACTCTTAGTCAGGATATCAATAATTATCGGGTTTAATTGTGAAAAGTAAAAGAACATGAATTAAGTACTTGTTTGCAGTAATGGAGAACATGTTGAGGTTTTGGAGATGCTCTATCTTCTGAATCTCTGCTTTCCTACTGTCTTCTTCTTCAAGCACGCTGGGCTCCTTCCATGGCAAGCTGTATATAGGGTTTCACTGTTGTCAATGGCTACCTCCCATCCTCTCAGTGAAAATGTTCAACGTGCTCTGTCACAGCACGGCTAATCATCTGTCGGTTCTCAATCGGGTCGGAATAGAATCCAGTGATTCTTTTGCGTCTGTCACTAATGCCCAGCCCTCAGGAGTTTGAAGCTCGTCACAGTCATTCAATCCTTGAATCCTACTCAGAATACCATAGACAAGGTTTAGACCTTCCGGATTCTCTTGAAGGCCGCCATCAATTCTAGCTTATACCACGAAGATTCTGATTAAAGAATCCAAGAGATATTCACTCAATCTAAAGTAGAACGGAGGTGGTTGTCAGGCACACGTTCATAAGCGAGAATGATGATGAGTGTCACGGATCATCACATTCATCAAGTTGAAGAACAAGTGATATCTTAGAATAGAAGCAAGCGTGATTGAATGAAAAACAGTAGTAATTGCATTAATCCATCAAGACACAGCAGAGCTCCTCACCCCCAACCATGGGGTTTAGAGACTCATGCTGTAGTAGATACAATGAGAAACGTGTAAAGTGTCATGAGGTCCAGATACAATGTCAAAAGATCCTATTAATAGTGAACTAGTAACTTCGGGTATACATAAATGAGTAAATGACGTAAAAATCCACTTCCGGGGTCCACTTAGTGTGTGCTTGGACTGAGCATTGAAGCTTTCATGTGTAGAGACTTTTTCTGGAGTTAAACGCCAGCTTTTATGCCAGTTTGGGCGTTTAACTCCAATTTTTATGCCAGTTCCGGCGTTAAACGCTGGGAATTCTGAAGCTGATTTGCAACGCCGGTTTGGGCCATCAAATCTCGGGCAAAGTATGGACTATTATACATTTCCGGAAAGCCCAGGATGTCTACTTTCCAACGCCATTGAGAGCGCGCCAATTGGGCTTCTGTAGCTCCAGAAAATCTACTTTGAGTGCAGGGAGGTCAGAATCCAACAGCATCTGCAGTCCTTTTCAGCCTCTGAATCAGATTTTTGCTCAGGACCCTCAATTTCAGCCAGAAAATACCTGAAATCTCAGAAAAACACAAAAACTCATAGTAAAGTCCATAAAAGTGAATTTTAACTAAAAACTATTAAAAATATAATAAAAGCTAACTAAAATATACTAAAAACATACTAAAAACAATGCCAAAAAGCGTATAAATTATCCGCTCATCAAAGAGCCCAGAGAGGAATACTTCTGGCGTTCACACGCCAGAAAGGGGGGAAAAGTTAGCGTTAAACGCCCATTCCCTACCCAGTTCTGGCATTCAAACGCCAGAAAGGGGGGAAAAGTTGGCGTTAAACGCCCATTCCTCACCCAATCCTGGCGTTCAAACGCCAATGAGGAATCAGACACCTGAGAGTGCTGATAGTAACCCCTCTAAGAAGGCTTCTCCAACCACTTCTGTAGGAAATAAACCTGCAGCAACTAAGGTTGAAGAGTATAAAGGCAAGATGCCTTATCCTCAGAAACTCCGCCAAGCAGAACAGGATAAGCAATTTGCCCGCTTTGCAGACTATCTCAAGACTCTTGAAATAAAGATTCCGTTTGCAGAAGCACTTGAGTAAATACCTTCTTATGCTAAGTTCATGAAAGAGATCTTAAGTCATAAGAAGGATTGGAGAGAAACTGAAAAAGTGTTTCTCACTGAAAAATGCATTGCAGTCATTCTGAAGAGCTTACCAGAGAAGCTTCAAGATCCAGGAAGCTTTATGATACCATGCACATTAGAAGGTGCTTGTACCAAGACAGCCCTATGTAACCTTGGAGCAAGTATCAATCTAATACCTGCATCCACTATCAGAAAGCTTGGGTTGACTGAAGAAGTCAAACCAACTCGGATATGCCTCCAACTTGCTGATGGCTCCATTAAATACCCATCAGGCATAATTGAGGACATGATTGTCAAGGTTGGGCCATTCGCCTTTCCAACTGACTTTGTAGTGCTGAAAATAGAGGAGCACAAGAGTGCAAGTCTCATCCTAGGAAGACCCTTCCTAGCAACTGGACGAACTCTCATTGATGTACAAAAAGGGGAAGTGACCCTGAGAGTCAATGAGGATTAGTTCAAGTTGAATGCTGTCAAAGCTATGCAGCATCCAGACACATCAAATGACT